>NW_006792683.1:5728099-5768791 GCF_000442215.2 Lipotes vexillifer
GAAAGAATGGAAATACAAGAAAATAACCATTACTTACAGACTAGAATTTATAGATTTGAAAGGCTTTTTTCTACTGTCAATTCAACCCACAACCACTTTTAAGTATCTATGATTTCCCAGATTCATTATAAACACCATGAGGGCTTCCTCTCTTGGCATCTCTGGGGTCAAACGCTATTTGAGACACTGAGGATTCAAAAACAAATGATGTCACCTGTCCATAAGGCAGCTCTCAAAACACAAATTACTATACATAAGGCACTATAAGTGCTACACAAATGCACTTATGAAATGAAGAAAAGTGACCAGTTAGGAAGGATGAAAAAGGCTTTATGAAGAGTTCAGCCTTGCAAGATGAGTAGGATCGGGGAAGGCAAAAGAAACAGTGTGTGCAGAAACACAGAGAAATAGCACACCAGTGGTGTGCCGGTAAGCCGGGTTTCATTAGGAAAGAGGCTCATGGATTGTGGAAAAGGATGGAAAAGAATTTGGAAACACAGAGGATAAATGTCCTTAAATATAATGCCAAGAAATTTGGACTTTATCATGTAGGCAATTCAGCGAATCATCTCGCTTTTCTAAGCAGGGTCAATGACCAACCAAATTTACACATTAGAATGGTAACTCTGGAGGCAGGCAGAGGATGAGTAAACATGCAGACTGTCAAGAAAACAAGGCAGAAAGTCACTTTACCAACCAAGGCAAGAGGTGGTCAAGGCCTAAGGGCAGCAGCAGAAAAAACTGGGAGAGGGGAAAGTGAAGCCTAACAAGTTTTTTTGGACTGGTGAGACTGGAAAAGAAAAAACAAAACAGGTAACTGACATTTCTAGCCAGAGCTCAATGATCACATCATTAACCACGTTAAAGAGTAAAGGAGAAATCGTGTTTTCGTTTTAATCACTTCTTCCGGGAATGAAGGGAAAATGAAAGCTTTCAGTTTTGAAAATGGCTGTTTGTTCTGTTTTAAAATTATCTGTAGCATGCCAGGTTAAGCTCCGGGAGGTACTCTGAGATATGAGACTTGTCCTCAAAATGTCTGTGAGTGACAACTGGAGACGTAAGATTCGAGACGCTTTGGTGAGATGCTCTAACAGCAGATGATTCCACTGACAGATGGGCAAAGACAGAATTCACATTCAATCTTCAAATAACATCAGCCTAGGAAGGATAGAGGGGAATGACAAGCAGAGAAAGATGATGACAACAAATCTGAAATTAAGAGTTCTAAGTCCAATACCAAGTTTGGTGTTCACACACTCACAGGTCACAAAACATGTCAAATGATCACGACACCTGAACCACGAAACACAACAAAAGATAAAGGAAAGAGGACAGCCAAGCAGCAAATCACAATGCCAATGAAGGCCACATGCGAAATGAGTCACTACCGGGCACAACACAAATTCCAAACACCTGCACAAAAAGGAATGAGCAGACCAAGTAAGAAACCTTAAGACCTCAGTATAGCTCCATCCATTAGCTTACTGTCAAGATCTGTCCCCTCTGCACCAAACTTTTGCTCCAGAGAACCACAGGGGCTGTGGACAGGTTACCATACATTGGCATCTAGTTATCTAAAGGGGGACGCAGACCAAAATAAGTTCCTAAAGAAGGCAGGAGGGGCAGAACTGCATGTGGGCTATCAGTTAAATAACCAATCATCTGAATTTAAAATATTGTCCTATAGTGCAAACGTTTTGTTTTTAAAAGCAAGGAAACTGGAGGCGTAAGGCAAGAGAAGGTGGAGTCACTGGCAATGAGGATGTGGAGGGGCATTAACAACAAAAAGTGTGAAACTACCAGATACCTCAACTTCCACTTGCACCAACACCAACAGCTGCGCTAAGACCAATGCTTGGCATGTCCTAAAACTTGACGCACTTCAAAGCACTTTTACACCTTCCCTTTTTTTGGAAGTGGCAAGATACAAGGGGACAATAACTTTGGCAAAGCTGATATCGGACTTGGTTCTATCTCTGTTGATTATCCATATTACACTCAGTTCAATCCACTCACAAGTAAAATGAGCTTGTTTTCGTACTAGAGGTCTTTTTTCATTTTATCTCCCTTAATTTATTTGAGCAGAGTGCCAAGCACTAGCAGGCCCTCACCAGGGGCTACCATCCTTCCTTCCAGGTCTTTGTTAGCTGTACTCCCGTGGGAAAATCGCTAACTTCTTTAGGCCTCAATTTCCCCACCTCTCATGATGCCTTCCTTACAGTGTTGTTTGCGGATGAGATAATTAATGTAAAGTGCTTTGTAAACCAGAGTACAAGATGTAAAGCAGAATTGTCTCCAGGCCTGGCAAATAGCAGCTGCTCCCGTTTTATCTCTAAAGGAACTGAAAACACCAGGAGGGTTAAATGACGAGCATCCAGGAAGATTGGGTTAAAGAACTCAACACCTACCCTCATGTCTCCCGTCACCCCACACAGCTTGCTCAGACCTCAAGTACCCTCCACCCGCTCAAGGCCCTCCCACATCACCTTAATTTTCTTAATACTCAGGTTAGGGGGAGGGCGACTGCAAACGAAAGAGGCAAAAGGATACCATAAAATGACTCGCCCAAGGTCAAAACAGCAGAGCAGAAGGAAAGGAAACGCTGGCTGCCCCCATCGGAGGCCACGTCTCCGCGACTCCCACACCGCCGAGCAGCGCCGCGCCCCCGCGTCCCAGGGCGCCTCGGCCTCCAGCGCGCGCGCCCCGCCGCGCCCCTCACCGCCGGCCCGCGCCCCTCTGCGCCCGCGCCCGGCCCCCAGTCCCCCGCGGACCCCCTGAGGCGGGACCCGCTGAGGAACCCAAAGGTTCAGCGTTTACACGACTGGGCCCGCCCGCGCCCCCTTCCACGCCGTCGGCCTCACTCACTATGGCGCTCCACACCGGGGGTCCCGCCGCCGCCGCCGCCGCCGCCGCCGCCACCGCCGCCGCCGGGCCAGAGCCGCCCGGCCACCCAGTCCCAGCATCCCCCGGGCAGCGCGAGCCCGAGAAGGCCGCGGACTTCCTCCACCAGCTCCGCCCCCGCCGCTGCCCAGGGAAGAGCCCGCCGCCGGCGCTGACGGAATGCGCCTCTGGCCAATTGGAACGCGCGTGCGGAAGGGGCGCGCTTACGGACTTCTCTGGCGGCCAATAGAAACGCGCACCCGGAGAAGGGGTGGCAACCGCTAGAGGGCCCCGCCCCGTCCGTGCTTCTGCTAGGGCGGAAGAGGCGAACAGAAACTTTCCCAGAGTTCCTCCGAGCTCGGGGACCCACTGAGGGGCTGCGGCAGTCGGGGTGGGGCGGGGGCCGAGGCTGTGGGCGGGGCAGGCTGCGGTGGGCGGGGCTGTGGGCGGGGACGCGCGGGCCTCACCCCGTCCCCGAGGGCTCGCTCTGCTTGTGACCGGGACCCGCAGCGGCGGGCCCGCGGTTCACCTAATATTTCGCCCCAAAGTGAAACCAGCGAGGACTGCAGCCTCCGAGCGTGCGTTCGCGGCGGCCAGCGGGGCACGTGGTCAGCCGGAGACCTGAGCGCCCGCCCGGGGCCGAGCCGGCAGGGCGAGGCCGGGGGCGTCCGGGGGAAGGGGCGGGGGCGGGCCGGAAGCGGAGCCAGGCGCCATGGCAGCGCCCGCGGACACAAGGCGGCTGTGCCGGCTGGTGCAGGAAGGCCGGCTGTGTGCCCTGCGGGAGGAGCTGCGGGCTGCGGGGCGCGCCGGCTGCGCGGGGCCGGCCAGGGACACCCTCCTGCATTGCGCCGCGCGCCACGGCCGCCGGGAAATCCTGGCCTATCTGGTCGAGGCCTGGGACCTGGACATCGAGGCCGCCAACCGAGACTACAAGCGGCCTCTGCACGAGGCTGCCTCCATGGGCCACCGGGACTGCGTGCGGTATCTGCTGGGCCGAGGGGCCGCGGTCGACTGCCTGAAGAAGGCCGACTGGTAGGTGGCGGAACTTGCGGAGAGACCCTCACCATTCCCCGCAGAATCGTAGATTCCTGCTCCTTGGTCGGCCTCCACGCCATAGCCCCTCAGCCTTCCCCTATTGAGCAGAACATTGTTGCTACCCTTATAGGGTTAACTGCTCCGATCTTCTGTTCCAGACTGCCTCCCATGATAGAGCAGAGAACAGTAAAGTACATGATCAGATAGAATATAAGCAAACTACAAATTGTCTATATGTCCTACGTATAGCATGAGCCCCAGGGCGGGATGTTCTTCTAGGAACATCTAGCTAAATGATTACTTCACCAGTGACATTGTTTTAACTTTATACTTTGAAATTCGTAGTTATAGGTTCTCAGAAATTTGCAAAGACATGGGAGAAGTCCCATGCACCTTTCCCCCATCTTCCCCCAAAGTTAACATCTTAACAGCCACAGTAAGGTAACAAGAAGAAGGAACCGCAATTGCTACAATTAGTATACTTACTCGGATTTCACCAGTTATACGTACACATGTGTGTGTGTGGGGTGCTCTGTGTGATTTTATCACGTGTAGCCTTGCATGACCACCTCCACAGTCTACGATGCTCACCTGTAACCATCACACGAAGTAATTGCATTGTGTTAGATCCACATCGTTTTCAGTAATATGTCTGTCCACCTCCTTAGAGGTTATGAACATCTGAAGATTCATAACATAATGAAGTTCCTGAATGAATCCACAAGGGATTCCTGATCTGATGTAAATAAGGAACACATCAGACAGCCAGATAGCTAAACAAAGTGCATCTTGCCTACTGGCATGGGGGGTCAGGGTGCATAGACCTGGTGACTTTTTGAGGTTTGCACTTTGGCTGTGACTAAGCACAAAACTGATTTTCTTATGCTTATCCAGTTCTATGGGTAAGGAAACAGTCTTCCCAAACAACCATTAAAAGGGCACGTTTCATTTGATTGTGTGCTTAGGAAGTGCAGTTACAGTGAGACATTTTTGCCTGTTCTCACCTTGCTGGCTTTCTCAAGTCCCTTCCCTGGATTCATTCCCTCTGTGAAGCACTTCTTGAAGATTCCAGCCTTCATTTATCTGGGTGTCTCCCTCTTGATTTCTCATTCACTATCATTACTACATTACCAAAAATAAAAAATCAAAATAGTGTTGGTAATTAAGTAATATCAAAGCAGTCTCAGAGGACAGATCCTGGCTGAGACCCATGCAGTTACGTTGAGCTTCAGCTGGGCCCGCCCCTGGGACGGGAGGTAAACAAGACCTGCCCCTGCTTCCGAGAGTCATAGCAGATGAGAAGGGAGAAGCACAAAATCACTGATGTGGGAGAAGAGGAGTTGATAGTGATGTAGTTCACTGTCCCATAGTTGTGGACACACATCAGTTCAGAACCTTAATGTAATCACGCCGTTTCACTTGCTCCACCAATGTAGGCTCCTTACGGCAAGGCACTTTGTCATCTGCTCTGTTTTAACTCCTTTTCAGAACAGTTTAATTATCGGTTACTGACTGAGGTGAATGGGATAAGTCCAGCAGAGTACCTCTTATGCAAATATTAAGCACAAACTGTCTGTGATTTTGACGAGTTCTGTTCCAATTCAGTGCCATAATAAAAACTAGTTCAGAAACAACTTTGCCTCCTCAGTATTCCCCACCTGTAGGGGCACCCACGTCACAATCATTTTCCCCTTGTTAATTCTCCCAGGGCCCTCATGACAGGCAGGGGAGTTGCCAGCCAAAGCTGTTTTCCTGCTTCCCAGACTCCCGAGTCCTCTAGGTCTTCCGTCTCTGCCAAGGGTGTGTGTTTTTCTGAAGCCCTGGTCGAGTGCTTCTAATGCCTCAGCTGCCCTTCCGTCTGACAGCTTGTCCCAATTGACCTTAGGACTCCTCTGATGATGGCTTGCACAAGGAGGAATCTTGAGGTGGTCCAGGACCTCGTGGAGCACGGCGCCAATCCACTGCTGAAGAACAAAGACGGCTGGAACAGTTTCCACATTGCCAGCCGAGAAGGCGACCCTCTGATCCTCCAGTACCTGCTCGCTGTTTGCCCAGCTGCCTGGAAGACAGAGAGCAAGATTGGGAGAACCCCGCTGCACACGGCAGGTATGGCCCGGAGCTGTGCTGGATGCCACCCACCAGGGAGCGAGGGGCTGGGGAAATGGCAAGGAATACGAGCAGCTTTGGGGTATTTGGGCAAACACTTAGTTTCTAAAACCAGTGTCACCCGGCCCTTAACATGCTCTTCTTTCTTGTTTTAGGTGACTTTCCGCATACATTTGTCTTCTCCTCGCCGGTTAGTTAGATGGTAGGCTGGTTCTGTTCCTTACTAAGTCTTTGACCTTGGGCAAGGAACTTAGTCTCTTGAGCAGGTTTCCTCAGCCACAAAATAATGATAATGATGATGCCCCTATCACAAGGTCATAGGGATTAAGGCACATGCAAGGCCCTCTGTGCAGTGCTCCACACGCAGTGAGCACGGGACAGCTACAGCTGCTATTTTCACAACCATTTTGACATTATTATTAAAAGCAAAAGGAAAGGGGACTATTTCCTTGTATCTTCAGTAATACCTACTATGGTGCTGTCCCTTTAAATAAATATAGGTGCTTATAATTAAATACCAGGGCTCAATGGATGTGACTTACCTAGTGACAATGTTGAATATAAATCTGGACTACCATTTTCATTGTTTGGAGTAATTATCCTAAACTCTGAACTGTTTATTTGTAGATTATCTTAGTTGAAAGCAAAAGCACCACGGTATAAGACAAAAGGGGCATTAAGTAGAGTCCAGATCAAGACATTTAGAACATAATCTTTAGCCCTCTGGGTAGCACATTGAATTAGAATACAGAGCTTTTAGGTTTCTCTGAAATCAATACCTGTGACATGATGTCATTGAGGAGATAGGCACACAGTTATTCTGGCCACAGTTAGGGACTAAAGAATCCTTTATAAAACTTTGCACATGAGTGGAAAAACTTCTCTGCTCATGAATTGTTTGACGAACTACCCTGCTCTTGTGGAGAAACAGTCAGTTCCCAGTCATTCGCACAAAATAGTGGAGAATAGATAGTCAAAATCTTTTTTTTTTTTTTTTTGGCCATGCCGTGTGGCTTGTGGGATCTCAGTTCCCCGACCAAGGATTGAGCCTGGGTTAGAGCAGAGAAAGCTCGCAATCCTAACCTCTAGGCCACCAGGGAACTCCCTCGAAATCTTTATTATAGAGGATAGTTATTTCTAGCAGGAGAATTAAATTCCTGGTTATTTTGTCATGGATTACTCTTAAAATGTTTTACATTTCTTGGGCAAAAACTGACTGGTCCTAGGGATTTGTAGCACGAAAGTGAGGAGGCAGGTTTAAGATTGAATGTTTGCCATCAAAGTCTCATAAAGACAAGATAATCAAGTGTGAGCCTTGTACCTGTTAAGTGAAAACATCACCCTTTACCACTCATCGAGGAATATTTGTCTTTTTCTGGGGTGGTGGCAGTGTACCTAACTTAATACTCTTTCCTGGAAGTTACAGCTAGAGGGATGGGGCACAGAGAGGTGCCAGGAGGGAAGAAGCATTTTATTTTTGTGCTAAAAAGCTCTCATTCTCAACTCTCTCCACCCAGCAATGCATGGCTGTTCAGAGGCAGTAGAGGTGCTTCTTCAGAGGTAAGAAAGAACAAAACAGCAGATTAAGGAAAATATTTGCTAATTGACAGTTATATCAGTGCTGCATAATATCAGAGCTCAGACAAAATGTTCATAAAGAATCTAAAGTACCAAAACAGACATGAACAAAGGACTTAAGCAGATAAAGAAGGTGAAACAAAATAGCTAACAAACCTAGGGAAACATTAGCCTTTTATCTGTTCATTCAACAGACATTCATATACTCACTCAGTACTCACTGTTCCGGGTGCAGGGGCTACCACAGCAACAAGATAATGTGGTTCCCCCCCCCCAACCCATGGAACTCACAGACGGGCAGGGAAGACAGACGCTGCCCATGTCCTGTGAGTCTGATGAGCATTACAGGGAATTGCGAGGTCCCCACAGCAGCATGGGACGTGGCCTAGGGGTGAGGGATCTCGGCCCCAGTGACACTGACGCTATGACCTGGAGGAGGCTGAAAATGGGGGCAGGGTGGAGGGGGCATTCCAGGCAGGGGTGACAGTACCGTGAAGGCTCAGGGCTGGGGACAAACACAGTACACGGAAGAGACCAAAAGAAGATAGGCACATGCTGTGTCCCAAGAGTGATGGGGAGGCTGCAGAGGAAGGGCGATTCAGGTCCAGTGGGACACTGGGCGCCACCTGAGGATTCCAGATCTTGTGCTAAGCGTATAAGATACCACTGAATAATAAGAGATTTTCATTTTTCAAAGATCCCCCGGTTGCAAAACAGAATGGATTGGAGGGGGAGCAAGCGTGGGTGCTGTGAACACAGTCTGGCGGCTGTTGCAGTGGAACAGGAGAGATGGTGGTGGCTGGACCACGATGCTGACTATAGGGTGAAGAGAAAGGTCTGGAGACACTTGAGAGGTAGAATCACCAGATCTCGGTGAATAAAGGGACAAAGGGAATGAGGGAGAAGGACGAGTCCAGGATGACGGCCAGGTGTCTTGCTTAAGCAGCTGGTGCTGTGCTGGTGCCACCTGCCGAGGTAGATGACACCTGGGGAGGAGGGGCAGGCGTGGGGAGAAGCTGGCAGTGTCACTTTCGGGCATGTTGAGTCACATGTACCTGTGAGACACACAGGCAGAGACATCCAGCGGGCAGTTAGACACAGATTTTAGCCCAGAAGAGAGGTGTGGGCTGAGATACAGGAGTGGGCCTCGTCAACATGGAAGTGACCATTGAATCCATAGGATGGAAGTGGTTACCTAGGAGACGATGAGTGAAGAAGGGGAGGCCTAATGTAGTGCCCTGAAAGCATCACTGTGTAGGGCTTGCCTCCTACGCGTTGGGACTGTATACCTGCAGTCATAAATACTCCTTTCTTCATTCAACAGATGTTTTCTAAGCACCTCCTGTGTGTGTTAAGCACTGGGTGATAAGCAGTTAACACAGTTATTTCCCTAACAGCCTGCAGGCTAGTGTGGAAGCCAAGTATAGACACACAATCACAGAAATGTCATAAAATTTCAAATGGTGATGATACTACAAAGGGAAAGTCCACAATGCTGTGCGGGGGCAGGGGTCGTCCTATAGATCTGGGGGAGAAGATGGGCCTCTGAGGTCCTCCTGAAGCTGAGATTTGAAGGATGCCTTGGAGTTGGCCAGGTGAAGAATGAAACTAGGATGTTCCAAGCAGAGGGGACCAGCAAGTGCAAAGGCAGCAAAGAGCCTGGCACCCAGGGGAGCAGAAGGAGGTGGGACAGGCAGGACCTTTGAAGGTAGGAACAAAAGAAGATGGGACAGGTGAGAGGTAGGGCCGAGAGGAAGGGGAGACAGGTGTGACCACGAGGAAGGTAGGAACGGAAGAAGGGAGGACTGGGGAGAAGGGAAGATGGGTAGAAATGGAAGGAGGTAGGACCATGAAGCAATAGGAACAGAAGAAGGAGGACAGATAGGCTGTGGGACCGAGAAGAAAGTGGGACCGGACAGAAGGGGGGTTGCCTTAAGCACAGGGAGGAGGGGCCAGAGGATCCCAGAGAAGTGAGTGGATGCCACATAATCCTGACCATGGGAGGTCATGTTGAGGTTTTAGGCTTTGTCCTTTGTGGTTGGGAAATAGTTAAAGCTTTTAACCAGGAGAGGCTGTACCCAAATTACGTGGTGAAAAGATTACTCTGTTAGTGGTGAGAACAGAATGGCTGGGCCGGAAGCAAAGAGAGAAAAATGGGTAGGAGGCTGTTGCCTGTTGACTTGGTCTTTTTTTTTTTCTTTTTTCTTTTTCCCGGCTGCACTGGATCTTGGTTGCTGCACATGGGCTTTCCTCTAGTTGCAGCAAGCTGGGGCTATTCTTGGTTGTGGTGCGAGGGCTTTTTTTTTTTTTTTTTTTAACATCTTTATTGGAGTATAATTGCTTTACAATAGTGTGTTAGTTTCTGCTTTATAACGCAGTGAATCAGCTATACATATACATATATCCCTCTTACGTGGGCTTCTCATTGCGGTGGCTTCTCTTGTTGTGGAGCATGGGCTCTGGGTGCACGGGCTTCAGTAGTTGTGGCACACGGGCTTAGTTGCTCCGCGGCAGGTGGGAGCTTCCCAGACCAGGGCTCAAACCCGTGTCCCCTGCCTTGGCAGGCGGATTCTTAACCACTGCACCACCAGGGAAGTCCCTGTTGACTTGGTCTTAAGGGGTGAAGACAAACATGGAGACAAGGATACAGTTTTGTTTAATATTTTGGATGTAGAATTGAGAGGTTTTGGTAATAGATTGGCTATGAGGGATGAGGGGTGACTTCAAGGTTCTGCATGAGAAGCTGGAGAGATCACGGTCCCTAAAATGTGACAAGAAGCTTAGAGGAGGAGAAGGTTTGCTGGGGAAACCAACCTGCTCTCGAAGAGGTCGGTACAGATACTGAGGTGGGGAACGAGGGCAAGCACTCCAGGTTCTCATGGATCATCTATAAGGCAGGTGGTCAGGAGTCAGCGCCGTTGGGTTTGAAGCGGTGACTGTTTCCAGCTGTTACTTTGTGTTTGGTCTCTAGGTGCCAGTATGAACCGGACTGCAGAGACAAGTGTGGCCTCACACCCTTCATGGATGCCATTCAGTGTGGACACATCGACGTGGCCAGGCTGCTCCTCAAAAAACACAAGGTATAGAAATGGTTTGGTTTTATCCCTTTAGTTCTTCCTACAAGTTTTAGATCATGAGATAAACAGGAAGCATTGCTGTTCAGATCATGGGTTCAAATCTCAGATCTGCCACATCCCCCCCATGAGGTCCGCTTTACCTCTTTAAGCATCAGTGTTTCCATTTGTAAAACAGGGTTACTATGAGGATTACATAACATAATGTACATAAAGCAGTTAGCAAAATAAGTATTCAATAAATAGTAGTTGTTTCGTAATAATAATAACAGACTCTCCCCAGTAACTCTGTTTGTTTGGCACTTTAGCCTACAGTGTTGAATCTTAACCATTTTTTTTGGTTAGAGCATCCTTTGAGAATCTGACAAAAGCTTTGTATGTATCATATGCCCAGGAAAATGTATGTAGACCACAGTTTTGCCAAAATGTCAGAAGTCCATGGACCCAGGTATCTCTGCTCCTTACTTTTGTTCATGTCTCTCCCAACCTCTAGGCTTCCGTTTCTGCTGAGGACTCCCTGGGGGCCCAGGCCATCCACCGGGCAGCAGTCACTGGGCAGAATGAGGCCGTCCAATTCTTGGTCTCTGAGCTTGGCATCAACGTAGATGTGAGAGCAGCCTCCACCCACCTCACAGCACTTCACTACGCAGCTAAGGTTTGTTTCTTTCCAGAACAGTGTTCCTGCTTCCTGAGGCTTGCCTAACTCTGTTGATGAGTAACCCTGTAGTCATGGTTCTTTTGCTCAGTCTCTATGGAAAAAAGAAATTGCCCATGACATACTCTTTAAAATGGTCATGATTCTAAAGCCCTGTGGCCCTTTAAATAGAGACCTGCCTTTATTTGTTTCTGGGTAAAAACTGAGAAGAGCCCTTTACTCCATGTAATGCCTGGGCTCTGTGTTCCCTCCTGCCCTTTTTTGTTTTCAGGAATAATGTTATTTGAAGCCGTAAAAATCCATCGTATGAAATTCCTAGTTCCTTATCCTTTTACTGGATTTCAGAAGATTTCTTTAAGTAAGAGAAAGGAATTGCATTTACTGGGCTCTCTGATGTATGAAGTATTGAAGACACACAAAAGTTTTCGCTAGAAAAGTAGCCACTATCTTTAATATTATTGGCCTCCTGCCTTTACTTGTTTTCCTAGCAACAGGAATAAACATTTTTTCTGGTGAACTGCACTCTCCTGCCTGTGTTCCCCCTTTGAGAACGTGGGTATACAGTTGAGGGTGGGCTAAGAGCATGGTCTGTGGCCACGGGGATAAAAGCGAGTGGGAAGGTTGAACCTGCAGCCTTGGTTTCAGTCTCAGCAGGTACTGACAGGCTAACTGGCTGGACAAAGGTATATCGATTGCTTCACAAAGGACAATGCCAGCTATGATAAGAATCCCATCCAGGGGAGGTTACGCTCTTTTCCAGTTTATTTCTCCCCTAAAGGTTTAGCAAAGGGTGTGTTTGCTTGGGAGATTTAGAATTGTGTTTTCTGAGTAAATCACAAGATTTATACTCCTTACACTGAGGGAAACCCAACCATAGTGGTCAGTGTGATTTGACTACAAAATTGATCATCTGTATTCTAATAACTAAACGTCACCTACATCTTTAATGATTTATGCTGAAGTTCGAGAGTAATGTGATGAGCCTTCCTTTGGATATGAAAATTCAGTTTCAGCAGTCGAGTATTTTAGAAAAAGCACCTAATGTGCATTAGAGTTTGTGTTTAAGGCTTGCTTTTGTCGTCATTACAGTGGTAACAAGTTTATTTCAACTCTCAGGAAGGACACATAAGCACAATCCAGACACTCTTATCCTTGGGTGCCGACATCAATGCCAAGGACGAAAGAAATCGATCAGGTACGACCTCATTTTACACGTGCTTTGAAAATTATTAGTAAACTGAATGTAAACAATGTAAACAATGGACTTTTATGTTAAAATCATTACTTTTAATATTATTCCTCTAGTAGCTCAGCAACTTTTCCTTAAAAAAGCACCTCCTCCATTTGCAAAGCTATAGAACTATTGCTGTTACCATGGTAATGATGATGACTACTACTCCTTACTGCTGCTGGTATTATTGTTGTTATTTTGATTATTTTAAACCACACAACGTATGTGACATCAAAGCACTTTCTATCTTAATCCATGATCACACCAGCTCCCCAGGTGTTACATAGATTCTTCATAGGTCTTCTCTCTACGGAATGTATTTTAAAAGCTTAATCACTATAATTTTTTAGATTTCGGGCTCAGAAAGATATTTTCAGAGCTAATTCTTTAGACCTGGACTTTAGAATAAACCTTCCCAGTAGCACTCTGTGCACCAGTGTCCATCTTGCAAGGGTTAAGTAGGATCTTGTGATGCTTCACAACTCACTCCAGGGCTGCAGAGGAAGGTCAGTAAGTCCCAGGACACAAACTTTCTCCTAACGACAGGGGAGCAGGACCCAGGATCATGGCTCACAGCACATCAGAAACCCTCAGCGCCAATTTCTAACCAGAATGGGAAGATGTGTCAGCAGTTTTTCTGTTACGTCATTCTTACTCATGGTGATATTTTTACTTACACAGAGAATTCACAAAACTTTGAAAATGTCTTCTGTACTATTTAAAGTCTCCTATTTCTCATTAACTTACTTTGTTGTTTTAGACAAGTCTCTCAAATTCTCTCCAATTGGTTTTGTTACTTTTAAAACCATTTGTGACCAAGTCAGGTTAAAAGGAAAAATGTTTTGATCCAGAATAGGCAAAGTCATAGGGAAGAATATGGAGCTATGAAATCTGTGCAATTGAAAGAGTCAGTGTTTTTATCAGGGGCATCCTGCTCCCCAGTCAGTACTGCTGTAGGTGATGCACTGAGCTGGGTGCCTCTGTCCCCACCCAGCCCTGCACCTGGCCTGCGCGGGGCAGCATGCGGCCTGCGTCAAGTTCCTCCTGTGCTCTGGGCTCGGGGACTCTCTGGACATGACAGGCGCCCTGGCTCAGCAGCTCACACGGAGTCCGGACGTCCTTCAGTGCTTCAACCACAGTGCAACAGCTGAGGGCGTTTCCAGAGGAAAACAGTGAACCAACAGTAATCCACGTCCTGCTGCTTGAATCTGTTTGCAGATGCAGTGAAATGGGCCAGTTGCCAGTGTTTTCTGCCCTCCCTCTCCTGCACTCCCCGGTTTGGTGGCAGATTCCCCAGGGACGAGGCGTCTGTCTTCCTGGCTGTATGACTGCACACCGCACGATCGGAATCTTTCCATAATCTCTGATTCACTTTTTCTGCCCTTCCAGTGGAGTCAGATGATGTTGATGAGGTTGGTGTCTGGAATCCTTAGAGAAGCATGAAAATACAGTGTACATACTGTTATGTATGTGTGTGAAATGTTTTATAATAAAGAGTGTGTGGTGAGGCCATGATAATAATATTTACAATATAGCAAGTTCCTGTTGCCTTGAGAGGTAAAACATAATTGGCCTGTATACTTCTTTCATGGGCTTTTCATTGGCATTGCAGTGGTTTAACTTTTGCCTTCAAAGCCTGGAAGGAAATGCTGGGATCTGTTTACATAGACATTTACAAGGAATAGAAACGTTTCTATAGTCTAAGCACTGCTACTTGAGCTATAATGTTTTAATCTTGAGGTTATTATTTTTTTAATGACAAGTTCGGTATTGGCTCCCTTTGGATAATAAAGGCATCTCAAAATGCATTGAAGATAGTTACAAAGCCTTTCCACGACCTCATTTGAAAAATGGGGTTTGTCCCACAGGTCACATTTCCTGTCCCACCTTCCACCTGCCCACAGAAGCTTGTGGCTGTCCAGAAGTGAAACAGTCAACATTGTAACTTTGAAAAATTTTGTAGCAACTTAAACAGATTGAAGAAAGGATGAGTCCTCAGGCATTTGGATTCTTTTCCTGTTCTTTTCCTTTCTTTTTTTCTTTATATGCAAATAATAATTATTAGTCCAAGTCAATCTGTTAAAAAAGCATTTACATCAATCACAAGCAAGACTCAGTCCCCTCATTCAGTGTCATCTGGTAAGAACTCATCACACGCCCTCACCCCCGTTCTCAGCATCGTGCCAGGCTGGGCAAATAGCAGGAATGTCCAGTTCTCTGTTATTCCCAGGTGGTGCTGGCTGATTTTTATCCCTAACAACCAGATAAATTTGTGCTGGTAGAAACACGACTGGGACCTCTGAATCACACACTGTCTCCATCTGCACCTTCTCCAGCTGCAGTTACCGTTTCCTGTTGCTCCAGAGATGTCTTCGTGTCCCCGCCTTTGGGTCTGAGGATGGCCTGTTACGTGCATCCCTACTTGCAGGTGGGACAGAAAGACCGGTCTGGGACTGCCCTTCTCCCCTCAACACACACGTGAAGCAGCTTTTTCTTTGCAGTGACTGCACACAGGTGTGTTCCCACCCGAGCTGTGCCTCTGCCTTACACACTCGCCATGATGATGGTCTGTTGGGTTATGCTTGGTTCTCCAGTACATGGCTCTCCATTGAAAACGCCCCTGTAGCGTGGACAGGGCTGCTGGATGCCGCTGCCAAAGCTACTCGAGAGCCAGAGAGGGCAGTGATGATAGTAACATTCATTGTGGCAAAGATAGTGGTGATGATATAATTACAACCTATTACTGCAGTAGTAATATATTGCGAATGCTAATGACAATGGTGGTGATCATTAGTATTATTCCCTCACTTCCTAATTATAGGTACTTTTCTCACGTCCTTTGGGTGTTAAAAGTGGGGCCCTTCCCTGGCCACCAGATCTAGAATTTTGTTCCCTGCTTCAACATTTTATATCTTCTTCCCTTAGTTCATGTTTTCTCCATAGCATTTACCACTGTGGAATATACCAGCTGTCTTGAGTTATTTATTTTCTCTGTTGTCTGTCTCCCCCACGAGAATGTAAGCTCCTTGGCCAAGGTTTTTGTGTCTCTTGCTCACTCACTATATCTACAGGGCCCAGAACAATGCCTGGCACATGGTAAGGTTGTAGATCATGAGATAGCCAACGAGTGAACGATAACTTATGTTTCTTGAGCACTTGCTGTGTCCTGGATGCTGTGCTGAGTGCCTTTCCTGGCCAGTCTCGTTCCATCCCTGGCTCTTACGAGGGGCAGCCCCTCCTAATTATCCTCCATCTCAAGCATCCTTTCTCATCCCAACCTCCTTAGAGAAGAGCCTGTGCTTGGTTCCCGGTTCATGGGCACTGCCGGTCCCTGCCGCCCGGCTTCCTCACTGCTGCTCTTAGGTCACCGGGACCCGATTGCCAAATCAAGTAACGTGCCTTTAGCCCTCATGTTACTGATCCTTTCAGTTCAATTATCAATCACTCCCACCTTCCGGAAGCTCATTTCTTGTCACCTCCGACAACACGCTTCTGGGTTTTCCTTTCTGACCTTCCTTTTCCATCTCTGTCGTGAGCACCTGTCAGGGCCTATCCCATACATGCTTCTGTCCCCGCTCGGCACTGTCCCTGTGCCGAGTGTGCCTCCACCCGTCTCATCCACTCTCATCTCACTGCCCCCTGACTGTTGAGTCCTTCCAGCCCTGACCCTCTGCTGCCGGCTGTACGTTTTTGCATGGATGTCCCAAGGCTGCCCCACACTCAACTCGCTCAAAACCCAGCCTCCCCTTAAAATTAAAAATTAAAAAAAAAATTGTAAATCAACTATACCCCAATATAAAGTAAAAAATTGTAAAAAAAAACACAAAAAACAAAAAAACCCAAAAAAACCCTAGCCTCCCCCAAACTGTGTACATTCATTCTGCGCCTGCTGTCTGAGCTGTGACACCACCCTTCATCCCGCCTCCCCGGGTCCCTTCCTTCTGCAGGAGGCCCAGCCAGTCTGGTCGGCTCCATCCTTACGGTGACTCCCTGCTTCAGGCTTCACATCCAGACCGCTGCTGCCACAGCCCAAGTTCTCCTGCGCCCCTTCAGATGCATTCCCCGCACAGCCGTCGGGGCTCTGATGTGACCAAGGGCACTGACCGCCGATGCTGGCCGCCACCTTCACCAGGGTTCCCAGCGCCTCATCCACGACCCACGTCCAGAGACCATGGCTGGTCCTTCCGAGAGCACAGCTGATCCACGTGAGAGGTCAGAGCAGAAGCCGGAAGGGAAACAAAGAATTGCTGTCATTTGAAAATAGTTGGGACCCAACGCACATTACCAGAAAAAGTTATACAAGAAAGTATTTACCAGACAAAAGTAGAAAAGGGATTGCAGCATGGAAAAGAAAGCACAAAACTCACACTCAAAATGAGAGCTCTGCTGTTGGGGGACGGGGGGAGCAACACTTTATATCCAGCCTGCTGTTCCTAGGTCCTGCAGAGCAATGTCCCTTTTATTCGCCCAGGCTTTTTTTTTTTTTTTTATAGAGCCCATTGTAAAATATAAAAAAGTAAAGGAGAAAACAAAACCGATCATTCCGCTGCCCTGAAATGACCACCCTTACTTCTTCCTAGTCTTTGTAAGTGTACATAGTTGAGATGATGCTGTATGTGCCGTTTACCCCAACTTTACATCTCAAGCACATCCTAATACTCTTCAGAATTCTGTGACCTTTTACCTCAATGGCTGTCTAATGCCCCATCGTATGACTGTCCACACTTATTCCTTTATGTTGTCATTTTGGGGTTATTTTGTCTCGTTAAGATGAGATGTAGATGGGATAACCAGTGAAGCTTTGTCAAATTCGACTGAAAGCAGGTTTAGGGAGCGGGTCCTGCGGGAGGTGGGGGAGGGGGACCGGAAGCCCGTGGAGGCCAAGCTCTAGGCGCACAGGAGAGCGAAGGGAGGGTAAGGAGACAGCTTCAGTTGGACCCCCACCAACACCTCAACTAACATCGGTATTTAGAGGGAGTGGGGTTGGTGGAACACGTGTGTTACATTTTCTACCATTGCGAATAACAATGTGAACTTACATTTGACGGTCTGTAGATTTGTTAAAATTGCTTTCATAAGCCGGCAAGGGTGTGGAGGGTTCAAGACCCAATTTGAAAGAGGGATGTGATGTTTATCGAGAAAAACGAGGTAGAAGTGGGGCCTGGCCTTTGACCTGAGCCGTGACAGTAGGATTTGCTTGGCCTGCATGAGGAAGGCCTATGGGAAAGCATTTGTAACATCCCCCAGAAAGGTGATTGACTGTAACATGGACAGGCCAAGGGCTTCCTGAGAAGAGCGCTGGGGAATATTTACACTCATCAGCCACCCAGGCGCTGCCACGGGGCCTTTTCTGGCCTGAGAACGTCAGCCTCAGGGTGGATGCAGGCATTTCAGCCAGCCTCGTGGTGTGAGCTAAACCTCTTTTTCCTTCTTCCCCGTCTCTGGAAGACTCAAAGCATACTTAAGGGTGGGTGGCATCCCGGGGGGCACATGAAACAAGATGAAAAACACCGCAGAGTGGTGATTACCTGTTGTTCAGGTTTCACTGCTCCAGGCGTTCCTCGCCCGGTTACCAGGATGGCCTGAGGACCGGTGGTACTGCTGGCAGGATCAGGGTGCCTCTCCAGGCTCTGCAGTTGGCAGAATCCAACTCACATCCAGAAGTGTGGCTGGAAGGGAGCCCAGGAAACGTGGTTTATAATCTTCCTGGTACTGCAGTGTAGGAAATCCCATAAAGAGGAGGTGGTGTTTGAGTCCACACACCCACCATACTCGGTGTTGCTGGAATACCTTAGCAAATCTACCACCTGGGACCAGCACAGCCCCAGGGGCTAGTCACTAATGCCTGTAAAATAATTCCCCCAAAGGAGAATCATTTCAGTGTTCTTTGGACTTCAAAAGTAGCCAAAGAATTCAAGTGACAGCTTATGGCAGAAAATCTGTTTCAGTTACTGAAATTAGGGCATAACTAAGAACATTCAGAATACCACACACACAGTTTAGGTGGTCTTGGTATAACCGGTAGGGGTGGGACAGCAGTGACTGCAAAATGAAAGTAGTTAGCATGTACATGCTCTGTTAGGGGAGACTAAAGGGAAACAGGTGTTCAGCCTAGAAAAACATTCCAGTGGATTTCCTATGAAGTCAATGTGCCCTGAGTTTAATTTTGAAACAAATTTAAAAATTGAAATTAATTAATTAATTAAATAAAATCTACCACTTGGGAAAGTGCCCGATTCCCACACACCATCACCAGAGCTGTGCTACCAAATGCTTAATTTCTACTAACTTGATATATACCATCTCACTGTTGTAATCCTGCATTTCTTTAATTATGGATCAGATTGAAGATCTTTAGATTGAGTTACTGGCCATTCACATTCTTTCAGTTTTTATCAGCATTAGTTAGCTATGACCTAGTCAACAACAAACTACCTCAAAATTCAGTGACGGCTTAGAAAACAACTGTTGATTTCTCCAGAGGCTTCGGGTCCTCCGGTGGTTTGCTGATTCTACCTGAGCCAGGCGGGTGGCGTCCTGTCGCTTGAGCCAGCCGTGCAGGATGGAGTCGGCTCTGCTTTGTGTGGGTCCCTTCCTCAGTCAGGCTGGCCCGGGCTTGCTCTCCTGACAGTGGCAGGGATTGGACAGAGAAAAAAGAGACTCCAGTGCCCTTCTGTCTCTGCCCTGTGTGTGCAGACACTCCCATCCCATCAGCCAAAGCAAGTCCTCCTGCCAAGCAGAGCATGCGCCAGAGGGCACCACCCAGAGCCTGGATACTGGGAGGCCATTGATTGAGACCACTGGTGAAATCAGCGTCTTGCATTATATTTGACTGTTGTTTTGTTTGTCTTGATTTGTGAGAGCCTTTTTTATATTGAGTGAATTAGCTCTACACAAAATTCACGTGGTAACTAAAATTTTTGGTGTGCATTTATAAGTGAAGAAAAAACAGACTACAGCATTGCAGAGATAATTTCCTATATATCTCCTTTTTTAGAAAACCTCTTTTGAATAGATATGGTCGTACATAGAGGCTAACTAAAATTCTTGGAGTGGAAAGACATTGCCTGGATGCAGTGGGGTATGTCTGTTTGGATTAGTCTGTGATAACTTCAGAGCACCTCTCAGATTGTAGAGCATTCACCTGTGCCAGACTACAGCATGCATGGACTTTATTTTTCCCTGTTTTGCTGAAAATCCACAATCAACTAAGATTCAGGTAAACATAAAAGACCTAGGAACAAAGTCCAGCTTGCAGATTACCCTGTCCCTTGGTCCACAGCTCTGGTCTCGCTCTCTCCCCATTCTTCCAGCTGACGGACGTGGGCTTAGCTAGCTCAATTTAATCACTTAACATTACACTGAAACAAAAATCGCTTAGTAAGAAAGGTCCACAAGTAAAGAAAAACACATACTCCAAAAGCAAAGAAGAATGGACCTCCATGAGTGTGGATCCCATATTTTCTCAAAAACACCTTCTGACCTTATACGCATGCATGTGGGGAGGGAAGATCAATAAAACATTTACACACATAACTTTTCCTTCTCAGAGCTTCCATCCACTCTATTCACACCTCCTTTGTTGCCTACATTAGTTACAATATAAATTCTCCCATAGCAAATACCCAAAATAACAGAGGCATAAACACAAGTGTATTTCTCTCCCAGGTAAAAGCCTGGGCAAAGCCAACCTAGGGTGAGTTAGGACAGTTGGGGACAGACAGACCCCCCGATGTCAGTGGTCCAGGCCCTAAGACTGCTCACCAGCCTGTAAAGGGAGTTGCACCCCCGTTTTAGGAAGGCAGGTGTAGGGACTTCCCTGGTGGTGCAGTGGTTAAGAATCCGCCCACCAATGTATGGGACATGGGTTCGAGCCCTGGTCCGGGAAGATCCCACAGGCCGTGGAGCAAATAAGCCTGTGCGCCACAACTGCTGAGCCTGCGCTCTAGAGCCCACGAGCCACAACGACTAAAGCCCGCACGCCTAGAGCCCGTGCTCGGCAACAAGAGAAGCCACCGCGATGAGAAGCCCGCACACTGCAACGAAGAGTGGCCCCTGCTCACCACAACTAGAGAAAGCCTGTGCGCAGCAATGAAGACCCAATACAGCCAAAAATAAATAAATAAAAATAAATAAATGTTTTAAAAAACCTTTAAAATTTTTTAAAATTTTTTTTAAAAATTAAAAACGAAGGCAGGTGTATCATTTCCATTCCCATCCCGCTGGCCACAGCTTAGCCATGATAGCTGGCAGAGAATCAAAGTTGGGGGCCAGATGGGGTCTCTGCCACCTGCCATTTTCAGAGCTGCCTTGATGAGGGCTGTTTGTGTGCAATCACCTGTCCCCCCACCCTGCACGCACACACACACTCACTCCCTAACCCCAGTTTTTAAAGTCCCGAGGAGCAGAGCACAGCCCACTCATTCACAGATGCGTGACGTTGTACAGACACAAGAGGCCACCTGTGCAAACGGTATGGGAGGAGAGGCAGGCTCTGTCCCGTGTGGAGCGGGCACGGGTCCTTGTGCCAGTTAGGTCCCCTCTCTGCGCTCGGTTTCCTGGTGGAAGGTGTGGCAGTGGCACTGCCTTCCGTGTTCACCGTGAGGATTCAGTGGGGTCGTGCTTGGGGTGACCGGCACATGGTAAGCACATGCATGTCAGCTGCGGGCATCTTCCCCGGTAACAGCTGCAGGATAAAGAGTCAGGGCCGACGCCCTATGGAGGCATGATTTGTATTTTGTGTCCCGAATTTTCTTTCTCTTTCCTTCCTTGGGGACATCTCACCACTTGGCCCTCAGGTGCCTCCATTTTCTTTTTTTTAATCATTCTTTTTATAATTAATTAATTTACTTATTTATTTATTTGGTTGTGCCAGGTCTTAGTTGCGGCAAGCGGGCTCCTCAGTTGCGGCTCGCCAGCTCCTTAGTTGCAGCTCACGGGCTCATTAGTTGTGGCTTGGCAGCTCCTTAGTTGTGGCTTGGCAGCTCCTTAGTTGCGGCATGCGAACTCTTAGTTGCAGCATGCATGTGGGATCTAGTTCCCTGACCAAGGAGCGTACCCGGGCCCCCTGCATTGGGAGCGTGGAGTCTTAACCACTGCACCACCAGGGAAGTCCCCCTCCATTTTCTTTACTGAAAAGAAAATTTCATCTCAAAATCTTTATCCATGCTAAGATGTTAATAAATGAAAGAAAAACTCAAATTTTACCAGTCCCTGAGTAATCTGCATTTTACCAGCGATCAAATTATTAAACTGAACGAATGAAGCTCTCGAGCTGAAGTGCATGCACCATTCAAAATGTAAAGAGGGATTTAAAAAGTGTGTTCTGGGCTTCCCTGGTGGCGCAGTGGTTGAGAGTCCACCTGCCGATGCAGGGGACACGGGTTCGTGCCCTGGCCTGGTAAGATCCCACATGCCGTGGAGCGGCTGGGCCCATGGGCCGTGACTGCTGGGCCTGCACATCCGGACCCTGTGCTCCGAAACGGGAGAGGTCACAGCAGTGAGAGGCCCGCGTACCACAAAAAAAATACTTGAGACGTTTTCCATCCCTTTCATGACTACATCTTGTTAACATTGTCTCCTTTCAGCATCTCAGGTGGGTCCACTTTTCTCCAGGTCGCCTGCTACCCACCCAAGTTCCAACCAGGATCCTCTTGTTCCACTTACTATGGCTGCGCGACATCTTACCCCAGAGTCTAACGGTTCGAAGCAACGTTTCCCGCGCTCATGGATGCTGTGGGTCAGAGATTCAGACGAGGCACGGCGGGTGGCTCGTCTGGCGTCCATGTGGCTGGCTGGCGGCCACAGGTCTTCACAGGGGCTTCCACCGGAGGCCTCTCCCTATGGGCTGGTGTGAGTTTCTTCACGGAGTGAGACTGGGGTCCCAGGGGTGAGCATGCAGTGGGGGGAGGGCAGGGCAGGCAGAATCCACACTGCCTTTCCCCACCTGCCTGGGAAAGTCACGCAGCTTCACCTCCCCACCTGCCATCCGTCAAGGCCGGCTGCGAAAATCTCACCCAGGAGCCAAGGGAGACAGCCTCCACTTCTTGGGGGGAGTCGACAAGTTCCAGAACAGGTGGGACAGCAAGTGAGCCCCTTTCCACGTTGCCTCCCCCATGTCTCTCTCACCTGAATTCCTATAATGGTCTCTGACTGGTCTTGCTTCTTCCACTTCGGTGCTTTGCTTTGTGTAATTCTCACAAGCAGCCCAAAAAGCTTATAGCAGATTACATTGTGCCCCCACTACCCACCGCTAACTCACCAACTTCATTTGGGGTGGAGCTCAGTCCCATGCCACCCACCGCGTAGAAAACCTCTCTCTGGGTCCCACTTCCATGTCGAAGGCCTGCCTTCAGTTCCCCAAACTGACCAGATTTTCTTACCCCTCAGTGTCTTCTGGAAATTTCTCTTGACTTGTCGTGTGGGTTCCTCCTGTTCATCCTGGCCCCTGAGCACCACCCCCCAGAGAAGCCGTGCAGGACCCCAGCCTCAGAGCAGCCCTTCTGCAGCACTTTGTCCCATCCCTTCATGCAACTGTTCATAAGTGCCCGGATAATGCCGTGCTTTCCTACGAAACGAAAACCCACAAGATTAGCATCCACATCTGCTTTGCGGTTGGCATAGTGTGGAATGAATGAATTCCACAGTGAGGAGCTGTGGGAAAAGGACCAGCGTCTGCCCTCACGAGTCTGATGTCTGAGAGAGGAGCAAGGCTTGTTCTGTAACTATGTGACAGGCACAGTGTGCTGGGGGCCGGGAGAGGAGACAGCTTCACAGAAGACGTGTTATCTGGGCTGGGCCTCGAAGGATGGAAATAATTTTGATTTGTGGGTTTTCTGAGCGGAGTCCACAACAACGATATGATATCGTGAGCTTGGGGCTGCCAGAGAAGATGCAGTTACATCTGAATTTCAGGTAAACCACGGGTACTGTTTAGTATAAATATGTCCCAGATATTTCGCAGGATATAATTACACTAACAAAGTATTCGCAGTTTATCTGAAATTCAGGTTTAAGTGGGTGTCCCGGGTTTTCACTTGCCAGGTCTGGTGACCCTAAGTGAGACTCCAGTTCACAGAGCATCCTTGCCTCTGCTGGGCAGTTTCTGCTGAACAGTGGCCCCTTTGTTTCCCGTCTCACAAACCAGGGACAGAGACAGCGTGAAAAGTCATGTGACTCCTCTGTGGGCATCTCAGCCCCTCGAGATGCCATGTTCAGGTGCCCCCGAGCTCACCCATGCCGAGTCAGAGCAGGTGTGTAGGATGAACGCCAGGAACCAGGCTTGGGCAGCAGAGTACTCTCCCTGCCTTTCACTGTCTGGGAGACTGCACCAAGTGACTCAAGGTTCTCATCTGCACAAAGGCCACAACACCCACCTGGCAGAATCGCCAGAGTACAACACCTGGCACACTGAAGGGGCTGAGTGAAGAGTTGGCACTGTGGCATTGTTATTTTGTTTGTAACCTGTCGTTAAAAGCATCTCCGTGGCTTACTGTGTGGTGTCAGTTCCCCCGATAGAGTTTTAAGTCTAAGAACCCATCCACAGACTTCCCTGGCAGTCCACCGGTTAAGACTTCGCTTTCCAGTGCAGGGGGTGTGGGTTCGATCCCTGGTTGGGGAGCTAAGATCCCACATGCCTCGCAGCCAAAAAACCAAAACATATAAAAACGGGGAGCTAAGATCCCACATGCCTCGCAGCCAAAAAACCAAAACATATAAAAAACAGAAGCAATAATGTAACAAATTCAATAAAGACATTAAAAATGGTCCACATCAAAAAAAAAAAGCACCCATCCAATCCAGTGGAGGCTCAGCAAAGTTCAATAACTTGTCTGCCCTACAGCCAAGTGTCTGAAAACCCAGCTGGCGCCCTGCCCTCTTAATCACGGGTGTGACGCTCCCCGAACGTCCAGTCACCCAGGCATTTCTGCATGAAGGCATCAGGCTGCATCGCTACCTCTTTCCAATAGTTGGGAGATTTTCTCTCTTAAATATCAGTGAGAGGGAACCTCCCTGATGGCGCAGTTGTTAAGAATCTGCCTGCCAACGCAGGGGACACGGGTTCAATCCCTAGTCCAGGAAGATCCCACATGCCATGGAGCAACAAAGCCCACATGCCACAACTACTGAAGACTGCGTACTTAGAGCCCATGCTCTGCAAAAAGAAAAGCCACCATGATGAGAAGCCCGTGCACCGCAACGAAGGGTAGCCCCCGCTCACTGCAACTAGAGAAAGCCCGCGCCCGCAACGAAGACCCAATGCAACCAAAAAACTTAATAAATATTAGTGAGAATTGTGCCAAGGCAGGAATTTCAGTTTCCCACTCCATCTGCCTGAACATAATCCAGAAATTGTCTTTTCTCACTGGCCTCAGCACCGAACTTGTGAGCTTGACTTCTTGGTGGGGTGAATTTCCTGCCCCCTACACACACACACACACACACACACACACACGCGCGCGCGCGCGCGCGCGCGCGCGCCTTACTCATTTTTTTCAGCACGTAGGACACACCCCCCCATGATAATAACCAAACGCTTTTACTATTCAGGTGTCCGAAATAGTAAGTGGATCGAAAGTGGGTTGCTAATGACAGCAGGCAAACAGCCCGACCACATTTCCCCTGCTTTGCCTTTTGGTTTTCACCTCAGTTTTGTTTTGCCAAGTCAAAGGAGCTCACAGGAGAGGCTGGGCTGCCAGGCCCTACAGCAGGGCCTGAGATCATGTATCTGGGGTATAGTCAGCATCTGCATTGCTTGGGTTAACTGATCTTCACCATATTTTTCCAAATGTCAGGGAAGAATGGGACCAGGGAGAGAGGAGCAACTGATTGTGACATGAGTTTCTCAGATGTCCCAGCTTTGTGACCCATTGCAACAGCTCGGCTGGTTTACCGTAGGGACCTTGCCCACCTGCCAGTGTCCAAAAATGGAACAGGGGTCCCCAGACCTCAGGGATAAACAATAATCTTCCCTTTTCTCTTAATCCAAAGATGGGGTGGTGCACTCTGTAGGCAAGTAACATCCTTCAAAATGATTAACTCACGAGGAAGTGGGGGGAGGGGCAGGGACAGGGAAGGACCAAAAAACAACCCACCAATCATCTCGAACCAGTTCTTCTTTACAAGTGGTTTTCAAGCGACTAACAAGATTCTATTCTCTAGATATTTTCACGGGGCAAATCACAAGACAGATCATCCCCCTGGCAGATTGGCGAGTAAATACATCCAAGGCTATGTTATAAATGAAATACCCAGTTCTACAGGAAGGCTCGAAAAATACCTCTGAGTAAAATAAGAGGAAGTTATGAGGAGGTTGTGATTTAGAGTGCGTTCAGAGCAAAGATTTGAGAGGGTGCTCCCTGAGAAGCCATCATCACCTTCGGTTCGCTGTGTCTCCCAGGAGGGAAGAAGAGGTTTCCTGAAGGATGTAGCACCTTTGGGTCGACCCACGTGGGAGATGAGGTGTCAGGAGCCACTGGCCCAACTCCCAGGCTCAGAATTGTGAGATTCCTGGACCGACCAAAGACTCACAGTTGACTCTTCTTTAAAAAAAAAAAAAGAGAGAGAGAGAGAGAGAGATCTCACGTGATGACTGTTGATAAGACCAATTCCTCTAGTTTATCCCCTCTGAGGTGGTCAGCATCCTTCCTGACGGGCAAGTCCAGCTAGACAGCACACACAGCTTCCCCTCAGATAAACAGGAAAGTGAGAGGAGAGGGAGAAGGCAGGTTATGGAAGGAAATTATTATTTACGCAGATGAAAATAGCTGGGTGATTCCCCATTTTCACTGCGGGAGGAAGGAGTTGCCATTTGATAGAACAGCTGCTCTTCCCATCAGAGAGCCTGGTGACTTGTGAAAAGCTAAATACAGTGCTGGTTTAGATTTGGGTCTGTGCCGGCCTCAGTGTGAGCACGAGTTTTAAGAATTAGATTTTTTTTAATGCAATTACCAAAGACAGCAAAGGTGTAGCTAAAATGGGTGATTTATTCAACAAGGACCTGCTGTATAGCACAGGGAACTCTATATTCTGTAACTACCTATATGGGAAAAGAATCTGAAAAAGAATGGATATATGTATAACTGAGTCACTTAGCTGTACACCTGAAACTAACACAACATTGTAAATCAACTATACTCCAATATAAAATGAAAACTAAATTTTAAAAAAGACAAAAAATAAAATGGGTGATTTAAATTTTTTTATTGCTAACTATACAAAATACGTGATCAAGTGCAGGAAAACATAAAAGGGCAGAAAAGGCTTAAGATTTTAAATGTTTATTAAAATAAAAGCGTAAGCATGCAAATAACACAAACAATATAGAACTATGAACACAGAAAGTGGAAGTTCCCTGTTATCCTTTCCAGAACCAACCAGAGGTAACAGCTTAGTGAGCAGTTTTCCAGATTTTTATCTATATGTATGTAATCAAATACATACATTTGCAGGGGAGGGTACTACAAAAACTATGATCATAATTTAATACTTTTTGGGGGGGGTTCACTTTCTTTTTTTCTCATAACTGTATCTTGGACATCCTTCCACGCTAGTACTTTATAGGCACACCTTACACTTCTCAACTGCTACATAGGGTTCTATTGAGTGGGTATAATTGCAGGTGCACATTGTAACCCAAATTTTATCTAATAGCATTATAGTCAAACCAAAAGGCAATTTTTTTGTGTGTGTGTGGTACGCGGGCCTCCCACCGCTGTGGCCTCTCCCGCTGCGGAGCACAGGCTCCGGACGTGCAGGCTCAGCGGCCATGACTCACGGGCCCAGCCGCTCCGCGGCATGTGGGATCTTCCCGGACCGGGGCACGAAGCCGTGTCCCCTGCATCGACAGGCGGACTCTCAACCACTGCGCCACCAGGGAAGCCCCACCAAAAGGCAATTTTAGGGGATTCAATGTAATCATACTCTTATTACACAAATACAGTGTTTCTACTTTTTCATAGTTTCTTCCTGCCCTCGTCCATCTGCACACACGTTCTCATCATTCGTTCATTTAACCGCAAGCCTCTCACGGAACCCCTGCTCTGAGGGCTGCTAGGTGCTGCCAGGTCCTAGGGACCGGGCATGGCTGGTTTTGTGAGGGAACTGACAAAACAAGCAAACGTATCAAGCCAAAGTGTCATTTTTAAGACCCTCCAGTTGCTCTGTAATTTAAAGTTAAATGTAAACAGGCCTTTTGTACAAATGTTACATACCTTCCTGAAAAAGCAAAAGACTCTCATTTCTGAGTCCACCTGCCGATGCAGGGGACATGGGCTCGTGCCCCGGTCCGGGAAGATCCCACATGCCGCGGAGCGGCTGGGCCCGTGAGCCATGTCCGCTGAGCCTGCGCGTCCAGAGCCTGTGCTCCGCAGCGGGAGAGGCCACAGCAGTGAGAGACCCGCGTACGGCAAAAAAACAAAAACAAACAAAAAGACTCTCATTTCTGTCAGATGCTTTTATCAAAGGCAGAATTCCCTTTCCCTGTCCTGGGTCTGTTTAGTCACAGTGCGTGGGAATCCCAGGGATGGGGTGGGAGGGCAGTGCTAGGGTTTGGTGTCTGTTCGTGACAGCGTTTAGCAAGCTGGTAACTTTACCTCACTGTTCTCTCAGTTCCTCTGGGGCCTGACAGGAAGCGGACTGTTTTTTCCTGCAGATCCTCTGGGCCACTGCTCCGCTACAAGAAGTGTCAAGTGTAGAAGCTGCAGACACATCACCTATTCAAACATAAAGATAGACTCGGGGACTTGGATTATTATGAGAACAGAGATGCTAAACTCCTAGTAGGTAATAAGTATTTTATTCTTTTGTGAGAAAATATGTCATATTAAGAAATTAAATTGTTTATTTAGCAAACTCAACAACGGATATTTAACACTATTAGTATTTATTAAAATGCTTATGAGGCATTGAAAAATATTGTATATCAGACTTGCCAAAAATTGAAATTCGGGGCTTCCCTGGTGGCGCAGTGGATGGGTGTCCGCCTGCAGATGCAGGGGACGCGGGTTCGTGCCCCGGTCCGGGAAGATCCCACGTGCCGCGGAGCGGCTGCGCCCGTGAGCCATGGCCGCTGAGCCTACGCGTCTGGAGCCTGTGCTCCTCAGCGGCGAGAGGCCATGGCAGTGAGAGGCCCGCGTACTGCAAAAAAAAAAAAAAAAAAAATTGAAATTCAAGTAACTAAGTTTATTATGAGCAAAGAGGAATTGTGGAAAGGGGCATAGTGCCTTCCGGAAACTTTCTTTTAAAAACAGCTTTATATAATTCACACGGCATACAACTTACCCATTTAAAGTGTGGTTTTTAGTGTATTCACAGATACTTATAGCTCTCACCGATTTTAGAACATCTTGAGTCGATTTTAGAACACCCTCATTGCTCAAAAAGAAACCCCATGCCTTTTAGCCATCATGCCCCTCCTCCCCACTCCCACCGCCAGCCCCTGCAACTGCTAATTTACATTCTACCTCTATGGATTTGCCATTTCTGGACATTTCATATCAACGGAATCATACGTCAAGTGGTCTTTTGTGACTGCTTCTTTCATTGGCTTAATGTTCCCAAGGTTCGTCCAGGTTGGAGCATGTATCAGCATTTCATTCCTTTTTATGACCAAATAATATTCCACTGTGTAGATAAACCACACGTTGTTTATCCGTTCATCAGCTGATGGACATTTGGGTTGTTTTTACCTTTTGGCCATTACGATTAATGCTGCTATGAACATTCTGCCATAAGTTTGTGTGGACATGTGTCTTTGTTTCTCTTAGATGTATACCTAAGAGTGCTGGGTCCTATGACAGCTCTGTGTGTAAGTAGGTCCAGTGTATAAGTTCACTTGTTTGAGGAGCTGTCAGACTGTGTGATAAAGTAGCTGCTCCATTTCGAATTCCCCCCAGCAGTGTGTGAGGGTTCCGATTTTGCCACATCCTCAGTAGCACCTGTTATTGTCTGTCTTTTCAACTCTGGCCATCCTGTCAGATGTGAAGTGGTTTTGATTTGCATTTCCCTGATGACTAATGACATTAAACATTTTCATCTGCTTGTTGGCCATGTGTACATCTTAGTTGGAGAAATATCTGTTCAACTCCTTTGCCCATGTTTTAATTGGCTTGTCTTTTCAGTTGAAGAGTAATTGAGGTGTACAATGTAGTGATTTGATGTTTTTATACATAAAATGATCATCAGTTGGCCTGTCTTTTTATAATGAAATGTAAATAAACCTTCTGGAAACTTTTATTTCTTCCTCTCTTTCTCCTTTTTCCCACTAAAAGAGCACTGGACAAGATGATGACTTAAATGCAGTCCCTGAGCACAGGATGTCAAGGTCTAGTGGAGGGGATAACACAAAAGGGGTGGGGGTCTGGGGGCTTCCTAGGAGACAGAGCACTTGAAGTGAGTTGAGAAGAGCATCCCAGCTTGCCTGTGGCCTTAGGTGAGTCTTACTCTTGATTCTGTTTCCAGCATATATTTAAATTAAGAGGATGGTGAAGAAAGTGCCTCAGTGCACCTGGGCTCACTCAGAGTCACCTGTTTGTCAATTTAAAGAGCAAATACTGCTATTGAGCCTTTTGCGAAATAAAGCTGTTAAATAGCAGCTTCTGGTATACGTAGAATAGGCTGTCACATAATTTGGGGATTACAGAAAGACCTCCTCCTCATATAAAATATATGTCCAAATACCTACCATCTCTCTGTAAATACACTGCTGCTACCACAAAAATCTCATTTTTACTCTGTTGAGACATTATGTCATTTGGGAGGGATAATTTCTCCAATCACTTGGTTTACTAGTAGAGGTCAGTTTATTAACATTAAATTTAGAGCTTGAATCCTATCCTGCCACTAACCAGCTGTTTACCTTGGCCGAATCCCAATCTCTCTGAGTCTGTTTCCTTATCAGTACAGTGGACTTAGCAATACAGTACCTGCTTTCTGTGCTAATGACAAGGGTTAAATGAACTGGCTAATGATAAGTACTAGCTAGTTCCTGTCCAAAGCAGAACCGCAAAGCAGTGGTTTGAATTTGTGTCAGAGACCTTGAAAGAACGGAACAATGGAACAGACGGGTGGAAGGGGATTCTGGAGGAGGGGTCTGATGGGTGTCAGAAAGGGGGCCTTAAATGGGGAGGAAATGCCCAAAATAAGGGGAAATGGAGGGGGCATGCCAATGCCTTACCTTTTCCCAAGCCGACTGCAGAGTGAAACCTTCAGGGAACATGCATGCATTAACTCCAGAGCCACACCTGCCAACAGGTTCTGTCTGATTCCATCGTCTGATTCCAGGAAGTGGTCCCTAGCCTCCCAAGTCCCCACCCTCCACAGCACACAGCCCAGACCTGAGTGGACTCCATTGCCCGGGGCCCCTCAGACATGAAGTGAGGTGCTCTGTGCAATGGAAAGAAACCTTCCTGCCTTGCAGGGTGGCAATTCACCCCCAGAGGAAAATGTACTTTGTAGCTGCTTCATCCACACAAGGGCCACTTTGTCCTCCCCAGGATGCTGTGCAGCCGCAGCAATGGGGCAGGGGACGCACAGTCCTTGGAGAACAGCCCTTCCCTCTGTCTCTGAACAAGCAAGCTCTAAACAAGCTCCAGCAAGCACAGCCGGGCTCGGGGCTGACCCTGCAGTGAAGGCCCATCTCCCTGGTGAGAAGCACCAGCCTGCTTGTAAATCAGAAGAAAATGGAACCGTGGGTCCCTGCACACAGCTGCGCTTGCCTCCGTTACTCAAAGCATCTCCCCAGAGGAAGTCTGTGCCCAGAACGGCTCTCCTGACCTCACCATGCACTTAATCACCCCTCCTTCTCCAGCCTGACTTCTCATATGCTTTGTATAACTTATGGACAACTTCATGGGCACTTTTGTTTTTCATTGAGTGAAATTCACATCACATAAAATTAAACATTTTAAAGTGAGTGCTTCAATGGCATTTAGTACAATCACAATATTGTGTAACCACCTCTATCTAGTTCCAAAACATGTTCATCACCCCAGAATAAGCCCCAGTAAGCAGGTGCTTACTCCTCTATCCACCCCCACTCCCCGCCCCCTGAAACCACCAGTCTGTTCCTTGTTTCTGTGGATTTGCTTGTGCTAGATATTTCATACAAATGGAATCATACAACCCCTTTGTGACCCTGACCTTTGGTGTAGCACTGTTTTCACTTAGCACAAAGTTTCACTGCATGTATCAGTGCTTCATTTCTTTTTATGGATGAAGCTTCTGTGGCGTGTATAGACCACAACTTGTTATACGTTCATCCACTGATGGACATCTGGGTTTCCTTTTGGCTCTTGTGAATTGTACTGGTGTGAACACTGGTGTGCAAATATATGTTTGGGTGCCTGATTACAGTTATTTTGGGTGTATACCTAGGAGCAGAGTTGCTGGGTCAGAGGGTAATTCTGTTTAACTTTTTTTTTTTTTTTTTTGCTAATTGTGTAGCATTGACTAATGCTGTTTGAAGAACAGAGGGGTGTTTCTGTTGGATTCAGTTTTTGATGGGGGGGGCCGGCTGAAAAATTCCCTCTCATTTTCCCTTCTAATGTAATATCAGTTAATTCTCAAGAGGAATCCTTTTTTTTTTTGCTGTACGTGGGCCTCTCACTGTTGTGGCCTCGCCCGTTGCAGAGCACAGGCTCCGGATGCACAGGCCCAGCGGCCATGTCCCACAGGCCCAGCTGCCCCGCGGCAGGCGGGATCCTCCTGGGCTGGGGCACGAACCCGCGCCTCCCGCATCGGCAGGCAGACTCCCAACCACTGCGCCACCAGGGAAGCCCTTCTGTTTAACTTTTTGAGGAACCGCCAAGCTGTTTTCCACAGTGGCTGCACCATTTTACATTCCTACCAGCAGTGTATGAAGGCCCCTGTTTCTCCATACATCCTTTGTCTTACTTTTCAATGCAGCAGCCACCCTAATGGGTGTGGACTGGTATCTCATGATTTAGATTTGCATCTCCCTCATGACTACTGACGCTGAGCATCTTTTCATGGGCTTGTTGGCCATGTGTGTACCTCCTTTGGAGGAATGTCTATTTGGGTTCTTTGTTCATTTTTTTTTTTAACTGAGTCTTCTGCCTTTTTGTTTTTCAGTGGAAAGCATTGTTTACACATGCTGGAGGCATTCGTGTCCCTTTATCGTTGCTCTTAACACATGGCAATTTCTTACCGGTTTGCCTCCTCTGCCAGGTGGAGAGCACCTGAATAGCAGGGCCTGTGTCTTCAGAAAAAGTCCTCTAGTCCCTGGGCCTGGAACAGTGCTAATTACTGTGTGCTAACAGGTGGTGGAATGAATAAATACCAGTTGTTAGGTGGTCCTATGATAAAACGTGGTTCATCCTTAGCGTTCATTCTATTCTCCAGAGACTTGGCACTTTGGGCTGTGCTGCTTAGTGCAGGATGGAAGGGCAACTCGACACAGAGAATAGTGGTTAAAAGCCATGGTGGGCCTGGTTTTGCCTGATCAGCATCCCTTCCCTCTCTTTCGGCAACAGAAGCCCTTCTTCCTGTGGGGAGCTGATTTCATGCAGTTCAGGTGGAGCTGCTGCCTACCCAAGGGCAGTCTCAGGCCAGGCCTGGGCAATTGGAGGACCTCACCCCTGCCCCCCAGTTGCCTAATGGGTTTAGTGATGGGCATGTGACCAAAGCTATGTCCCCACAGTCCTCTCCAGGCCACCACAGCAGAAGCTCTTTACTGAGGTGACTGGCCTGGATATGATCTGGGTGGCCATGAAGTCTGCCACTTGGGAGGGCCTGTCCTATATCTGAAGAGAAGGATGGACTCCCAGTGACATAGCCTCTGGATTAGCCACGTTTAAAGCCTACACTTACACTTCTAAATTAGGGGACCCAAATATCCTCTTCTTTGTCGAAGATGGTTTGACTTGGATTTCTATAATTTGCCACAGAAAGCCAAAAGAGCCCAGATTTGGGTATGAGAGAGAACTTTGTTCAAATCCCAACTCTGCCATTTACTGGGGGTGTGACGTTGGGCAAAACCTTTAACCTCTCAAGGCTCTGGTTTCTCCATCTGTAAAATGGGGATGACAGTGAAACCCTGTTGTGAGGCTGTGGAGGGTGCAGAGCCCGTGTAGGGGACCTGAATGTGGACACCCAGCTTCTCTTGCCGTCTGCCTGACGTTACACTTCTGTGTAACTCACATCCCATTTCCCCCTACTTGTTCAGTGTCTGTCCTTCATACCAGACTCGACTCCAGGAGGGTAGGGCCTGCGATGTTTACCATTGTTGTGTCCTCATTACAGTACCAGGCACCTCCAGTCACTCAGTATTGGTTGGACGATTGACTTTTCCACTAATCGACTGAGTTTCTTCAGCAAATCGCTTATTCCCACTGAAGTCAAAGGCTATAGTGGCCCCGTCTACCCATAGCGGGGGGCATGCATCTCACTAAATACCTGATAGAATCCTAGAGGATCTAAAATCCAGTTGGTCTGTGTGATGGTTAACATTGTGTGTCCACCTGACAGGGCTGAGGGTGCCCAGGTAGCTGGTAACATTTCCAGGTGTGGCTGCAAGGGTGTTTCTGGAAAAGATGAACATTTGTATCAGTGAACTGAGGAAAGAAGATCACCCTCCCCGATACAGATGCCTGAACAGATCTAAAAGTTGGAGGAGGGGATCTGCTCTCTCTGCTGGACGCAGGATTGGACACTGGTCTTCTCCTGCCCTTGGACTGGGACTTACACGTTGGTGCCCTGGTCCTCAGGCCTCTGGACTCCACCTGGAACTTATACCGTCAGCCCTCTCGTTCGCAGGCTGAGTAAAGAAGATCACCCTCATCAATGCGGGGGGCATAATTCAATCCAGAGGAGGGTTAAATTTGCCCTCTGCTTCAGGTGACCTGGGATGTCCATCTCCTCCCGGCCTCACACATCATTGCTCCTGGCCCTCAGACCTTCAAACTTGGACTGAACTACACCCCCGGCTTTCCTGGGCCTCCAGCTTGCAGATAGCAGATTAGGGGACTTCTCAGCCTCCATAAGGCATGAGCTAGTCCCTGTAATAAGTCTCCTCTTGTGTATATCTCTACATATATCCTGTTGCTTCTGTTCTCTGGAGAGCCCTGACTAACACAGTCTGTTTCCTCCCCGCATCTTGTTCCATGGCAACTTGCAAGCTACCTGTTCTGGAATACACGTGTTTCTCCCAAATCCCTTCTGAAAAAAAAGGATTCATCTCCTATTAGGTTTGTATAATTCCTAAGTTATCTCCCTTTCCTGGGAAGCTCTTGTGGTCACCTGCACTCGCTCCCCAAAGTGGCCCCTGCTTTCACAGAGAATCCTTTGCCCTTCTTGGGCCACCTGTCCATCCATGCTTCACCCACAGGCCAAGCACAGGGGCCAGTGCTCGGGGCAGGTGTGAGGGAGGCCTCAGGTGTGGCGACCTCAGACCAGAGCCCAGCCCACCCTGCAGGCCACAAGACCCCTGATTCTCTCACTTATTTGGTCCTCACCAGGGCCTGCCCCCAGAATACAGTCAGGTTCCCCCAGCTTCCAGATTGCTTGGAAAATGCACTCCCAGCAGAAGCCTGAAATTCTTTCCTTGAAAGTTAGTCCCTTTGGTAGAAGGCATTGATCCCTATTAGGATGTAAATGCTCAGGAGAGGTTTCACCTGGGCCACTCACTTGCTAAATGAAAGAAGGATGAGATGGACAGCAGGGCAGTGGATAGGGGCAGGGCCTGTTTGGACCATCTTCCTTTCAGCTGATGTCGTCAGCACAAAAACCAGAGACAAAACACACAAGAAGTCTGCCCTGGCTCCACAGGCCCCAGGTGTACTGTCCCAGCCCCAGGACCTCAGGGTCCCTGTCTCTGGGGCCCTGCTTCCTGATCTCTGCACTTTCCTGGTGAGGTGCAGCCCCTGTGCACCTGCATTCACATCGCTTCCCAGCTGAGGACCGAATGGACCCACAGCACCTCAGGGTCTTGATTCCAAAACGGCCAGAGTGGGATGTGCCTGGTTTAGGTCAGGGGCCCATCCTGGTACAATCAGTTCTCGGAGGGAACAGAGGCAGTGGGGGGAGGGGGGCAGGCAGGATCCTGAGGGTCTCTCTATCTGCAGAGCGCATGCAGTTCTGACCTGGCCTTTGTGGCTTGCGGGGGTGGGGGAGGGGTGTGAAAGAGAGCTTTTGTTAGGTTTGGGGTTTTTATTTAATTTGCTTTGATTCTCTTAAAGTTACATTTTCCTTACTAACCTCAAGGGCTGTTGTACTTATAGGTTAGCACTGTTTTGAATGTCTGGAATAAGTTGAAAAGTACAACTAAGTGGGGATTAGTGACACCCTTGCTAAGCAGTCCATGCCATTCCTCTTCGTTTAAACTACAAGGAACTAGTGTCGGTTCATCCACCACGTTTGTTATGCCCAGTCGAGGGCCTGTGAGGAGTCCAGTCCAGAAAGCATGATGCCCACCTCAGGAGACTTAAACCCTGTGAAGAAACAAACGTTAACAGGAGCATGCAGCGAGGGGGTATCCCGGACCTCCAAGGTCACGGCCCAGCATGCTGCCCCCGGCTTCCCCTGGGCCAGACAGGGGGGGCTCCCCGGCAGAGACTAAGTGATGGGGACAGGGTGCCCATGGTGTCCGGGGGTCATGGTTTGTCCACTCAGTAGCGCTCTCCTGCCTCTTATGTTGCCTGGCTGTGGCCCCCCTCTGAACAGGTAAACTGAACACAGCCGGCATTGCTTCTTCCTGAGTCTGGAGCCGCCTGCCCCAGTCAAGGCCAATCAGTGCCTTTTCCCAGCATCTGCCCTGGGGACAATGTATGGTCAGGCCACTCAAGATGGCTGTTCTCTTGCTCTTCGTGCATCCTCTGCTGGACTAGCCCCTGCTTCACCTACACCCCACTCATCTGACTGACCTTCCTACGTACTTGCCATGTCCCAGGTGATGATTGTTCTTGTCAAAGGGATGGTGAGGGGCGTGCCCTCTGCTAGTATCCCTGGTAACCAAGGAGCCAACCTGATGTAATTCCCCCTATAACTGGCAATTCATACCACCCCCTACCAGCGAAGCCTGCTGCCATGTCCTGCCCACTGTGCTGGAGTGTCACTCTAGGACCCTGCTTCTGACACGTAAGCTCCCCCGTCCATTAAACCATTGATGTCTCGTTCACTGACTCTGGGCTCTTTCTTCGGTCTTAAAGCTGGGCAAGTGCAGGGCATGCAGGCCTGTGGGGTGCAGCCCAACAGGAAGAGACAGGAGAAGTCTGGCTTCTCTCTGGTGTGAGCGGCCAGTGTGAGGCCAGCATGGAGCAGGTCTCTGGTCGAACCCCCGATCCAGCCCCTGGTACATGGGTCCCGGGCTGCTGCACTGCTGCTCCACGAATGGTTTGGTTACAGGAGCCAGTAGCTTCCCTGCCCAGGCTGGGATGGAGATGGGGTTTGGCGGACAGGTGGCCCATTAGGGAGTGTCTTGGTGTCAACACCTGTGGATGGAGGACAGGATTGGGTGGACGGAGGAGCCTCACTGCTACACAGGCAACAGGACAGCCTGGACCAGCCCCCGGGGGCTCTGGACAGCGAGTCTTCCTTCCAAATCTAGGGCGAGACCATGTGCCCCTCAAGGATGTGTCCCTGGATGTGGACCTGGCTTTCTGCAAGGTGTCTTTTCTGTGCTGATACAGCCCCTTGAGGAGCTGACAGCCCAGGGGCTGCCACGGCACTCTTGGCATTTGAGGTGGAGAGTTATTCATGAAGGGGGATCTAGGTGATGCCACATAACATCCACATGGCTCCCCTTTTCCTAAGCTGTTTTGAATCGTGTTTGTCACCAAAGAGTCCTGACCTTTTGAAGGGAACATTGTTCCTGCTGGTTGGAAACAGTCATGAAGTTTCATGTCAGCACTCGTGGAAAAGCATTAGGTGGCCACGAGGAAAGAAACACTTTGAAAGGAAAGGAGAGAAAAAACCAAGTGGTGGAAAAGGGCAGATACTGGCTCCGTGGCCTGAGCTCATGCATCCACAGCCAGAGCCTGCATGAGGGTATTCTTGATGCGTTTGACATAAAAGGAGGCTGGAAAGGCCTGTGTTATAAGTGGTACCCGTAACCTCTTGATCTAAGGGACCAGAAACTGTAACAAATAGTGTTTTGTTTTGTTTTGTTTTTGAGGTACGCGGGCCTCTCACTGTTGTGGTCTCTCCCGTTGCGGAGCACAGGCTCCGGACATACAGGCTCAGCGGCCATGGCTCACGGGCCCAGCCGCTCCACAGCACGTGGGATCTCCCCGGACCGGGGCACGAACCCGTGTCCCTTGCATTGGCAGGCAGACTCTCAACCACTACGCCACCAGGGAAGCCCACAAATAGTGTTTTTTTTCCCTTAATATCTTTCCCTTCCCATCTCCCCGCGTCTCCACACTATTAATTCGAGAAGCAGTCCCTGACGCTGTCGGCAGCCTCCCTCCCTGTCCTGCTCAGGTGGGTCTCCTGGTCAGAGTCCCTGCACCTGTCCTCCAGGCCCCCCATCCCCTGCATCTTCTCCGTGGCCCTGATGTCTCCTTGCTCATCACTGCAAGTGTCATCCTCCCACTCAGCTCTCCTTGGCAGACTTCTCGATTTTGTCACCTCGGTGAAATAAGCTACCATGCGCATATAAACATGGGTTTATGCTTGTATATGTACAGAATGTTTCTGGAAGGACACATAAGAAACAGTGGGGAGTGGAGGTCTGGGGTGGAAGGAACACATGCTACTTTTCATTGTATACTCGCTTTATTTGACTATTTTTAAACTATGTGTGTTATCTTGAAATCAAAAATTAATAAAAACATATACCACTGGCTTTTTAAGGGTGAATTGCAGTGTTAGTGTTCTGACACCGTAGAAACATTAGGCTCTAAGGTCGTGAGAACTTGTGCAAGAATTTCTCCAGCCCACCAGCTGAGCTGCAGGTCAAGGCCAGTTTCACGTATGACAAGAAGTGTGGGATGGTCTTTGTGCAACACAGGATCCCCAGGTGTCTCCCACAGGACAAGTGCCTGTGACCCCAGTAGGCAAATAAAGCTGTTTGATGAGCATGCTAATCTTCAGAGCTGTCTTCCAGGAGGCACTTGGATGAGCAGCAGGAAGGGTGACCATGCAGCGAGGCATGCTCTCCATCCACATCCCAGGCCCTTTTACTCTGCACCTCGAAGTGAGCAAAGCCCCCAGAGAGAGAGACAGAGCCCCTAGAAACCCACCACCTGATAGTGCTAGGAAGACAGACAGAGACATAGACAGAGACAGAGAGACACAAAGACAGAGACACAGAAAGAGAGAGACAGAGACAGGAGGGGGGACGGGGACCTACTACACGTTCCAGGGGGTGGAAACAAACACTTCATTACATCACACCAACAGCACACACGGGAAGAGCTGATCTCATGTCAGTGGCTTGGAAAGTGTCAAAGGTGCCATGGGAAGAAAGGCCCAAGAAAGGGGGAGAAATAGGCAAAAAAAGAGAGGGAGAGAGAGAGAGAAACAGGGAAGAGGGAGAAGAAGAGAAAGCATGGGCAAGAGATGCAGAGCTGACCAGAGGGTGTGTTTTCACAACCTGGGGTGACCAGGAGCTGCTGACCAGCTTCTGAACCCCCAGCCCTCGCTCCTGCTTACAAGAGAGTGTTACTTAAAACAGTGAAAGAAATGCTGTTGAGAGATGCACTAGGCATCAAGGATACATTAAGCCCATGCATATTTCTTTTAATTTGCATTTTGGGAGTTCTCCTTCTGTGCTGACCAGTAGGGTAATCAGTGAAGCACAGCCAGTGGGGCAGGGCCTGCTGCCTCAGGCCCCCTGGAAAGCAGAGAGGAAGCACACGGTCAGCTCTGAGTGTGAATCGAACCTCGTAGGTCAGAGGGCTGAAAGGTGAAGAGATTCCCTGGGTCCAAAGTAAAATCTTCACAGCATAAAGCAAGGCCTTCATAAAACACACAATGATAGTGTATGGGGAGGGGCCGGGGGGAAATAAATTAGGAGTTTGGGATTAGCAGATACACACCACTATATATAAAATAGATAAACAAGGACCTACTGTTATAGCACAGGGAACTATATTCAATGTCTTGTAATAACTTATAATGGAAAAGAATCTAAAAAAGAAGATATATACATGTGTGCGTGTATAACTGAATCACTTAGCTGTGCATCTGAAGCTAACACATTGTAAGTTAACTACACTTCAAAAACAAAAAAAAAGTGTTAACACATATACACAATGCTGATGGGATTCTACCAGCAGGGAAATGTAATTTAATTAACTGACAGATGGTGGTTAGAGGTACAAGCTACTGAGACTTTCTTAGCCATGGGTTTCTTCATCCATAAAATGGGGAGATTGAGTGGGGCCTCCAAAATCCTTTTCCGTCTATTCTAGAATCCTGCGGCTCTACACTGTTTGAAGAGAAGTGTGGGGAGGCAAACAGGGACCTGCAGCATCAGAGACCTGAAAGCCTTATGACAGAACAAAAACAAGATAAACATGACAATAAGCTCACCTGAATGTGAATGAAATGGCAAGAATAAAATATCTACAGCTCAGGTCCACAGATTGATACATCAGCACAGACCCCCTTGACCCTGTTTGGAAGTTGTTTTTATTGCCACGGAAGAGGAAAGGTCCAGATGTTTGTAAATGTTCATCCGAGTAGCCAGTAAACCGCTGCGGCCGTAAACACCTGCTGCAGGCCCACTGCTGCCGGGATGCAGGGCCGCTGGTCACCTGGAACCAGCGGTGCTGGGGGGGAGGGGGAGGGGCCCATGCCACATCTCCCACCCCCCATGTCATCACCAGGGAGATAGTCACTCTCCCTGCATCCCATTTTCTCATGACAAGCGCCATTTGGATTCCTTTTATTTTCTCAAGTGAAAATGCTATATTTTATTTTCTTAAAATGAGAATCTATCCCAAAGCATTTTAAAACTCTATTTATTATGATTATTATTTTGTTCCTACACTTTTTTTTTTTTTGCGGTACGCGGGCCTCTCACTGTTGTGGCCTCTCCTGTTGCGGAGCACAGGCTCTGGACGCGCAGGCTCAGCGGCCACCGCTCACGGGTCCAGCCGCTCACGCAGCATGTGGGATCCTCCCAGACTGGGGCACGAAGCCGTGTCCCCTGCATCGGCAGGGGGGGGGGG
>NW_006792683.1:5768801-5773956 GCF_000442215.2 Lipotes vexillifer
GTGGCCTCTCCTGTTGCGGAGCACAGGCTCTGGACGCGCAGGCTCAGCGGCCACCGCTCACGGGTCCAGCCGCTCACGCAGCATGTGGGATCCTCCCAGACTGGGGCACGAAGCCGTGTCCCCTGCATCGGCAGGCGGACTCCCAACCACTGCACCACCAGGGAAGCCCCTACACTTTATTTTTTAGAGCGGTTTCAGGTTCACAGCAAAACTGAGTGGAAGGTGCAGAGATTTCCCATGTACCTCCTGCTTCCCCCACTATGAGCACCAGGCCCGGCGAATCCCGTTTGTTCAGCTGTGGAGTGTTTTTTCTCTGTGTGTCTAGTGCGTCAGAATCAGGACCTTGCTGACTCAACCGCCTGCCTTTGTTGGGGCGGGGGGAGAAGGAGGGATCCAGGAACCCACTGCTCCTTGTCTGTACCTCCAGCCAGTTCTGTTTTCACCCCTGTGCACGGCCTGGCCTTTGAGGTTCCCCCTAACTTCTGGTTTTCTGGGGTCTTCTAGCTTGAATGCGTTTGCTTCTTAATGCCTTACCTCTGTGCAGGCTCTGAAGTTTTGGCTTCCTCTGGTCTGTTAAGTCAGTTAGATTTGACCATCTGCTTTTGATCTTTCAAAAATTCCATCAGCTTCTCTCAACGGCTGATCTCCTTTTCTATTCTCTTTGAACTCACGGGTTTATATCCTTTTTTATTCCCTTATTGCCATTTTAGCAGACTTTGAGGAAGGAGTCAGATTAAAGGCATGTGTTCAGTCTGTGAAACATCATCTCATGTTCCTTCTTTTATTTTATTATTGTGCCCCCCCCGCACCCGCCTCCACTCCCCTGTAACAGAGAAGAACAAACCTGACTCCATATTGGATCTGTTCCTGTAGCTCTAACTTTTGGGCTCTGTTGCCTGTGCTTAGTCATGCTGGCTCTGCACCTTTTGTAAAAGAATGTTGCTTGTAGCCTGAAATTTATGGGGTAGCCCATTCTCAAGGCTTTGACATTTAAAGGTATAACACTTTTCCTTTCATGTAGAGATAAAAGGTTGCAGAACAGAGAATAAGAGTTGTCTTGGTGGAGGTTTATAGGAACATTGTGACCAGACCTACATGGACAGCTGCAAGAACAAGGGATTCTGGCACCAAGAGGTTTGCAGCAACCAGTCACCTCCCCTTCCCTTTTAGCATTAAAGAAGTCCGAACGAATTCTAACTCGGGTAAGATGGTCTTTGGGACACGAGTCCACCATCTTCTCTGTCAGCTGGCTTTCCGAATAAAGTCGCTATTCCTTCCCCCAAAACCTCGTCCCTCGATTTATGGGCTTGTTGTGTGGTGAGCAGTATGAGCTTGGACGCGATGACATCCCATACGTGCACCTGCTCTCTAATGAGTGCCATTGCAATTCAACTTAACATAAGTATCTAAACATAAGTATATTTTGAACAACGTATAAGATGCATGTGATTTACAGTTTTACAATGATGGCATTGTGCTGGGAATCCCATTCTGTTTTCAGCCTCCCTCACTTGGCTACATTGTAGATTAATCCTTCTGATTGCTGCAGGAAGGTTACCTCCAACTCTTTGCTGCTACATGTTGGTATCCGATGAACATTTTTAACACATCTTCTTACACACCAGAAAACTGATTTTTGATACGTACCCAGGAGTAGGGAGATGGGATATAGGGTGTACGCATGTTAAGTTTATTAAATACTGCCTATTTCTTTCCTAAATGGCTATGGCAGTGAGAACTCCTTAGAGCCCTTACATCCTCATTGTGGCTCTCCCGAAAGAGGGTATAAAAGGCAGCACTTCAACTTATATGACCCTGGAACTCTCTCCAGGAAAAGCATCTTGAACGCACTGGTAGATGCTGATGTAGATTACAAGGGACTGGAGGAGCAGCACACTGTTTGGGGAGGTGGGAAGAGATTAGTAGCTGTAAGCCTAGCTCATTTTTTTTTTTTTTTTTTTTGGCTGCGTTGAGTCTTCGTTGCTGCACGTGGGCTTTCTCTAGTTGCGGCAAGTGGGGGCTACTCTTCATTGCGGTGCGTGGGCTTCTCATTGCAGTGGCTTCTTGTTGTGGAGCACGGGCTCTAGGTGTGCGGGATTCAGTAGTTGTAGCACGCAGACTCAGTAGTTGTGGCTTGTGGGCTCTAGAGCGCAGGCTCAGTTGTGGCGCATGGGCTTAGTTGCTCTGTGGCATATGGGATCTTCCCGGACCAGGGCTCGAACCCGTGTCCCCTGCATTGGCAGGCAGATTCTTAACCACTGTGCCACCAGGGAAGCCCCAAGCCTAGCTCGTTTTTAATCTAACAGAGTCATTTTATATAGCCATCACTGCATAGTGGATCCTTATTTGCCAGCTAACCCAATAATTAATTTTTCTGTTATCGGAGAAAAGACAAGATGTTCTTCCTAACACTTTGTTATCTTTTTTTTCTGGTAGGAGTCAAGACTGAGCTTGGAATTTTTTCCCAGCGCCATGGGCATCTGAGAGTCAGTGGTCAAACTGTGACTATTCCAGTAAAACACTTCTTGCGTCTGTTCACCAATTGCTGGCAAGAAGACCGAGTCCAGCTTTCCCATCTGACAGGCAGACAGCCCCACAGTGGTATAAAGAAGAGAATTGATTTTAAAACATTAACATTAAAAATAGTAATTAGATATCAAAGGTTAAATGGCTTTGAAAACGAAAGCAATGCTAATCCAAAGTGGGACTCTACTATTATAACCATTAAATTAGTCTGGAATTAAAATGTAACCTCTGTGTAGACAGGACCTAATCTAAGCTCAGTAAGGCCTAGCACAGCACCTGCCACAGAGGAGACACAGTAAGTAATTATTGAAGAAATAAATGAAAACAATTAGATATTTTTATTTCAAAGGCCTTCTAGTGGAAGATTGGGGGTTAAACATTAAAGGTATATAGATATCATAAATATATCTCTGAGAAAAATTTCCCCTAAACCACATACAAATATAGTACAGAGAGTCAGGCTAGAACACCTCACTAGGGTTAGGGAAATGTAATGGACACCTCCTAGACTATCTGTCCATCCCTCTTTTCTGGGAATGGAACACCCCTCCCACAGGGGTGGACTCCTGGCAGCCATATTTCTGCCACGTGACCCTATGCCCTGGCTATAGTTAATTGGGTCGAATTGGACACAGACTCGAGCTTGGCCAATCTGATTCTCTCTTCTGGAAATTTGATGCTGAATTATGAAAAACTAGATAGTCTGGTTTAGAGGTTCTCACCCGCATTAATTTTTGACCCCCCCGGGGGGACACTGACAATATCTGGAGACATTTTGATAGTCACAGCTGGGATGGGGGTTGGGGGATGCTGGCATCCAGTGGGTAGAGGCCAGGGATGCTGCTAAACACACTGCAACGCACAGGATTGTCCCCCCCACAAATTACCTGCCTAAGTGTCGGCAGTGTGTGGCTGAGAAACCTTGCTCCAGGTGAGCCCCTGAACAGGCATTGGGTAACTCAGGTGAGTGGGGCTGCCCACCGCCGTCTCCCTTCTTCATCCAAGGGAAGCAGAGTGGACCCACAGGGAGAGGACAGCGGAGAAGCCGGACAGAGGGCAGCTGAGCTCAGAGACAGCCTTCCAGTTCCTGATTCCCATTCCTTCCAGACCCCTGACTACATTTTTGCCCCTTTATCCTTCTAACGTATTCTCCTTTTATTCTTAAGGTAGCTTGACATGGTTTTTGTTATTTGAAAGCAAAGTAACTTAATACAAGAAACATTCAAGTGAATGGTTTTTTTTTAAATTAATTAATTAATTAATTTATTTTTGGCTGTGTTGAGTCTTTGTTGCTGCACGTGGGCTTTCTCTAGTTGCGGTGAGCGGGGGCTACTCTTCGTTGCGGTGCACGGGCTTCTCATCACAGTGGTTTCTCTTGTTGTGGAGCACGGGCTCTAGGCCCGTGGGCTTCAGTAGTTGTGGCACATGGGCTTCAGTAGTTGTGGCTCGCAGGCTCTAGAGCGCAGGCTCAGTGGTTGTGGCACACGGGCTTAGTTGCTCCGCGGCATGTGGGGTCTTCCCGGACCAGGGCTTCAACCCATGTCCCCTGAATTGGCAGGCAGATTCTTAACCACTGTGCCATCAGGGAAGTCCCCAAGTGAATGGTTTTAAAGTGACTTAAGCAACATTAAGGCCTGGGCAGCTTAGAGATCTGTCTAGTCTTTCAGGATGGAACAAATATGTGAAATGAAATAGTTAATTGAAATAGTTAATTACTTCTTCATCCCACGAGGTCTCTACACTTAGGTGCTAGAGTGAGCTGAATCTTCCTGAAGGGCAAAGGGGTCTAGAACATGCCTGCCCTGTGCCTGTGATTCTTCTGGGAATCAGGACACCCAGCTTACCTGTCCTGCCACCACATCTGAGCCCCACCCAGTTCCACCAACTACCAGTCCATATACAAAGCATCTCTGCAGAGCTGCTAATAATTACACTTGCTAATGATTTCTATTTTGCATATTATTTTGTATTTCCATGCACATCATCAGTCTTGGTACTGATTTTACTTCTCTATATACAAGAAGAATTCAATAAAAGTGATGGAGGCTAAGACATTGAAATGGTCTTTGATACTCAGTTTCTTCCTGGCAGTTACATTTTTCTTTATATTTTAGGAATATTGTGAGTTCATTCCGTTATCCATACATACAGTTCCTTAAACATTTAGGAGTCGTTGACCCCTTTGGGAATCTGATGGTGGATCCTCTCTCTGGAAAAATTCACATAAGCACTATATTTTGCATAGAAATCTGAGGGCTCACAGACCATTGAGAGGCCATCACAATTATCCCCCAGATTCTGAGACTTGCATTAAATATTTATTTACTGCCTACTATGATTTAGGTGCTAAGGAACAAAAGGATGAAAAGGGAGCATTCTACCCTTGAGAGGAATACAACTTAGTAAGACTACAGAGCAGTAAACACTCAGGTGACAAGTGTCAAGAGAGGGTTGGTAGAACCCTGTAGCCCAGAATAGAGGAGTTTAATCTCGACTGGGCATTAAGAAAGGATTCCTGGAACAGGTGACATCTGCACTGAGAATTCTAACAAGCAGGAGAAAGCAAGGTCAAGTAGAAGGAGAAGGAAAGAACATTTCAGATAGAGGGAAAAGTATGTTCAGAAGGGAA
>NW_006792683.1:5774132-5779064 GCF_000442215.2 Lipotes vexillifer
CCGCCGCATGGCACGGGGCCGCCAAACAAACAAAAATCAGAAGTGAAAGAGCCTGGTGAGTTCACGGAATGCAAAAGCATTTAGCTCTCTGATCAGATGTCCGGTGGCTCCCGGCTCCATGCCTGCTTTTCTCTATGTTGCAGGAGGCTGAGTCAGCAGAGTACACCAACCAGATCCCTCTGCCAACTCTCTTCTGGGGAGGTGCTGCCGAGGGGAAGCGCTGGTAGGAGACTGGAGGCAGGAGGGAGGGAGGAGCCATGTTCCCCGCCCTTGTAGCATCTGGGGGAGGGGGCAGCAGTAGCATCAGTGAGTGGGGGGCACTCCTGGGTTCCTGGGGCAGTGGTAGCAAAGCGGCCCTGCAGTGGCAGTACCGGCAGTGGGTCAGCCTGAGCAGCCCAGCAATCATGAGCATTGGGTAACACACTCCCCTTCTGCTCCAGCCTAGTACCCAGGCACTACCTCACTTCTGGGTCACCTTTTTTGCCCCTCCAGCCCTTACAAGTTTTGAAACCAATTCCATATATTTTATTGCCTTTGTTTAAAATACCTAGAGAGGCTCTGATTTTGTGACTGGAAACTAACGAATACAGCAATGGATCAGAAAATACGGTGGAGGAGGGCTGGGGTGAGGATTTGGTTGACTAGGTAATTGAGGCAGATCATTCAGGCTCCTCTTAGCAAATGACCAGGTGTTTGAACTTTATGCTAAGAGCAATGGAGACCCATGAAAGACTTTAAAGTCATGGTCAACTCAGTCACTTTCTATGAAGATCATTTGGGCTATAATATAGAGACCACTAAATGGAAGGAAGCTTTTGCAATGATCTAGGAGAGAATTGATGGTGGCCGGTACTAGGATAGTGGCCGTGAGGATGAAGAGAAGGGACTGGAAGGCTTTTTATGAAGTGGAATGGCCAGAACATAATGGGGCATTGTGGCCAATTAAAGGCGGCTACAGATTCATTGGCACTGTTTCCACTGATAGCTGGGTTCTATAGCTCCTCCTTTTGAACTTGGGTGTGCTCTGTAACTGCTTTGACAAAAGAATATGGCACAAGGGACACTGTGGCAGGTTCTGGGCCTTAAGAGGCCTGCAGCTTCTATTTCTGATTTCTTGCTTCTTGGAATTTCTACTATTGGAACACAACTGCCATACTTTGAGAAGTATAGCCAAATGGAGAAGTCACACATATATAGCTGCTCTGGTTGACAGCTCCAGCTAAGCTCCCAGCTGACAGTGGCAACAACTGTCAGCCACGTGGGTGCCATCTTGGACGTCCAGATCACTAGAGCCTTCAGATGACCCCAGCCCCAGCTCCAGGCCCAAGCAATTCCCATGCGTCTGAGCCCATTCAACCCACAGAACCGTAAGAGGTAATAGTACACTGTTGTTTTGAGCCACTACGTTTGTTGGTTTGTTGGTTTTAAAGCCACTAAGTTTTAGGGTGGTTTGTTACACAGCAAAAGAAAACAGGAATATATGTGGAAGGAGAGAAAGAAGACAGAATCAGGACGATACCTAGAATTCCGGTTTGGGCCCACGGTGGAGCCAGTCACTGCTGAGATGGAGACCACAGACAGATGAAGAGTTTGGGGGTCGGGATGGGGGAGTAAATGATCTATCATAAACTAGAAAATATATATTTTTGGAAATTCATTAAAATTTTTTCTAGATCCTATCATGTTTTATCTTCAGCATTAGCCATCCTGATTTTAAAGATTTATGTTTTGCCAATTCCTACCTTTAAGACCCTCTAAAATATGAACTTTAGTATCTTCTGCTATAAGAAAAGCTTTGCTTTTCAAAAGTACCAAGAGGAGCTGGTACCTATTTCATCACATTTAGTCCTTGTAGATCTAGGGATCAACTTCCATGCCTCTTATTCATTCACCAGATATTTACTCATCACCTGCCAGGGACTCAGCAGGACTCAGGGAGTTTACATTCTGATCCACAGGCAGACAAAAAACAAGCAAATGATCACCAATTTATTTTAAAAAAAGGAATGAAAGAAGTAAGCAGGGGGCTGATGGAGAATAAAAGTTGAGGGGAACCCACTTTAGATAAAGTGGTCAGGGAAGATTTTTAAGCTGAAACTTAAGGAAGTGGAGAGAACTAGCTGTGAGAAGAGGTGCAGGAGGGGAAGTGAGGGTCGGTAGCCACAGGACTGCCAAGAGTGCAAGGCCCTCGGTTGGTTAAAAGCTCCAGCAGATTCTAGGAACTGAAAGACTAGTGTGTTTGGAGTGTAGTGAGACAGAAGTATGGCAAGATGGAGCGGGAGAGGGAGAAGAGGCAGATTAAACAATACCTTTTAGGCCCTATTCAAGAATTTGCATTTTACTCTAAGTGCAAAACACAGGCAGAAGCATGAACATGCTCTGATTCAAGTTTTAAGAAGATAATGGTCAGAACACCCAGGAGGGGGGATACTGGTTGAGAAACTGTTGTGGTTTTGAACAGAGAAAGACAGCCTGGACTAAGAAGGTTCACTCTAATTTTCTTTTCCTTGGACTCTATGTGAAGTGCAGGCAGAGAAACAGATCAGCAAACAATTATTCCCCAGTGCCAAGTATAAATAAGACTGTCTCTGGACTCCTCTTGCTTTGTGTAAAGATTTGAAACATCTTCAAGGTTGATGGTGTTTTCTACTCCTTTCCACCAACCTACTTCCCCCAACCTAAGGTTTCACACTCTATCAGGAACTGCCGTCTGTGGCCTTTGATACACTGAACCAATTAGTGGCTTTTAAGCCACTGCACTATAAACAGTATTTGTTGTCTGCCAAGTTCCTTGGCAACTGGACTAGGTGTGGTGGAATCTGGATGGACTCAGTCTGTTGAAGATTAGTTCTTTTTTTTTTTTGTCCTTCTGCAGGGCCATAGGATTTATCTGCCAACAAAACTAAACTTGAGTGTAAGGGATCAGACTGAGGAGCCTTATTAACCTTAAATTCTGTTCTCTTATCTAATACCTTTAAGTTTTTCAGTAACTCCATGTGGGTATTGATGAACTATCCTTCACTTAAGACATGGCAACGTAATTCAGCTGTTAGGCTTAAAAGCTTCTTCAAAATTCAGAGGCTGATGGCAATACGTGAAAAAGGTTCTAGTTAAAAAAAAAAAAAAAAAGAGTCAATATTTTCGGTCAGTTTAAAAACATAAGTAACATTATAAAATCAGCCCGAGAGATCCCTTGTCCCTTCCGCCACATAAGGACACAGTGAAGAGACAGGGTGAACCAGGCAACTGGTCCTCACCAGACACAACTTGACCCTGTACTTCCTAGACTCCAGAACTGTAAGAAATAAATTCCTGTTGTTTGTAAACATGTTAGATACACATGACACCTGACTACTTAGAGAGTAACAGCAGGACTTTCTTAAGGCATCACCTGTTTAGCCAAAGAAAAGTCAGTTACACTGTTACACAATCTGTTCAGTAGTCTAGTAACTTTGCACTTGATTTTTGACTACTTGTAAAAATTCATTTGGTTACTAATGTATACAGATCCAATTAAGATTGAATGTAGGGACTTCCCTGGTGGCCCAGTGGTTGGGACTTCACCTTCTAACTAGGGGGTGCAATCCCTGGTTGGGGAGCTAAGATCCTGCATGCCTCCTGGCTAAAAACCCAAAACATAAAACAGAAGCAATACTGTAACAAATTCAATACTCTAAAAATGGTCCACATCAAAAACATCTTAAAAAAAAAAAGATTGTAAATTTAAGCAGCTTTCTTCTCCCTCCCCCCCCACCCCCCAAAAAAAGTCCATCGTCCAATATAATATACCTTCCTAACCTCTAGTTAGGGGTGAAGAAACATTGTAAAACATTGTTACATTCTTTCCTGAATCAGTGATTTAAACATGAAGGAAGGCAGATCCGTCTACCAAGATTTACTTTACACTATTATGCTATTCATAATAGCACTTATCCAGCTATGTTTGAGAGTAAATCTTGAAGGAAATACCAACTCTTGTCTGCTGAGTATGCAGACCTGTCACAGGCTGAAAACACAGGTTGTCAAGGCCTTTAGGAAAATGACTTTTATAGAAGGCCTGTATAGGGTCTACCCTCTGGTTGAGAACACAAGCCACTGCTTACACCTCACCCAGAGCTGGAGATGCCAAATAGAATCCTAAAAAAAGGTGTGTGTGTGTTTGGAGGACCGGGCGGTCAGGGGTAGAGGGAATGGAAGGCAAACAGGGACTCTTTTCTGCTCCACCCATGGCGTAAACCAATGCACATACTGGTCAGCTATTTTTACAGCTGGTTTAAGTTATAGCCCTCAGTAGGCTCAGACCTGCTTCCAATCAAATCTGGCCTTCCCCTTTATGCGAAGGGTAGCTTTTTAAAAGGAAGATTTTTTGTTCGTTTTTCGTTTTTTAAAATTCTTCTAAATTTCCTAAGGCTGCACAAGGGGCAATGCATTAAGCAAGGACGACATAGGGCGGGAAGTAAGAGAAAACAGTGATTTCTGAATTCCTTAAAACATGCTGGGTCCTTTTTCCTTCAGGAAAGAGAGGCAGGATAGAAAGAAAAGCAAGAGAAGTTGCAAAAGACCAGCCTAGGCGCGCCGTAGGGGCGCAGGGGGCTGAGCCGCAGCCAGGGTCAGGCCACATGGCGTCAGCTCCGGGTCTGCGGGGCCCGGGGCGGCCGCCCGCTGTCCTGGCCCAAAGTCCAAGGGCGGCGGCAAGGCTCCCGCTGGGAGGCGGGAGTAACGAACTGGACAGCTGCCTCCCGGCCGCAAGCACTCTCCCGCCCCTGCCCTCGGATGCCAGCGCGCAACCGCCTCCGCCCCCAACCACGGTGGCAGCGCGCCGCGTGGAAAGCCGGATTTCACAAGGGGCACGGCCCGCCCTCTTCTCGCGAGAGGTAGGAAAAGAAGAAGTTGGGCGGGCGACGGGAACCTAGCCAATGAGCGAGAGGGAAG
>NW_006792683.1:5779074-5800961 GCF_000442215.2 Lipotes vexillifer
TGATCGACGGCCTCCTCTAAGCCCCGCCCCGGCTGCAGAGGCCCCGGTCGCCGCCCGCCTCTCCTCTCCCTCCTTGCACTCCCTTCCTTCCCCGACCCGCTCTTCTCTTTCCGTCTGAGGTAGCGGCCGGCTCCCTCCTTGCCAGCTCCGTTTTCCCTCTGCTCCCGCTTCCCTTTTCCCTTGTGCCCGGGCCCGGCCTGAGCGCTTCCTCCGCCTCCTCAGGGTGGCCGCCTAGCTCCCGACTCCTAGAGTACTGCGCCTTTTCTTTTCTCTGGTCTTCCGTCCGCGCCCGGCCCCGCCATGAATGAGGAGTACGACGTGATCGTGCTGGGCACCGGCCTGACGGTGAGGCCTGGCGGGGAGGGGCGGGGGTCCCGGGGCCGGGGGGCGGGGTCCAGGGTCGGGAGGGGGCTGGCCGCACGCCCTGCTCATCCCCCTTTTCCCCATCCCGCGGGCCGCGCCGCGCCTCGCGTCCGAGTGTCTCCTCTGAGGGTCTCCGGGTGGGGCCGGTTTCCGCCGCGGTCTCGGGCCGCGCTCTGGAGCGGAGGCGGGTCGGGCCTGCGGCGGGGCCTGCGGGCCGGGCGGCGCATCGGGACGGGGAGGAGACACCGGGGGATGGAAAGCCCGGTCCGGCAGGTGCCTCGGCGGGTCGTGACGGCCGAGTAAGAGTAGGTGGGAAACGAGAGTCCGCTCTGCTGCAGCAGACGCCGGAAAAGCCCGGACTGGTGTATTGATGCGTCTCCCTTACGGGTTGATGGTCTCTCGCGATTGGAAACAGAAAAGCAGCCGGCGGAGTGGGGGAGGGTGGAGGCCAATCACAGTGGCATTTCCTCCTTAGACTTCAGCCTCTACTACTAGTCAGTGTCGGTGACGAGTCACCGGATAATCACTGATTGGTAGGTAATTAAGTTCAATGAACTTACATTTTTGGAGAAAATTAGATTTCTTATCCTCCTCCCCCACTCCAGGTGAGAAGCATTCTCCTTTCCTTTTAACTACCCTCCCAATCCCACTTGAGCAACTGTAGAATGGAAATGAGTTTTCTCAAAATTTGTCTAGTCCATTCTCACCTGGCCTTTGCCATCTTTTCCTTTTGTGTGGTCTGTCCTTGCCTACATTGTCTCTTCTGGAGGCTTTCCCCTGAGAAAGAGGTTGGTGATGGGGTGCTAGGGGCCAGGTTCTCTATTACTGCATGGTGTGCGTAATACCATGGTAAATTTATTTTCCTGGCTGTCTGCTTAGAGAACTTTAGATAATATTCTGCAAATAATACAGGCAGATGTTTTACTTCTTTTTGTGCTTTTAAAAGAAAATGAAGACTAGTCATCTTGCAAAAGAATTCCATTTGAAGAGAGGACCATTTCCGTTATCAAAAGTTTTTTGGAAATTTGAAATTCTGACATTGGACTGCTTTGTTTTAAAAGATGAATACTGATTTTGATCTTGTGTATCCCATATAAACTGATCTCAAAGTCCGGAGTCATTTAATGTAAACCACTACAAATTTGTTGAAATGCATTGTAATCTCTCAAGATCGAATTAACATTTTTTTCAGCTAACACTCTAAAGTAACTATTTTAGATTTCTCTGGACAAGAGAAAACTGTCAAACTTGCATTTGGCCAGTTTTTTAGGAAAAGATTGTTGGGAACTAGAATGGCACTTTTCTGGCATGTCATTTTTCTGTTTATGGTGATTGTTGGATAATACTCATTTCTGAATGCTTCATTATGTTTCAGCAGTCCAGAAAAAGAAATGGGACTGGCTAGGAAATAGTACCGAATAGATGAGATTGCTTACCTAGGAAGCTATTTAGTCATTTTGAATGTGAGGTATTGGGTTGAATTTCTTTTTTGATGGTGAGTTGGAAGACTGTTGGATGCCTAAATGAATAGCCTACCCACTGCAGGGTGTTTTTTTTCATTTTCTAAGTGCTTAATTGGGATTCTGAGCTGAGCTTATTAGTTTGTGGTGGATTTTGCCCACTGGAATGGGCACTGTTGTTGCCAGCATATTGTAAGAGCTAGTTAGTTCCACTGTTTTTCTACCGTTATTGCTGGTCTTTCAGATTTGCTCTTGATTAGGGCAGTTAAACACAGACAAATAAGTGCAAATCCTTTCTCATGCATGTTTCTATATGCCTAGTTCAGAAGTATCACTTTGTCTCAAAGAGGGCACAATCTTATTGCATAACAGCCAAGTTAAGATAATGCACCTTATTTAAATTTTCATTTGGATCAATTGTGAGCTTTTTGGTGAATGATAGATGCATACTTAACTAGCAATCAGATAAATTCTGCTGTCATTTATTATTTTATTTATTTTTGGCTGCATTGGGTCTTCGTTGCTGCACGCCGGCTTTCTCTAGTTGTGGCGGGGCGGGGCTACTCTTCCTTGCGGTGTGCGGGCTTCAGTAGGTGTGGCACGTGGGCTTCAGTAGGTGTGGCTCGCAGGCTCTAGAGCACAGGCTCAGTAGTTGTGGCGCACGGGCTTAGTTGCTCTGCGGCATGTGGGGTCTTCCCGGACCAGGGCTCAAACCCGTGTCCCCTGCGTTGGCAGGTGGATTCTTAACCACTGCGCTACCAGGGAAGTCCCGGGATGATTTTTTTTTTTTTGCGGTGCGCGGGCCTCTCACTGTTGTGGCCTCTCCCGTTGCGGAGCAACAGGCTCTGGACGCGCAGGCTTAGTGGCTATGGCTCACGGGCCCAGCCACTCCGCGGCATGTGGGATCTTCCCGGGCCGGGGCACGAACCCGTGTCTCCTGCATTGGCAGGCGGACTCTTAACCACTGCGCCACCCGGGAAGCCCCCCGGGATGATTTTGATAGTGATAAAATCTTATACCCTCATTTTTAGTGATACAGGGACTTTGATTACTTAAATGAAGAGATCACCGAAGTTAAAAAGCCTCAAATTATAATTAATTTTGAGTAATTGGTGTGAACATACCATTTACTTTTATTAATTTTTGATTTATAAATATTTAGTGCCTGAGATTTAAGAACCTAAAAACAGGTGTGTGCTATCAGTTGTGGGTACCAAATACTGCATGATGCCTGTGTGTCAGTGCATTTTTTAGTGCGATTAACTTGTTACTTTTAATATAAAGTGTAAGGAAGTGTTGGGGTTTCTCTGTGTTGCCTAATGTTGTCACTGTTTTGTATCGATTGTTACATCTAAAATAAGGTCATAATAGTGCACAAATATTGATAGTAACTTTGATAAAGAAGGCATAAAACAATTTAGTGTAAACTAGAGCAAAATCTTCATTCTGTCTAGGAGAAATGGAATATTTCATATAATTGAGTTCTTTAAGGAATTGAGGGCTATCCCTTTAAACAACCATAACTTTTAGATAAAAACCTTTCAAATGATATCACAACTTCTTTAACAGACTAAGGAACATAGTTAATGTACTTGATAACAAAGATTTCACATCAGGAGGATTAATTACTGTTACGCTATAACATAATGAAGCCATTGAGACCTAGGGAGCTTTGTAGGAACTTTGGCCTCCTTACTAACTCCTCTTAGACTGCTCAGCTTTGGGAGTTAGTTCTACCGTCTACTTTTCATTTTTTCCTCTTTGCTTACTTTGGTTAGGCTGGTGACTGTCGACAGCCTCTGACCACTTAATTTGCTGTTTCTGATTGACTTTGGGCTTGGCAATAAATTCATGAGTCTTCTTAGAAATAGTAATAAATAATAAAATAAGGGTAACTAGCTCCACAGCTGCTTGTGCTTCCCAGCAGTATTTTGTTTTGTTTTGTGCTACATGGTAATTTTCGTAAGGAGTTTTGAATCGAAAAGGTCACTTTAGTGATATCTAACCAGATTATTCTCAGCAGTATTTGTTTAAAACATTGTTTTATATCCCAGCCATACTTTTCCTCCCTTCTCTTTATTAAAATTTTGTGACTTCGAAGAGGAGTTTTTGTACTGGATTTAAAAATCTTGAATTGCCTTTTATATTTACTCCTTGAAAATCCTTGCCATTGCTATTAGAGTTCTATGGACAAACAACTTTCTGTCCACTGCAGTAGTGATCATAGGACCAATGTGTTAAAATGTCTTATTTTTGGAAGATATAAATACTATGTAGGCAGTTTGTATTTTAAATCAGCCTTAAGCATACTGGTCCAGTAGAATAGAAGTAAAATCAGACATATTTCATCATTTCGAGGTAGTAGTGAGACATTTGGTTGGAAAGACTGCTAGGTAAACGTTTGGCTCGCATACGTGATACCCTGCAGTTACCTTTATGTCCCCTCTCACAGTACCTGATTAAAGACTTACTGGAGTAATGACCTACTCAATTTCAGTTACCTGTGACTGTTGTGCTCGATTATAGGCAATAAAAAGGCAAACACACCTGTCTGTGAGTAGCTTCTTCTCATGTGGGGGTAACTATAATATGAGCAAGTACTAAGTGCCATAAGGGAATTCACACATGTGGGAATTCAGATAGGGGAATCAGAAAAACCTGCATAAAGAAGGAGTTATTGAAGTGGGCTTTTAAAAATAATTGATAAGCAGGGTAGGGGGAAGGGGGTATTAGATGAAGGTAATCAAAAGGAACAAACTTAAGCTATAAGATAAATAAGTACTAGGGATGTAATGTACAACATGATAAGGATAATTAACGCTGCTGTATGTTATGAATGAAAGTTAACGTAAATCACAAGGAAAAATGTATTTTTTTCCATTTCTTTAATGTTGTATCTATATGAGATGATGGATGTTAACTAAACCTATGGTAATCATGTTGTATGTAAATCAAATCATTATGCTGTACACCTTAAGTCTTTACTGTGCTGTATGTCAATTATATCTCAATAAAACTGAAAAAGTTTAAAAAAATATTGATAAGTTTTGAACATGAGGAGGAATGATTTTCTAGGCAGAGAGAGCAGTGTAAGTCAGTATTAAGAAAAGGATATATATTTAGGGGATAGGGAGTTTATTTTGTGTGAAACAGAAGGTATGAAGAGGTGTAATGGAAACAGTGTTGGAAAGAAGGTATATCACCAAGGCTGCTGAAGATAGTAGGTTAAGAAGTTTGAATTTTATCTTCTAGGCCAACGAGTGAGGGTTTTGAGCGGGAATGATCTAACTAGAGCCAAATTTCAAGAGAAGTTATCCTTGACAGCTTTTAATGAGATGCATTAGAGGGACAGAGACATTTAAAGAAACACTTATTCTGCTGAAGACTAACTTCCATTTTTATTGTGTTATTGCTGTAAGACGTATACCACTGAGATTAAATGATTTAAAAGTTTTCTAGTTAATACATTTTCTAGATAAGTATAAAGACACTTTTCTTTAACATGACTTATTAGGTACCTTGTTTTCCTGATCACATTTCGTGTGCATTTACTTTCTGTTTCTTTTTTTTTTTTTTTAATCACTCCAGAACTTTAAAGTTCAGGAGGATTTAGAGTGTTAATAGTGTTTAGTTTGGTCACTTGGAAGTTACATCAGATTTTTTTTTTTTTACATCAGAATATTAACGTACTCTGGTTGTATTCTCTTCCAAGCCTGAGTTGCCCTCTATGTAGAAAGGGGGGTGGGCATTAACTTTTCCAGGATACTGGGATACTATTTAGTACCAGTGGCCTTTGCAATTGTGTTTAGGTTCGTCACAGTTTGTATATGGGAACACCATACAGGCTGCTTCACTACGTAAGAGGTAATTCGCCTAGTGTGTTTAGGTGCTGTCCGTTTGAGTTAGTTACCCTGATTATTGCAAACCTAGCGCTATGTGTAGGTGCTGAAGGGAAGTGAGCCTCAGTATAACTGATTTGGTCCTTCCTGACTATCACCACACCCACACATCTGCACAGACTAGAATTTTGCTGCAGCTGAACTTCAAACATTTAGTTTAATCTGGTTACCTCTTTATGTAGGCCAACATGAAGAGCCAGTTGGGCAGCAGATGCCATTATCTTAACTTGGATTCTGGGCCTGAGCTCAGTTTGGATGAAAGACCCACCTGAGATTGCCAGGCATCCTGTGTGCATCATTAATGCATGCATGCATGCATGCATTTGTTCACTTATTCATGCTGAGCACCTAATATGCTCTAAGCCCTAAAACTAAAAAATAAATAAGGCATAATAGCAAACAGAACACCAAAAAAACTTGGATTCTGATGATGGTTTTACAGTTTTAGTTATTTTGATTGTGAGTCCGTATATTCTTATCCTGTTCAGGTCAGTTGTGGGGAGCTTGAAATTATGTGTGGAGCACTCTCATCTGTTAGTTTTAAAACTAATGTGTTGGTTAATATTCACTCATATATGTTTCCTGGTAAAAGTTATCAGTATTCTTGACATAGATGATGGATGGTCCAGGTTGTGTAGTGTGAAAAAAGGAAATCCACTTAGAGTATTTTCTCTGACTTTGATGTGCTTTGCTTTTTATTCTGTATTCACCAGACAGTAGTAGATTTTAATTTTGAGTTGTTAATTTGGGAAGATACTAAAATTTTGGGATCATTAATATATACCCTACACTCAGATGTGATTGGTTTTATCAGTGAATTAATGACTTCATCCCATGTTGTAAAGTAAAATTTAAAATATTACATTTGTGCTTCTATGTATTCTCTTGGCATTGTAAAAGCAATCTTTTATAGATGGGTTTAGAAGAATCAGTGAACCTGCTAATTATTAATTAGCTTTTAATATATTTGCTCCAAGTGATGCCTTTAAAGGTAGTTAGTATCAGCTCTTTGGACTGCTGAATCTTTATATTCCTGGGTCCTTTATTAGGCCTCAGCCTTCAGTGCTTGCTTTGGAGCCATGGTCCAGTGAGTGGGTCATGCTTATTTGCAGTGAAGTATGAAAAGTTATATGTAGAAGCTGTGCAACACTCAAAGTTGCTTGCTGTGATTTTGCTTCCAAAAGTTGAACCGTGAAGTCTACTTTTGTCAACTGGAAATGTGACTATTTGGTTTTCCTTTGTTTATGTCATAATCTGTTTTTGAGATTGTAAATATTATTCTACTTTCATATAATATATTGAATCATATGTTAGTGCTTCTTTATATATTTTTTTTAAGCAAGTGATTTGCTTTTGATAATATTGGAGTTAATTTTTACAGTTAAAATACTTTCAGTTCTGTTTATCAAGACCTCATTAAGAAAGTTAAAAGTCAAGCTGTGGAATGGATGAAGATATTTGCAATATATATATAACTAATAAAGCACTTTTAAATATCTAGAATATATAAGGAATTTTTATATAGTAGTAAAAAAAAAGAAAGCCCACTTTAAAAATGGGCAAATAATATGAATAGGCACTTATCAAAAGAAGATACTACAATTATCAGTAAACTGTGAAAAAGTGCTCAGCCTCATTATTTGTCAGGAAATGTAAATTAAACCACATCCTAACTAGGATGACTAAAATTAAAAGGCCAGAACACAAATGTTGGACAAGGATTTGAAACAACAGGAACTTTCATATACTGCTGACGCAGCATATGAAATTGGTACAACCATTTTGGAAAGCTGTTTGGCAGTATCTGTACTCTCCTTGACGTCTATCCAACAAGTGCATACATAAAAGACACATTGAGAATGTTTATAGAGCATTATTTGTAACAGCCCCAAACTGGAAATGATCCCAATGTCCACCTGTAATAGAATGGATAAATAAGTTGTGGAATATCTGTGTGGAGTATTCATTCAAAAGACTCCTGTGGCTTTGTTACCCGCAGTGTGGTCCGTGGATCAACTGCTTCTGCAACACCTGAGAACTTACTAGAGATGCAGACGGTTACACCCCTCACCCCAGATACGCTGAATCAAAATCTACAGTTCCCCTGGTGTTTAATAAAGTTTGAGCAGCACTGCTTTACTAGTGGTTCTTGAAACTGGTCCTGGACCAGCAGTATTCTCACCTGGGAACTGGTGAGAAATGCAGTTTCTCAGGCTCCACCGCAGACCTGCTGACTCAGAAGCTCTGGGGGTGGGGCCCTGCGTTCTGTTTTAGCAAGCTGTCGCGATGATGTGGATGCAAAGTAAAGTTTCAGAATCTGCTTAGAATTTACATTTCTAACAAGTTCACAAGGTGATACCAAATCAGGAGCTCTCTTTGAGATCCACTGTTGGTAGGGCTAGGCAAACCTGTAAAAGTCCACAGCTTTTTCAGGCCACTTGGTCTTTGTCACAGCTACAGTTCCACTGTGGTACAGTGAAAACAGCCAACATGTAAATGAATGGGCATGGGTGTTTACTGGTAAAACTTTATTTACAAATATAGCCTGCAGGCTGGATTTGGCTCCTGTACTTTAGAGACCCCTGCCGTATAGCAGTAAGAGTAAGAAAATTTCTATTGCAAACAAAACATGGATGAATCTTGTAAACATATGTTGACTAAAAAGGTGTATACAAGAAGTGTATACAAGAAGTGTATACTACAAGATTCTATTTATTCAGAGTTCAAAAACAGGTAGAACAAATCTTTGCTCTTAAAAGTCATGAGCGTGGCTGTGGGCTGAGGAGTGGTTATGGCTGGAGGTGACCTGGAGTGCTCATAATGTTCTTGATCTAAATAAGAAATGATACACCCTCTTGGAGTAAAATTTGAACCTGATAGTAACTAATTTAAAATATTTTAAAAATATTAAAATGAATAGTACATTATGTAGGAGAATTTGAGATATGTATGAATTTTTGAAAGTAAAGATTTCAGAGTCAGGCTTCTAGGGGGATGAGCTTGTTCTCTGTTGTCTGGAGTCTTGGATAAATTTGAGAAGCACTAGGATTTATAAAGTTACAGAGAATTTCCTTTGTCATTAAAAAAAATAAAGATCTTATCACCTAAACTCTGGTATAAGGGTTTTGGGTGAATGAATATCCCATCTCTGTGTTTCTTCTCATTAATCCATTAATTGGATTGACTTTCTTGACTGCTCCCCCACCTCATCTTGATTTGGTATGTCTTAGTATATTCACGCTTTGTTTACCTTTTTACTGAGAGTGATGGTTTATAATCCTCTGTTGATAGTCAGTTGATTAATGGTTATCCTGGATGCTTCATTTAGGGCTCTAGTTCTCAAACTCTTGGTCTCAGGATCTATTTACACTCTTAAAAACTGAGGTCCCTGAAGAGCTTTTGCTTGTAAGAGTATCTGTCAGTATTTATCCTATTATAAATCAATGCTGAGAAATTAAAAAATGTTTTTTATTCACTTAAAGATAACGGTGATAAACTCATTACATGTTAACATGAATAACAGTTTTTTGAAGTATAACTGTGTTTTCCAAAACAAAAAAATTTTATGAGAAGAGTATGGTTGTTTTACATTTTCTGCACATCTCTTTAATATCTAGTTTAAAAGATAGCCGATTCTTATCTCCTTTGGTGTTCAGTCTTTCATAATTTTTGTCATAGCTGAAGTCTATGAAGAAAATCAGGCTTTAGACAGATGTGTAGTTGGAAAAAGGAAGAGTATTTTAATAGCCTTTCAGATTGTTGTGGGTATCCTTTTATAATTTACACCTAAACACAAGTGGCAGGGTATTCTTAAAGATTAATTGCAATTTGAAATTTGAAACCACATCAGTGAACATTTCTTATTCCGTTACATTAAAATCCGTTAATCTGGCTTGCACTTTGAATTTCTCTTTTAACCTCCTGTATGATTTTGTAACATCATTCATTGGTCACTTGGGAAAGTACTGTTTTACTTAGTAATGCAGGTCTTCTGAATTGTTGGCACATTTCGTTATGCCATATCAAATTTGTTAATATCACTGGTGTTGTCTGAAAAGTCCTTTAAGTATTGGTGATCTGATGTACCCATGGTGGTGGATATAAGTTTTCCAAAATTCAAATTTTCATTCAAAAATTTTTTTCAATACATTTTATTTATTTATTTTTAATATTTGGCTGTGTTGGGTCTTCATTGCTGCGCATGGGCTTTCTCTAGCTGTGGCGAGCAGGGGCTACTCTTGCTTGCATCGGCTTCTCATTGCAGTGGCTTCTTGTTGCAGAGCACGGGCTCTAGGTGTGTGGGCTTCAGTGGTAGTGGCACATGGGCTTAGTAGTTGTGGCTCGTGGGCTGTAGAACACAGGCTCAGTAGTTGTGGCACATGGGCTTAGTTGCTCCGTGGCATGTGGGATCTTCCCGGACCAGGGATCGAACCTGTGTCCTCTGCATGGGCAGGCGGATTCTTAACCATTGCGCCACCGGGGAAGTCCCTCATTCAGAATTTTGACTTTTCATTTTTGGCAACAAATACTGTTGGTTATTTTCCTTGACATTCATTTTTGAGAAAATGTCTGCCAAAATCCTAAGTCTGAGTAATCATAGTTTATCAGTTATTTTTCCACTTAAAAATGATGATCCATGGGGCTTCCCTGGTGGCGCAGTGGTTAATAATCTGCCTGCCAATGCAGGGGACACGGATTCAAGCCCTGGTCCGGGAAGATCCCACATGCCGCGGAGCAACTAAGCCTGTGAGCTACAACTACTGAGCCCCCGTGCCACAACTACTTAAGCCCGCATGCCTAGAGCCTGTGCTCCGCAACAAGAGAAGCCACCACAATGAGAAGCCCGCGCGCAGTGACAAAGACCCAATGAGGCCAAAAATAAATAAATAAAAATAAGTATATTAAAAAAAAATGATGATCCATGAAAAAAGTAGCTAGGTCAGCTTACAAATCAGTTGCACAAAAGGCTTTCCTTGAGCTAGAATTGCTTTATGTGAACTTCCTGTTTTGCTACACGGAATATTTAAAAGATGGGTGTTCAAGGGTGTTGTTAACAGAAATGATTTTTAATGCTTCATCAAGGATAGTCTTAAGTGAAACGGGCCTTTTTTTTTAAACCATGAGTGCCTTGTGGTGAAGAATATAATGACTAGTGCAGTTAGAGCCACCGCCTTAATTTGCTTTATCCACCATTGATCTTCTGCTGTCAGTGCAAGTATAACACAGTGGGAAAAAATGAATAATGTCTTAGTGTTATTATGAAAATAGTTTAAACCTTGGGACTCAGAACACACTTTGAACCCTGGTTGCTTTAGGGCTTTGTCTTTAAAAATTACATCAAATATTGCATATACATAAGTATTAATTACTAAAAGAATGTTTAGTGACAGGCTTGTAAATATTATCTGTTTGAAACATGCAGTAGCATTTTCCTTCCTTTGAAGATACTTATGCTTTCCCTGTAGGAATGTATCCTGTCAGGTATAATGTCAGTGAATGGAAAGAAAGTTCTTCACATGGATAGAAACCCATATTATGGAGGAGAGAGTGCATCTATAACACCGCTGGAAGATGTAAGTATTAAAATAAATTAATGTCCCTTTTGTACTTTGAGTCTTTTACTTGTGAATCTCTACTCTTTTATAGATGGTTTTAATTTTGTTTTATTAAATAGATTATCTGTAACATCATAATTTTCAGGAGCTCCTAGTTTGGGGCTTGTAGATATTGAAATTGTGACCTTTGTTGCCATCTGGAGCAGTTATCTGTTCTCTCTCAAAGTTAATAGAGTGTAGACTTGACAGGGTGCATGGAGGGTACCTTTTGATGAAGACCTAACATATGCCAGGCACAGTGCCAGTGCTTTCCACATGGTCTTAGTTATCTTCCCAGTCACTCAAAGAGATTTTATCCCCATTTTTTAGATTGCAAAATAGTTTCTGTGGGCTTAAGATCACGGAGACGGGCTGATAACCCAGGTTATATGATTCCAAAGCTTAGTTCCTTTTTCTTTTAATTTATTTTATTGAAGTACAGTTGATTTACAATGTTATGTTAATTTCTGCTGTACAGCAGAGTGATTCAGTTACACATACATATATATATTCTTTTTTAAAATTTATTTTATTTACATTTATTTTTGGCTGTATTGGGTCTTTGTTGGTGCATGCAGGCTTTCTCTAGTTGTGGCGAGCGGGGGCTACTCTTCGTTGTGGAGCGCGGGTTTCTCATTGTGGTGGCTTCTCTTGTTGCCGAGCACGGGCTCTAGGTGCACAGGCTTCAGTAGTTGTGGCACGTGGGCTAAGTTGCTCCGCGGCATGTGGGATCTTCCCAGACCAGGTCTTGAACCCGTGTCCCCTGCATTGGCAAGTGGATTCTTAACCACTGTGCCACCAGGGAAGCCCTATATATATTCTTTTTCATATTCTTTTCCATTATGATTTTTCACAGGATATTGAATACAGTTCCCTGTGCCATACAGTACCTTATTGTTTGTCCACTCTAGTTTGCATCTTCTAATCCCAAAGTCGCACTCCATCTCTCCTCCAGCTTCCCTCCCCCTTGGCAACCACAAGTCTGTTCTCTGTGTCTGTGAGTCTGTTTCTGTTTTGTAGATAGATTCATTTGTGTCATATTTTAGATTCCACATATAAGTGATATCATATGGTATTTCTTTCTCTGTCTGATTTTATTTCACTTAGTATGATAATCTCTAGGTCCATCATGTTGCTGCAAATGGCATTATTTCATTCTTTTTTATGGCTGTGTAGTATTCCATTGTATATATGTACCACATCTTCTTTATCCATTCCTCTGTTGATGGATATTTAGGTGTTTCCATGTCAAAGCTTAGTTCCTTTTGCTATACTCTGTGCTTCCTACTTCTTTAGAAAATGAGCACATGAAGCATTTCCAAAGTGTGTTTTACTAAGTATATTTATTTCTCTGTATGGGGTTTGTTCACCATCCATGTGTATGAATCTGAGCTGTACTGTGCTTTATAGGAGATATATAGATTTTGTCAGTTACTTTTAAAATAGTGACTTTGATGAAATAAACTTAATGTTTATATCAAAAAGCCTTTTTCTCTATATTCAGGCATATAAGGAAGTTGAAAGAATAATACCAGTGGAATATTTTTTTGCTTCACGTCTGTTTGTGTTATTGGTTTTGAACCATTGAAAGTAATAGACATGATACTTTCAGCATTCATCTGTGAAGAACAACATTCTCCAACATAATCATAATATCATTATCACACCTAAGAAAATCAACCATAATATCCAGACTATATTCAAATCCCCCATTGAACCCAAGAATGTTGTATATTGCTGTGTAGGAGTGGTTTGTTTTCTTTTTTTTTTTAAACTAGTTTAAGCATTGCCTTTTGTGTTGTTTCCCTTTATTCTCTTAATCTACAAAAGTCTCAGCACCTCTTTTCTTTTGGGAAGTCTAGGCCAGTTTATAAGAAGGTATTGTTGGGCACTTCATACTGCATCCCATAAGGAGGCACAGTGCCTGCATCAGCATCACTGTTCATGATGCTCAATTTGACCTGGTTGAGGTGATGACCACTGACCTCTCCATTGTAAATCATCTGTGGAGCGATGTGCTGGCGTCATTCCTTCTTCGCCTAGTATATTTATTAGCTAGTGTTAAGTAAGATGAGCAAGCTGTCCTGTTTCTTTTTTTTTTTTTTTTTTGTGGTACGCGGGCCTCTCACTGTTGTGGCCTCTCCCGTTGCGGAGCACAGGCTCCAGACGCGCAGGCTCAGCGGCTATGGCTCATGGGCCCTGCCGCTCCACGGCATGTGGGATCTTCCCAGACCGGGGCACAAACCCGTGTCCCCTGCATTGGCAGGTGGACTCTCAACCACTGCGCCACCAGAGAAGCCCCCTTTTTTTTTTAATTTAATTTTTATTTTATATTGGAGTATAGTTGATTTATAATGTTGTTAGTTTCAGGTGTATAGCTAAGTAATTTAGTTATATATATACATATATCCATTCTTTTTCAGATTCTTTTCCCATATAGCTTATTATAGAATACTGAGTAGAGTTCCCTGTGCTATATAGTAGGTCCTTGTTGATTATTTTATATATAGTGGTGTGTGTATGTTAATCACAAACTCCTAGATTATCCGTCCCCTGCGTGTTTCTCCTTTGTTAACCATAAGTTTGTTTTCGAAATCTGTGAGTCTGTTTCTGTGTTTTGAATAAGTTCATTTGTATCATTTTTTGTTTAGATTCCACATGTAAGTGATATCATATGGTATTTGTCTTCCTCTACTGACTTCACTTAGTATGATAATCTCTAGGTCCACCCATGTTGCTCCAGATGGCATTACTTCATTCTATTTTACGGCTGAGTAATATTCCATTGTATATATGTACCATATCTTCTTTATCCATTCCTCTGCTGGTGGATATTTAGGTTGCTTCCATGTCTTGGCTATTGTAAATAGTGCTGCAATGAGCATTGGGGTGCATGTATCTTTTTGAATTATGGTTTTCTTCACATATATGCCCAGGAGTGGGATTGCTGGATTATATGGTAGCTCTCTTACTAGGTTTTTAAGGAAGCTCCATACTGTTCTCCATAGTGGCTACACCAATTTACATTCCCACCAACAGTGTAGGAGGGTTCCCTTTTCTCCACACCCTCTCCAGCATTTATTGTTTGTAGACTTTTTGATGATGGCCATTCTTACTGGTGTGAGGTGATTTATATTTCTCTAATAATTAGTGATGTTGAGCATTTTTTCATGTGCTTTTTGGCCATATATATGTCTGTGTAGAAATGTCTGTTTAGATCTTTTGCCCATTTTTTGACTGGGTTGTGTACTCTTTTTTAATGTACTCAAGAACTTGGGGGTTTTTATTGAGTGAATATATACCACCTTTGCTTGTTCTGTTCCACCTTAGCAATAGAATTCATGAGTTTGAATGAATATTAAATTTTAAGCTGCAAGCTGCTTTTAGAGCCTCAAACTCATGTAAATTATAAATTAACTGGAACTAATTTTAATTGTCTTTTCTGATTTGAATAATCCAAAATTTATTTTTAACTCCCTGTGTAACCACAGAAGCAAAATTAAGCCTTTGTTAGCTTTTTATTTAATAGAGAATGAATTTAAATGATTTCTACAAATAGTAAGGGATGTTTCTGCAAAACTAGTACATCATAACAAATAGTTTGTTTTGTATTCCTGCTAGTTAAAAGCAAATACCACCTCTGCAATATTTATTTTGGCATTCATGAGTTGAGTAATATATTTAATTTACATATGTATTGGAATAGTGTTAAATGTTCTGATTAAAAATGAAATGCACTTGTACTTTACCTCATGTTGGTGGTATGTAGTTATACCAAAATCACTTCATCAAAAAATAGTTGTTCAATGAAAGTTAAATTTTGTTACATTATGGGTGTTTTTTGTTTTGGTTTCAGTTATACAAAAGATTTAAAATACCTGGAGCACCACCAGCATCAATGGGGAGAGGAAGAGACTGGAATGTTGACTTAATTCCCAAGTTCCTTATGGCGAATGGTAAAGAATTCCAACTTAAATTTATGATAGTACATTGAATCCAATTTGAAAGTAGAAAGTAGCTGTTGACAGAGTGTGTTGCTCCGGGTATGTGGAAGTGGATTCTGTTGAATGGCAACGGTATGGTGAGTAATAGGGCCCATTAGAGGCATCTAGAGTTGGTAAGTTAAGAATGGAGGGAAGAGGGGGTGACTTCTTAGTAATTGGTTTTGGAGAAACAAAATTATGCTGTGGCATAATATCAGAATTGTAAGCATTTGTAACAGACTTTCCTCTTGATACTTTGGTGACAATCTTAGGTAACTGGGCCTTCAGAAACAGCCATATTAATGTTTTTTTCCTAGTTTGTAAGCTTTCACAATTATTTTTTCATATTAATTTTTTCTCATTTTTTTTCTTTTTTCCTTCCGTTTTATTGAGGTATAATTGACATACAGCGCTGTATAAGTTTAAGGTATACAGCATAATGATTTGACTTAAATATATTGTGAAGATTACCATAGTAAATTTAGTGAAAATCCATCATTTCATATAGATACAAAAAAGAAAAAGAAAAAAATGTTTTTTTTTTCTTGTGATGAGATCTCTTAGGATCCACTCTCTTAACAACCTAGGTCCCCTTTAAATGCTGGAAGATAAGGACTCACTGGCAGCTGCCTCCCTTAGATAAGGCCTCCTGAGCTCTCAAGTTCCCCTCAGCTTCCATCACTTCCTACCTTCCCTTAAGCCCAGTCCACGTTTCTATTACCTGCCTGGCCTCAGTAGGAAATTAGTTTGCAAACTGGTCTGTAACGTGCTAGGCTAGATAGAGAGAAAAGGACAGGCAGGTGGGTGGGCGGGGGATGGGGGGCGGTAAGCAAGTAAATGTGAGTGAGTGAACAGTGAGAGACATAAATGCTTATATTCCAGGTAGGTCCCTTAACTCAGTTAAGGAACTGATCCACACACTGTGTACACTTTCCTCACTACACATGGAACTGGGTGGAACAGACATTTCCCAGGACAGTGTCTTCTGGTCATCAACTCCCATGGAACAGCTGGGGCACCTGACAAAGAATAAAAGGGAACTGAAAACAAATGATTGCATAATGTGTTAGTGGCATTGCAGTAGTATAAAAAGTGTGACATTTTTCAAATAATTATCATAATCAAGTTATATTAAAAGAAAAATTCCTACAAAGGCAATAATTTTGGTGTGCGCAGAATTCCAATCTCAAATCTTAACTTTTGGTAAATAAATACTATTAATGTCTTTGTGGCTGCTCTCAAATGTATGCCAGTCAGAAGATCTTCTTGAGGTTCACTCATGAATAGAAACATGGACACATCTCACTGTAATACAGCAGAAATGGCAGCTGTGAAGTCATAAATACGGCCTTAGGTGGCCCCAAGGAACACTGCAGTGGTAGAGTGGATCCACCCTCCTGGTCGGCCGGCGACCATGGCTTTCAGCAGGGTTCATATCATAGAACAGAGGGCTCATGCACTGGGAGTACTTGGAGATCATCTGATGATTCACTTTGCCTCACTGAGCACGAAGAGTAAGAAGAAACTGGATTTAGTATGCTCTAGTGGGCTTTTTCTTTTCTTTTTTTTTGTGGGGGGGGTCTTTTGTGTGCTTTAAAAATAATGTGAAGTCCTTAGGTAAAACCAAAGAGCTCAGTGAAGTCTGGATGATCTGACACTGTTCAATATACATGAAACTTTAAGACAGCTGAGTGGATTTATTTCTGTACATCCTTTTGAGAATCACTAATATTACTGGTTCACACTTGTGGGTCATTTCTGTTAGGAAATTTTTTAAAGGTAAATGAAGGCAGGGAGTCGAAAAGGAAATAAGGCCAAGGCAGAGAGAAGGAGGTGGAAGAGGCGAGAAAACGGAGGAAAATAATGCCTTAAGACTTGTGCAAAGTTCAGTCCATGAACTAAGGGGCACTTGGAGCTGGTTGGAAATGCAGAATCTCGGAGGCTACCTACAACTACCCAAGCAAAATTTGTATTTTAATAAGAGCCCCGGGCAATTCCTAAGCAGAATGACGTTAGAGAAGCACTGCCTTAACAGTGCATTGCAGGCTCTTTAATGTCAGAAAAAGGTGACATACGGTGAGAGAACTTCACAAAATGTCTTTACCTGGGCGACCGCAGACCACCTACAAAAGCTGTCTGAGCTTCATTTCCTTATCTGTAAAATGGAAATGATAATAATAGTAATGTGATAGGGTGGTTCTGAGGATTGAGGGAGTTGTGAAATAACCCTTTCAAAAGTCTTGGCATAGAATAAGTAATGGATGTTCATTAGATTTTTGTTTTTAAAACGCATCATGGTATTTTCTTAGTTCCTGGTTTAATGGGTATATTATTTTAGAACATTATAATTTTAGCTGTTGAATTTTTTGAAACTTTTTTTTTCCCTAGGCAAACTAATAAACTAATCCTTAACACAAACTAGAAATTTAAAATATACTCTTTTCCTCTTATTTTTAGTTAGAGGAGTATCTTTAAATTGCTGTGATTTTTAGCATCTTTTTCTGAGATAACGTTGAAAAACTAAATTGTAAGTATAAGTCTATTTTATGTCCCATGAAATAAAGTATGTACCACCCTTTCCCCCCTTTTTGAATTTATGTTCTATAATTTGGGAATATGTTCAGTGGAAAGATCCTATTGGAATTTTCTCTGAAATTTGAAGTGAAGTAACTGAATTATCTTGAGGTTAATTGTAAACACAAAATTTTTATTATATAAATAATAAAATTATTTAATTAAACTTAGAAAACACAGATAAGCAGAAAGGAAATAAAATTTTCATAAGCAGAATCTTATTGTTTAGAATCATGGTTAATATTCTGGTGTATCACCTGCCAGTTTCCCCCCCACCTCTTCCCAGTTAACATGTTTTTCAGTCAGTATACTGTGAACATTTAAAAGAGAGAGGGAGGGATGGAACCAGGGGCTGGAGGGGATGATAAATCTCATTGTATACTCCTGGAAGTGTAGTATGGGGATAAAGGCAGTAATTTTCTTTCTTTCTTTAAAAATATTTATTTATTTATTTGGTTGTCTCGGGTGTTAGTTGTGGCAGGTGGGCTCCTTAGTTTCATTCATGAGCTCCTTAGTTGTGGCATGTGAACTCAGTTGCGGCATGCGTGTGGGATCTAGTTCCCTGACCAGGGATCGAACCCGGGCCCCCTGCCTTGGGAGCGCAGAGTCTTATCCACTGTGCCTCCAGGGAAATCCCTAAAGGCAGTAATTTTTTAAGGCTTTTTCCTTTATATTGCCAAATTTTACTTCACCAGTAGACTGAGGCTGCCCCTTTCCCAGTACCTTTACCACTCCCAGATATTATTCATTTGAGTTTTTGTGATTTTGTCATACTAGAAGACAAAATAGTGGATTTTTTAATATGTCTACTTACTCGAGGGTGAAATGATTTCTAGAGTTACTGGCTTTCATGCTCTTCTTTTTTTTTTTTTTTTTTTTTTTTTTCGTCTGTACACAGGCCTCTTACTGTTGTGGCCCCTCCCATTGCGGAGCACAGGCTCCGGACGCGCAGGCTCAGCGGCCATGGCTCACAAGCCTAGCCGCTCCGCGGCATGTGGGATCTTCCCGGACCGGGGCACGAGCCCGTGTCCCCTGCATCAGCAGGCAGGCTCTCAACCACTGTGCCACCAGTGAAGCCCAGCTTTCATGTTCTTTAATGAACTGACCAGCCTTTCACTTTGCACATTTTTCTGTTGCCGTTTTATGTTTTTCCTTATTGATGTAAAAGAGCGTATTATAACAGCTGTTAAATGCCCTTTTGAAGTATGTTGAAAATATCTTTTCCAGTTTGTGATTGGCATTATATATAACTCTTGTGTTTGTTTGTTTGTTTTTTCTGTACAAAAGCTTTTATTTTTCACACAGTCATTGGTTGAGCTTTCTTTTATTGGTTTTCATTTGGAAGTATGTTGAAAATTTTTCTCTCTACCTCAAGTTTATAAAAATACTAATATCTGCTTTTAATGGTATTATGGTTTCATTTTTTCACTGTATAAATAAGTTCATCTATTTTGTTCTGTTTTGTGTTTTTATGTCATCATCTATCTTATTCCTTCATAGAACTATGAAAATATGTAACAGTTTTATTTTATTTTTTAAAAAAATTTTATTGGAGTAGATTTACAATGTTGTGTTAGTTTCAGGTGTACCCCGAAGTGAATTAGTTATCAATACACATATATCACTTTTTTAGATTCTTTTCCCATATAGGCCATTACAGAGTATTGAGTAGAGTTCCCTGTGCTATAGAGTAGGTCCTTATGAGTTATCTGTTTTATATATAGTAGTGTGTTTATGTCAGTCCCAATCTCCCAAGGTTCATCTGTCTTAATATGAATAAATTTATTTTATTACCCTGTTGTTTGAGAAGTAGAGATAGAAATTTATTTCTTCAAAATGGCTAATCAGTTGTTCCTCAACATCATTTATCTTTTCCACTTTGATTAGAAAACTTTCATCATATATTAAATTCTTTTACATGGGTCTCTATTTTTCACTGATTTATGGACTAGTTAATGTACAGTACACTGAAACATTTGGCTGCCTAAAGGTCTCCTCATAACTCTATTTCTTGTTCTCAAAAGAAATTTTTTTAATGTCCTTGTATGTTTATCGTTTCAAATGAGCTTTAAAATAATTTTGTTTGGTTTCTCAAAGAAGTTTACAATTTTTAGTATACCAGAATTTCTTTGGTTTATCCTAGCTTTTTCTTGACCCAAAACTAGTATTCATTTGAATAAATATAAATTGACTTAGAAACTGAAAAGCACAATTTCCTGGAAAATTTTGCCTATGAGTTGTCTCTCTTTAAAATACAGTAGGAACTTTAAAGAAACCCAAACCCATCTGCAGTAGTACTATAATTCTAAACCTCATACTTCTAATAATTGTTGTATAACTTTTACGAAAGCGTGTTGAAGTTATTAACCTCGAAGTTGTAACATTTAAAACAAGTCTAAATATGCTAAGCAATAGGTCTGCCTTCTGATTGTCCTATTTAAAATATGGCTTTGGAGACTTTTCTAGGAGTTACTGGATGGTGTTAAGAAAAAATTGGAAAGCCATTAGTATTAGTAAATGTACTTTTATTTCTGCTGATTTTTGAAAGTAGTAAGGTTTAAGTAACAGTTTGAATTATGTGACTCTTACAGGTCAGCTGGTTAAGTTGCTGCTTTTTACAGAGGTCACTCACTATCTGGATTTCAAAGTGACTGAAGGGAGCTTTGTTTATAAGGGAGCAAAATCTACAAGGTTCCTTCCACTGAAGCAGAAGCCCTGGCATCTAGTCAGTAATTCTATTTTATTTTCTCAGAATATTAAGATTTTATAACGTAAAGGGACCTTAGAGATAAAATTTAAGGTCCCCTGCATTAGCCATCCATCCATTCATCCAGTCAACAAAGATTTACTGGGTGTCTGTTATGTGCCAGACACTGTTCTAGGCAGTTGAGAGTACTTCAGTAAACAAGATGTTCAGAAATTCCTGCCCTTCTGAAGCCTGGAGAGGTTTTATCTCATGGAGCCTGTTGCTGGTGAAGCTGAGCCTCCCTAGGTCTAGTACACTCTTTTCAGATTAATAATTCGTGAGAGTCACTGTCTCTTGGACTGTTTCCTGTGCTAGGCTCTGTGAGAGACACTTCACATTTGCTTTCTTACTTGACTTGTGAAGCCCTTTGTGAGGTAAGGTTTCCATTTTATAGATGAGGAAACTCAGGCCCCAAATCACATAGGTAATGAGTGGCAGGATGGCATTGAAACCCTGGTGGGATTGCTGCACAGTCCGTGTACTTCATCACGCTGACCTCCTTTGCTACTCTATCCAACATGCTGTTCTGGTGGAACTCATCCTCTAAGTGGTGCTGGTGTCATTCTCCAGCATCTCTGTTTCTAGGTATTCCCAGTGAATATGGAGTGATTTTGTTTTCTGCCCCAAATTATTTCCTCTACTGGCTCATCAAAGATTTCTGCTTAACATTTTTTATCCTGAGTCTTTTAAATAGCAAACACCCCGAGAAAAGACCTTCCGTCCTTGAAGGTGTTTTTGTTGCCATGCAGAGCAGTTTAAGGAAGGATAAATTTGTATAACTAAAGGGTAGATAAGTTTTGTAGGTGCTGTAGGAGTTCAGAGCAGGGAAAGGTTTGCATTGCGAGAAGAGGAAGAGTGTCAGTAAATTCTCCAGTAATTATTTTGGCATTAAGATTGGAAAAGATTTCTCACCTAGGGGTCGTCCCTGGTGGTGCAGCGGTTAAGAATCTGCCTGCCAATGCAGGGGACGCGGGTTCGAGCCCTGGCCCGGGAAGATCCCACATGCCGCGGAGCAACTAAGCCCATGCACCACAGCTACTGAGCCTGTGCTCTAGAGCCCATGAGCCACAACTGCTGAAGCCCATGAGCCACAGCTACTGAAGCCCGCACTCCTAGAGCCTGTGCTCCGCAGCAAGAGAAGGCACTGCAATGAGAAGCCCACTCACCGCAACGAAGAGTAGCCCCCGCTCGCCATAACTAGAGAAAGCCCGTGCACAACAATGAAGACCCAACGCAGCCAAAAAAAAAAAAAAATTTCTCACCTAAAA
>NW_006792683.1:5802667-5907947 GCF_000442215.2 Lipotes vexillifer
TCTTCCCGGACCGGGGCACGAGCCCGTGTCTCCTGCATCGGCAGGCGGACTCTCAACCACTGCGCCACCAGTGAAGCCCAGGTTTCCCGTTCTTTAATGAACTGACCAGCCTTTCGCTTTGCACATTTTTCTATTGACGTTTTGTGTTTTTCCTTATTGATGTAAAAGAGCTTATTATAACAGCTGTAAAATGCCCTTTTGAAGTATGTTGAAAATATCTTTTCCAGTTTGTGATTGGCATTATATATAACTCTTGTGTTTTTTTTTTCCTGTACAAAAGCTTTTATTTTTCACACAGTCATTGGTTGAGCTTTCTTTTATTGGTTTTGATTTGGAAGTATGTTGAAAATTTTTCTCTCTACCTCAAGTTTATAAAAATACTAATATCTGCTTTTAATGGTATTATGCTTTCATTTTTTCACTGTATAAATAAGTTCATCTATTTTGTTTTGTGTTTTTATGTCAGCATCTATCTTATTCCTTCATAGAACTATGAAAATATGTAACAATTTTATTTTATTTAAAAAAATATTTTATTGGAGTAGACTTACAATGTTGTGTTAGTTTCAGGTGTACAGCGAAGTGAATTAGTTATCAATACACATATATCACTTTTTTAGATTCTTTTCCCATATAGGCCATTACAGAGTATTGAGTAGAGTTCCCTGTGCTATAGAGTAGGTCCTTATGAGTTATCTATTTTGTATATAGTAATGTGTTTATGTCAGTCCCAATCTCCCAAGGTTCATCTGTCTTAATATGAATAAATTCATTTTATTACCCTGTTGTTTGAGAAGTAGAGATAGAAGTTTATTTCTTCAAAATGGCTAATCAGTTGTTCCTCAACATCATTTATCTTTTCCACTTTGATTAGAAAACTTTCATCATATATTAAATTCTTTTACATGGGTCTCTATTTTTCACTGATTTATGGACTAGTTAATGTACAGTATACTGAAACATTTGGCTGCATAAAGGTCTCCTCATTACTCGATTTCTTGTTCTCAAAAGGAATTTTTTTTGAATGTCCTTGTATGTTTATCCATTCAAATGAGCTTTAAAATAATTTTGTTTGGTTTCTCAAAGAAGTTTACAGTTTTTAGTATACCAAAAATTCTTTGGTTTATCCTAGCTTTTTCTTGACCCAAAACTAGTATTCATTTTAATAAATATAAATTGGCTTAGAAACTGAAAAGCACAATTTCCTGGAAAATTTTGCCTATGAGTTGTCTCTCTTTAAAATACAGTAGGAACTTTAAAGAAACCCAAACCCATCTGCAGTAGTACTATAATTCTAAACCTCATACTTCTAATAATTGTTGTATAACTTTTACGAAAGCGTGTTGAAGTTATTAACCTCGAAGTTGTAACATTTAAAACAAGTCTAAATATGCTAAGCAATAGGTCTGCCTTCTGATTGTCCTATTTAAAATATGGCTTTGGAGACTTTTCTAGGAGTTACTGGATGGTGTTAAGAAAAAATTGGAAAGCCATTAGTATTAGTAAATGTACTTTTATTTCTGCTGATTTTTGAAAGTAGTAAGATTTAAATGACAGTTTGAATTATGTGACTCTTACAGGTCAGCTGGTTAAGATGCTGCTTTTTACAGAGGTCACTCGCTATCTGGATTTCAAAGTGACTGAAGGGAGCTTTGTTTATAAGGGAGGAAAAATCTACAAGGTTCCTTCCACTGAAGCAGAAGCCCTGGCATCTAGTAAGTAATTCTATTTTATTTTCTCAGAATATTAAGATTTTATAATGTAAAGGGACCTTAGAGATAAAATTTAAGGTCCCCTGCATTAGTCATCCATCCATTCATCCAGTCAACAAAGATTTCCTGGGTGTCTGTTATGTGCCAGACACTGTTCTAGGCAGTTGAGAGTACTTCAGTAAACAAGATGTTCAGAAATTCCTGCCCTTCTGAAGCCTGGAGAGGTTTTATCTCATGGAGCCTGTTGCTGGTGAAGCTGAGCCTTCCTAGGTCTAGTATACTCTTTTCAGATTAATAATTCGTGAGAGTCACTGTCTCTTGGACTGTTTGCTGTGCTAGGCTCTGTGAGAGACACTTCACATTTGCTTTCTTACTTGACTTGTGAAGCCCTTTGTGAGGTAGGGTTTCCATTTTATAGATGAGGAAACTCAGGCCCCAAATCACATAGGTAATGAGTGGCAGGATGGCATTGAAACCCTGGTGGGATTGCTGCACAGTCCGTGTACTTCATCACCCATCTACGCTGACCTCCTTTGCTACTCTATCCAACATGCTGTTCTGGTGGAACTCAACCTCTAAGTGGTGCTGGTGTCATTCTCCAGCATCTCTGTTTCTAGGTATTCCCAGTGAATATGGAGTGATTTTGTTTTCTGCCCCAAATTATTTCCTCTACTGGCTCATCAAAGATTTCTGCTTAACATTTTTTATTCTGAGTCTTTTAAATAGCAAACACCCCGAGAAAAGACCTTCCATCCTTGAAGGTGTTTTTGTTGCCATGCAGAGCAGTTTAAGGAAGGATAAATTTGTATAACTAAAGGGTAGATAAGTTTTGTAGGTGCTGTAGGAGTTCAGAGGAGGGAAAGGTTTGCATTGGGAGAATAGGAAGGGTGTCAGTAAATTCTCCAGTAATTATTTTGGCATTAAGATTGGAAAAGATTTCTCACCTAGGGGTCATGCCTGGTGGCGCAGCGGTTAAGAATTTGCCTGCCAATGCAGGGGAGGCGGGTTCGAGCCCTGGTCCGGGAAGATCCCACATGCCGCGGGGCAACTAAGCCCATGCACCACAGCTACTGAGAGTGTGCTCTAGAGCCCATGAGCCACAACTACTGAAGCCCACATGCCTAGAGCCTGTGCTCCACAGCAAGAGAAGCCACCACAATGAGAAGCCCACTCACCGCAAAGAAGAGTAGCCCCCGCTCGCCATAACTAGAGAAAGCCTGTGCATAACAATGAAGACCCAACGCAGCCAAAAAAAAAAAAAATTTCTCACCTAAAAACCTAGTGTAAGGGCTTCCCTGGGGGCGCAGTGGTTGAGAGTCCGCCTGCCGATGCAGGGGACACGGGTTCGTGCCCCGGTCCGGGAAGATCCCACATGCCGCGGAGCGGCTGGGCCCGTGAGCCATGGCCGCTGAGCCTGCGCTTTGGGAGCCTGTGCCCGCAATGGGAGAGGCCACAACAGTGAGAGGCCCGCGTACCGAAAAAAAAAAAAAAAAAATCAAAAACTAGTTTAAGTTATTTTGGCAATTTTTCTAACTCCATTTATTTACTTCTTGCTATTAGGGGAGAAAATATTGGGCATAAAACGTTGAAAAACCCTAAAGGCAGAAAGTAAAAAATAGCACTAACAATTGCAGCCAGGTTGGGAGTGACAGTTGGGTAAGGGAAGGAATGGCTTCTGATTGAATGGAGGGCAGTCCGTGGTGTGATCATGGGTTAGAAATCATTTAAAGTCTTTTCAGTGACAGTGCATCTAATTTAAATAAAGTGTTTTCATAGAAATAAGAGTTTAGCAGTTTGAGTAGAACTCTTTTACACAAAGTTTGTGGTTTTTTCATTTAAAATTTTTATTCTCTCTTTGAGCTCTTATCTATATTAGTAGCTTCAACCACTTCCTTTATTTAATAAAAATTGAAGGACTTAACAGTTTTATGTTTCTGCTTTTGATTTAATATTTTCAAATATGTAAAACATTTACATGACTTGAAAGTCAAAATTATATTAAAAGATATATTTGGAGTCTTATCTTTGCCACTCCATTCTTCCCACCCTGATAGGTGGTCATTTTTACTTATTTCTGATTTACCCTCCTTATGTTTCTTTTTGCAAAAATAAGCAAATATATTAATGTATGTATTTTTTAAGGTTAGATTTATTGAGGTTGAATTTACATACACTAGGATTTACCTATTTTAGTATACAGTTTCATGAATTTTTACCAATCACTACCTTATCAGCAACTATTTTTATATGAATGGATAGGAATTTGAAGTTGGAATGGCAGGCAAGACAATTCTAGGCAGAATGAATGAATGGGGTCGGAAAAGTGTAGAGGGTGGGAAGTTCAAGAGAAAGATAAATCAAAACAAATTATTATTTTATGCCTTTAATAGCTAACATTTTTTAACATTATGTGCAGGCATTTATATACTAATTATTTTATGTGTATAGTCGAAGTTTATTTTATATAGTCCTTCACCACAACCCTCTGAGACGTGGTGCTATTATCTATATTGACAGATGGGAACACCGAGGTATACAGGTGTGAAAGAGCCCAAAGTAGCATAGTTCATGACTAGTAAAACTAATTTGAAGCCAGATTTGTCAGACTCAAGAACCCCACACTCTTAACCGCTGAACTATCTAGTATATAAATGTGGCTTCTCAGATATTTTAACATCTGTCACGTACACTGGATTTCCTTTTTTCTCCGTGCTACATATTTCCAGTTCCTGTGGTTGTTTCTCATATAATATGCCGTCTAGGTCTCTTGGCCACTTTTCTTTGGAAATTCTCTGATTTGCCAAGATTACCTTCTATATAATAGAATTAGAGCCAGACCAGACCTGATACTCCAAGTGTTGTCTGCCCACTCAGTGTCCTTGGGACTTTTACTTTCCTAGGACAATATATTTCTATTAATGTAGCCTAAGTTGACTTTGGCTTTTTTAGGAGCTGTATATACTGTTGGTTCTTGCGGTAGGTCATGATGCCAGCTAAAACCTCCAGGTTCCAATAAATATTTGTTCATTGGTCACATGTTATTTTAGTCAACTGAATGAGAAGTATATTTGGCCTCTAGAGTAATGTTGAACACAGATACTACGTTCAGAGAAGTTTGCGACATTTTCATGAATAGCTTTGAAACGTGCCCAGCAAAACCTTGTGTCCTCGGTTGAATCTTTAGCTTGCTTGTTTGTTCTCACTCTTACCGCTGTGAGGCATCTGTTTGTCGGGAGCACCTTTGACATCTCAGGGCTTGTGGCTGTCAGGAGTTGGTGTGCCTGCTGCAAAGCCCAGCTGTGAACTGGGGTGAGGCTGTTTAGGTCCACTGTTGGAATGACATGTTGTGTGCCATGTTTTAGTGCTTTTCTTGTGACGTTAATTCTACTCTGATTTTTCTGTTTCTTAATTCACTTGTCAAAACTTATGCCTGTTAGTTAATTGGAACGCTTTTTTCTGTTCTCTTATTGAAACTGCTCTGGATTTTGTAGCTTTATTCTGTTTTAAAAGTCTTGACGTAAGTGTCTTTTTTGGTAAATAACCCTCAGTGTGCAAGTGAATGAAAGCAAAGTAAAACCATTTGAAATGAGTGAAGGTACAACTCAATGGACTAATTGTGAAAAAGATTTTTTCTTGTCCTTTTATCATATAATTTGAGTATTTTATTTATATATTGTATGTCCAGTATATGAATAAGTCAACTTGTTTTCTATTCAGTCCCATCAGATGTTAATTATATGGATTGAATATTTATTGAGCACTTGCTATATGCCAGGTACCCTTCTAGGTTTGGGGGTAGGGAGGGTGCAACAGAGGAAAAAAGTAAACAAAAATGCTTTCCCTATTGGAGCTTCCTTTAGTGGGAGACTGGCTATAGATAAATAAGGAGAAGCATTTCAGATGGTGATATAATCTGATATAAAAGCGTATCAGATGGAGGTGGAGATGAAAGGAGGGAGTGAGGGTGGGGCTACTAGTTTAAATAGGGTGACCAGGGAAGGCATCGTCATGTAGAAGTAGCTGTTATAAAAATTACGTGGTAGGAAATAATATTTGAATTCGTTAAATTAGGACTTTTTCAGAATGAGCACCGGGTCTCTCACATGTTGGTAATTGCACTGGTATCTGGTTCCGCTATAAAGGGATGGAGGAGCAGCTTAGAGCATCTCCTCTGTGCTGGGAGACAGGAGTCCACTGTGCTGGGAGAGTGTCCCTGTCAGGCTCAAGGCTTGGAGGAGGGAGGGAGATGAAAAGAGGGAAAGAGTGGGGAATTTAAGAATACACAGTAGATTTTCATTTTTATTTTAAGAGAAGTTATGCGATAACTCAACAATAAACTGTTGGTAAGAGCTTTAGGTTCCAACAGGCGGTGTCCACCAGAGTGACCCCCAAGTTGTAAGTGCGTTGCAGTGGTGACTCGTGTTTCCTTTGGCTGTTTTACACCTTCCCCTGAAACTACACTTGTGTCTTAAGTAGGGGGCTGTGTGGTAATAGAATATTTCTTTTTAGCCTTATGCTTTTACTGTGTATGCAGTCTGTCCATTTTTTTAAAGCTAGGTTGTAAATATTAATTTAAAATGTTAAATGTAGTCAGCTGTCATGAATAGCCTCATGATCATTTTAATTTTCAGTTTTGTTGATTTCAGCTATAGTCTTGGGGGAAATAATGTTTAAATTATCAAAATATTTAGCTGTCAGCAGATATAAAAGCAATGGTTAAGCGTTTATTTTGAAAGCTATAGCTGTTTTTAAAGTAGCCGTATGGTTTAAGAAAGGGGAAGAAGGAGATGGAGCCAGAATTTTTTCTTTTCCTTTGACCTTGTCTTTCTACCAGCTGTCTACGGTAGTAGGGACCCTGACTAGTAGGAAGAACTGAGGGTTTCTTAGGTGGTAGTTCATAGGTTTCTCCTGATCTACTTTTTAGTGTAAAAAGCAGAGAACTGCTTCTCTAAGGACTTCATTAAAGTGACTGGCAGCATAATCAGCATCTAAGTTTCTCTGAGGTCAGAGATTGCTCTTGGTGTCTAAGTAGCTTTTCCATTAAACACCAGAGTGTATCTTAGCACACAGCAAAAGAAGAAAAACTGAAGTGCATTGAGAATTTTAGGCAGTTGCTGGAGTACAGATCAGAGTTGTCAAAAACACATTCAGATAGATGCCTTCATGAATAATAGTTTTTCAAAGTCTTATTTATCTTGTACCTAATAAGAGGTATAATTATACATATTGCATTTAATTAATTACTGGTTATAATTACTTGTAATTATAGTGTAAAATTGAAGGCTTAATAGCTGCTCTATTGTAATTATGACAGTTTATTTTAAAGTGTTATGAAACTGTCAGTTTATTTTAAAGCAATGTCCAAACTCCCATATTTTAAACTGCACATTGTCTTAGAAGAGCCTCAGATAACATAAAATATTTAAACTTTATTTTCACATTTTCTTTTCCTCAGTGTTCTATTGTGAGTGTGTGCTTTTTGAAAAATTATTTTTTAGGCCTAATGGGGCTGTTTGAAAAACGTCGATTCAGAAAATTCCTGGTGTATGTTGCCAACTTTGATGAGAATGATCCTAGAACTTTTGAAGGCATTGATCCTAAGAAGACGGCAATGCGAGAGGTGTATAAGAAATTTGACCTGGGCCAAGATGTTATAGATTTTACTGGTCATGCCCTGGCACTTTACAGAACTGATGAGTAAGTGTTTTGGTTTTTAGATTTACATTTTTCTTGGAATTCTTCACTGAATTTCCCAATTCTGCAGAGCGGACATTCTAACAAAACAAATATATAGCTCTGTTATACTACTAAAGAAGAAGTCTAACTGCACATTAGAGTTAGAGCCTTTTAAATAAAATATGGAGATGTTGAATTAGAATCCATTCAGAAAAAGATTTTAAATTGAATATAAGAATGCAAGCCAAAGCCCTTTTCTAATGGTCATTTCCTTTTGTCTAGCTATTTAGATCAGCCATGTTGTGAAACCATGAATAGGATTAAACTTTACAGTGAGTCTTTGGCAAGATATGGCAAAAGCCCATACCTTTATCCACTCTACGGCCTTGGAGAACTGCCACAAGGATTTGCACGGTGAGAGCCCATGTTTAATCTTTGTGCTAAAACCTCACTGATCCTGAACCTCGTCTTGAACGGTAGGTTATGGTATGGTTGTGAATAATGAGACAAGATTTGTCTGTGAGTGGTGAGGTGCTTTTTGTTTTTATTGAAGTAAAATTTATATACAGTGAAACCACAGATGTGTGGTTTAAAAAAAATGAGTTGGACATATATATAGACGTTTGTAACCAAAACTCCAATCTAGATGTAGAACATTTTCCTTACTCCAGAAGTTCCCTTGTATCCCCTCATAATCACCACCACCCTTGCACTGTAACAGCTACATTTGTGATTCCTATCATAGAACACTGTTGCCCGTTTTTGAAGTTTTATTATATAAAAGGAATAATATGTACTTACTTAAAAAAATTATTTATTTATTTTTGGCTGTGTTGGGTCTTTGTTGCTGCGCACAGGCTTTCTCTAGTTGCGGTGAGCGGGGGCTACTGTTCGTTGTGGTGCACGGGCTTCTCATTGCAGTGGCTTCTCTCGTTGTGGAGCATGGGCTCTAGGCGCGCGGGCTTCAGTAGTTGTGGCACAGGGGCTCAGTAGTTGTGGCTCGGGCTCTAGAGCGCAGGCCCAGTAGCTGTGGTGCACAGGCTTAGTTGCTCTGCGGCATGTGGGATCTTCCCGGACCAGGGATGGAACCCGTGTCCCCTGCATTGGCAGGCGGATTCTTAACTACTGGGCCACCAGGGAAGTCCCTATGTACTCATTTTTATCTGGCTTTTGCTTAACAATATTTTTGAGATTCAGCCATGTTGCTGCACTTGCTGTTAATTCATTTAAAAAAATACTGAGTAATGTTTCATTATGTGAATTATGTATACCACATTGTCCTGTTGATGGACATCTGGGTAGTTTTCAAAACGTGTGGGGGTATTATGAATGAAGCTACTATGAACTTTTGTGTAAAAGTGTGTATGGACATCAGTTGTCATTCTTTTGGGTACATATCCAGGAGTGGAATTGCTGGCTGATATGGCAAGTATACGTTTAACTTGATAATACTGCCCAACAACTTTCCAGAGTGGTGGTTGTACCATTTTGCATTCACTTAGCAGCGTGTGAGAGTTGTGGTTGCTCCACATACCTGCCAACCTTTAGTATTGTCAGTCTTCTTAATTTTAACGACCCAAGTAGGTGTGAAATGCTATGTCATTATGGTTTTAATTTACATTTCCTGAGGACTAATGTTGATCACCTTTTCATGAGCTTGTTTTGTATAATTTTGTGGTGTGAGTGTTCATTTCTTTTGCACATTTTTAAAGACTGGGCTTTTTGTTTTTGATTTGTAGGCAACCTTGATGTATCCTGACTGCAAGTCTTCTGTCAGTATATGTACTATAAATGTTTCTCTTAGTCTGTGGCTTGTCTTCTGATAAGCAGAAGTTTAAAATTTGCTAATATACCAAAGGGTTTTTTTTTTAATATTTAGTTTTTTTTGGTTTCTAAGAAGCTTTGCCTACCTCAGGAGCACAAAGATACTCCTATGTCTTTTTCTAGAAGCTTTATAGTTTTAGCTTTGTGTTTAAATCTGTGATTGATCCTGAAATGATGTTGGTGTGTGAGGTGAGGCTTGAGGTTCACTTTTCTCTGTAATGATACTTAGTCGTTCTAGCACCATTTGTTGTAAAGTTGTCTTGGTGCCTTTGTGAAAAATCAGTTGGCCATATACCCATGTCTATTTTGTTCCAACGATCTACTTATTTTTCCTATTCCATTACTACACCATCCTGATTATTACAGTTTTTTATAGTAAGGCTTGAAATCAGGTAATATAATCCTTCAACTTTGTTCTTTTTCAAAATTGGTTTGTCTAATCTAGGTCCTTTGCATTTCTACATAGATTTTAGAAGAAGGTGTCAATGTCTTGAAAAAAATATTGGGTGTGATTTTAGTTGGGATTGAGTTAAACCTATAGATCAGTTAGGGAGAGAATTATCTTAATAACATTGAGTTTTCCAGTCCGTGAACGCTGTCTCTCACCATGGATTTAGGTTTTCTTTGGTTCAGCAATATTTTGTAGCTTTCATTGTAGAGATCCAGCAGTTTTTGGGTTCAAACTTATTGATAAGTATTATATGTTATTTTGATGCTGCTATTAATGAAAGTTTCAATTTTATCTAAAGTTGTTTGCTGCTTATATACAGAAGTACAATTGATTTTTGTACTTCCTGTGACCTTGCACTTATTCTGTTACTTTTATAGATTTCTTAGAATTTTCCTTGTACACAGTTACATCATCAGTGAATAGAGAGATTCGCTTCTTCCTATACGACCTTTGTGTTTTTACCCTCTTGACTTTATGAACTGGCTAGTACTTCCAGAAGAATGAGGAATAGAAGCGGTGAAGATGGACATTCTTGCTTTGTTTCCAGCCTTCAGGGGAATGTCTTCAGTATTTTATTATTAAATATGTTTTCTGTATGTTTTTTTGAAAGGCAGTTTTGTCAGATTAAATTCTGTTTTCATAGCTTGCTGAGAATTTTTATTATGAATGGGTGTTGACATTGAGTTAATAATGCAGATTTTCTTTATGCTATTGTGAATTTCATAGATTGATTTTTGGATATTAAATTCACCTTGCATTCTTAGAGCAAACACTACTTATTCATGATGTATTTTCCTTTTAATTAATTGTTGGATTTAATTTGCATATATGTGTGTGTATGTATGCGTTTGTGTGTGCCTGTTTGTATGTGTACATTCACACACGAGTTCTTGTGCCTATGTTCAGGATAGATACTGCTTTATAATTCCTGTAATATTCTTGTCTGCTTTTTTGTATCAGGGCTTAATAGACTCATAACATGAGTTGGAAGAGTTTCCTCCTACTCTGTCTTCTGAAAGAGGTTGTGAAAAATGGCATTGTGCTTAAAGGTTTGATAGAATTGACCAATGAAGCCATCTGGACCTGTAGAACTTTTTTTATGGGAAGGCTTTTGAGTGTTAATTCATTTTCCTTTAATAGAAATAAGGCTGTTCAAATGTACTATTTCTTATTTTCAGTTGTGTTTTTCAAGGAATTTGACCCTTTGAAATAAGTTCTTGAACTTTTTCACAAAAAGTTGTTCGTAATATTTCTTTATTATGTTTTTGATGTCTATAGGATCTTTAGTGAGGTTCCCATCTTCATTCTTGTGTTGGATAGTTTATAATTTCTCTTTTCTTGATGGGATTTCATCAATTTTATTAATCTTTTCAAAGTGCCAAATTTTTAGCTTTGTTAATTTCCTTTGTAGTTATTTTTAATTTTACTGATTTCTGATCTTAATTATTTCCTTTTACTTATTTGGTTTTTTTTTTTCTTTTAGTTTTTAAGGTTGAAACAGATAATTGATTTTATACTTTTCTTCTCTGACATAAACATTTGAAGGTCTAAATTTCCCTCTAAATATGTACCATCTAATATGGTACTCTATCTTTCCTATGATTCTTTTTCTTTAACCCTTGGGTTATTTGAAAGTATAGTGTTTAATTCCTAGACATTTGGGGATTTCCCTAAATACTGTACTGACATCTAATTTAATTCCATTATGGTCAGAGAACAAACTTGCAAATTTTCAGTCTTTGAAATTAATTAAGGCATAATTTATGGCCAAATATATGATGTTTTAGTGAATATGCCCTTGAAAGAATTCTGCATGCATGTTTTAGAAAGGTAGCTCATAGACTTGTTCAAGTGTGCATTCTTACTGATGCTTTTTCTAGTTCTGTTGCTGACAGAGGGTCTTCTACCACGATTGTGGATTTATCTGTTTCCTACTTTAGTTCTGTCAATTTGTACTTCAGACATTTAAAGCTCTTTTACTAGGTGATACTAATTTCTGATTACACCAAGTCTTCCTTGTCTCATACTAATATAACCATACCAACTTGTTTACTGTTTGAACAATTTTTTTTTATCCTTTTGATTTTAAACCCTCTGTGTCTTTATGTTTAAAGTGAGTCTCTTGCAGCATATAGTTGAATATTGCTTTTTTATCCAATGTGACAACCTTGGCCTTTTAATGGAATTTTTTAGTCATTTATGTTTAATATAATTATTGATATGGTTGGGATTAGATGTGTTGTTTTACTGTTTTTCCCCCCCTCCCGCTGACTCCCCCCCCAGGTTCCTCTTTCCTTTTTCGGAATTAATCAAATATTTTCATCTTAATCGCTTAATTTTTAGCTGTGCCTTTTCATTTCTAATTTTTTAGTGCTCACTCCATCAATTATAGTATCATCCTTCATTGCTCACAGTTATTTGGAGTTAATACTGTCCTTCTTTACATAAACTGTAAGAACTTTGCAACAATCTCATCCCATTTACTATTCCTTTGTGCTGTTGCCTATGTTTTATGTCTACATACTTGATTAAACCCCACAATGCAACATTCTAATTTCTGCATGAAACAGTCAGTTTAAGGAAATGAAGGGAAGGGAAAATGTAATCATTTGTCCACATTTTTACCATTTTTGATGCTATTCATTTTTTCTTATAAATCCTTGTTTCCATCTGTTGTCATTTCTCTTCAGCTTTTCATTGGCATTCTTGTAGTTACTGTTGATTTCTCTCAGCTTTTATTTTTATCTGAAAGTGTTACGTCACCCTCATTTTTGAAGGACTTTGTTGGCTTAAGATTTTTTTTATTCAGCACTTTATAGCTGTTGTTCCCTTCACTTGTGGCCTGCTTTGTTTATGAGAAGTTAGCTGTCAAGTGTAATAAATAATTGTTTCTGTGTTTTTGTTTTTTGTTTGTTTTTTGTTCTTCTGGTTGCTTTGAAGATTTTTTTTGTGTTTTTGGGAGTATAACTAGGATTTGCCTAGGTGTGGTTTTGCTTGGGATTCGCTGAAGTGCTTGGATGTGTAAGTTAATTTTTAAGATCAAGCTGGGAATTTTAAAATCATTATCCTCTTCAGATATTCTGTCTCATTTTCTCTCTTGTCCTCTGGGACACTGATTGCTTGTATGTTAGATACTTGGTATTATTCCAGAGTTCAGGGGTCTCCAACCCCTGGTAAAGGTCCTCAGCCTCTTAAGAACCAGGCCACACAGCAGGAGGTGATTGGTGGGTGAGCGAGCGAAGCTTCCTCCGCCGCTCCCCATTGCTCGCATTACCGCCTGAGCGATCCCCCCCCATCACTCACATTACCACCTGAACAAACTCTACCCCCGCTCCCCCTGCCCCTGGTCTGTGGAAACATTGTCTTCCATGAAACTGGCCTCTGGTGCCAAAAAGGTTGGGGACCGCTGCCATAGGTCACTGAGGCTCTGCTCATTCTTTTCTTCATTTTATCTCTTTATGTTTCATATCGGGTAATGCGTGTTCATTTAAGTTCACTCGTTCCCTTTTCTGTTATTTCCAGTAAGCTGTTCATCACATTCAGTGAGTTTTAATTTTTTTTTAAATATTTTTTTCAACTGATCTAGAATTTCCATTTTTTAAATATAGTTTTCATTTTTCTTGTGAGATTTTCTGTTTATTCATTTTGACTTTCACGAATATATAACGTTCTTTTTTAAAAAATCTTTATTGGAGTATAATTGCTTCACAATAGTGTGTTAGTTTCTTTTGCACAACAAAGCAAATCAGCCATATGCATACACATGTCCCCATATCCCCTCCCTCTTGAGTCTCCCTCCCATCCTCCCTATCTCACCCCTCTAGGTCATCGCAAAGCACCAAGCCGATCTCCCTGTGCTATGCTGTTGCTTCCCACCAGCTAACTCTTTTACATTTGGTAGTGTATATATGTTGATGCTACTCTCGCTTAGCCCCAGCTTCGCCCTCCGACCCCATGTCGTCAAGTCCATTCTCTATGTCTACCTCTTCATTCCTGCCGTGCAGCTAGGTTCATCAGTACCGTTTTTTTTTTTTTTTTGATTCCATATATATTTGTTAGCATACAGTATTTGTTTTTCTCTTTCTGACTTACTTCACTCTGTAGGACAGACTCTGGGTCCATCCACCTCACTACAAATAACTCAATTTCGTTTCTTTTTATGGCTGAGTAATATTCCATTGTATATATGTGCCACATTTTCTTTATCCATTCATCTGTCGATGGATGTTTAAGTTGGTTCCATGTCCTGGCTATTGTAAATAGTGCTACAGTGAACATTGTGGTGCATGTCTCTTTCTGAATTTTGGTTTTCTCACGGTATATGCCCATTAGTGGGATTGCTGGGTCATATGGTAGTTCTATTTTTAGTTTCTTAAGGACCCTCGATACTGTTTCCCATAGTGGTTGTATCAATTTACATTCCCATCAACAGTGTAGGAGGGTTCCCTTCTCACCACACCCTTTCCAGCATTTATTGTTTCTAGCTTTTTTGATAATGGCCATCATGACTGGTGTGAGGTGATACCTCATTTTAGTTTTGATTTGCATTTATCTAATAATTAGTGATGTTGAGCATCTTTTCATGTGCCTCTTGGCCATCTGTATGTCTTCCTTGGTGCAGTGTCTGTTTAGGTCTTTTGCCCATTTTTTAACTGGATTGTTTTTTTGATATTGAGCTCCATGAACTATTTGTATATTTTGGAGATTAATCCTTTGTCTGTTGTTTCATTTGCAAATATTTTCTCCTATTCTGAAAGTTGTCTTTTTTTCTTGTTTATGGTTTCCTTTGCTGTTCAAAAGCTTTTAAGTTTAATTAAGTCCCATTTGTTTATTTTGTGTTTATTTCTGTTACTCTAGGAGGTGGGTCAAAAAAAGATCTTGCTGTGGTTTATGTCAAAGAGTCTTTTTCCTATGTTTTCCTCTAAAAGTTTTATAGTGTCTGGTCTTACATTTAAGTCTGTAATGCATTTTGAGTTTATTTTTGTGTTTGGTGTTAGGGAGTGTTCTAATTTCCTTCTTTTACATGTAGCTGTCCTTTTCCCAGCACCACTTACTGAAGAGGCTGTCTTTTCTCCATTGTATGTTCTTGCCTCCCTTGTCGTAAATTAGGTGCCCATATGTGTGTGGGTTTATCTCTGGGCGTTCTATCCTGTACCATTAACCTATATTTCTGTTTTTGTGCCAGTATCATACTGTCTAGATTATTGTGGCTTTGTGGTATAGTTTGAGGTCGGGGAGCCTGATTCCTCCAACTCCATTTTCTTTCTCAAAATTGCTCTGGCTATTCAGGGTCTTTTGTGTTTCCATATGAATTGTAAGATTTTTTGTTTTAATTCTGTGAAGAATGCCATTGGTAGTTTGATAAGGATTGCATTGAAACTGTAGATTGCTTTGGGTAGTATAGTCATTTTCACAATATTGATTGTTCCAGTCCATAGCATGGTATGTTTCTCTATCTGTTTGTGTTATCTTTGATTTCTTTTATCAGTGTTTTATAGTTTTCTGAGTACAAGTCTTTTGCCTCCTTAGGCAGGTTTATTCCTAGGTATTTTATTCTTTTTGTTGCAGTGGTAAGTGGGAGTGTTTCCTTAATTTCTCTTTCTGATTTTTTGTTGTTGGTGTATAGGAATGCCCGAGATTTCTGTGCATTAATTTTGTATCCTGCAACCTTACCAAATTCATTGATTAGTTCTAATAGTTTTCTGCTGGCATCTTTAGGATTTTCTATGTATAGTATCATGTCATTGGCAAATAGTGACAGTTTTACTTCTTCTTTTCCAATTTGTATTCCTTTTGTTTCTTTTTCTTCTCTGATTGCTGTGGCTTGGACTTCCAAAGCTATGTTGAATAGGAGTGGCAAGAGTGGACAACCTTGTCATGTTCCTGATCCTAGTGGAAATGCTTTGTTTTCCTCCATTGAGTATGATGCTTGCTGAGGGTTTGTCATATATGGCCTTTATTATGTTGAAGTAGGTTCCCTCTATGCCCATTTTCTCAAGAGTTTTTGATCATAAATGGGTGTTGAATTTTGTCAAAAGCTTTTTCTGCATCTATTGAGATGATCATATGGTTTTTATTCCTTAATTTGTTAATGTTGTGTATCACCTTGATTAATTTGTGTATATTGAAGAATCCTTGCATCCCTGGGATAAATCCCACTTTATCATGGTGTATGATCCTTTTAATGTGCTGTTGGATTCTGTTTGCTGGTATTTTGTTGAGGATTTTTGCATCTATGTTCATCAGTGATGTTAGTCTATAATTTTGTGATATCTTTTTCTGGTTTTGATATTAGGGTGATGGTGGCTTTGTAGAATGAATTTGGGAGTGTTTCTCCATCTGCAGTTTTTTGGAAGAGTTTGAGAAGGATCGGTGTTAGCTCTTCTCTAAATGATTGATAGAATCCACCTGTGAATCCATCTGGTCTTGGACTTTTGTTTGTTGGAAGATTTTTAATTATGGTTTCAATTTCATTTCTTGTGATAGGTCTGTTTATATTTTCTAATTCTTCCTGGTTCAGTCTTGGAAAACTGTACCTTTCCAAGAATTTGTCCATTTCTTCGCGGTTGTCCATTTTATTGGCATATAGTTGTTTGTAGTAGTCTCTTATAATCCTTCGTATTTCTGCCGTGTCAGTTGTGTGATTTCTCCTTTTTCATTTCTAATTTCATTGATTTGCATCTTCTCCCTCTTTTTCTTGATGAGTCTGGCTAAGGGTTTATCAATCTTGTTTATCCTCTCAAAGAACCAGCTTTTAGTTTTATTGATATTTGCTATTGTTTTCTTCGTCTCTATTTCATTTATTTCTGCTCCGATCTTTATGATTTCTTTCCTTCTACTGACTTTGGGTTTTCTTTGTTCTTCTTTCTCTAGTCGTTTTAAGTGTAGGGTTAGATTGTTGAGATTCTTCTTGTTTCTTGAGGTGAGATTGAATTGCTATAAACTTCCCTCTTAGAACTGCTTTGCTGCGTCCCATGGGTTTTGGGTCATCGTGTTTTCGTTGTCATTCATTTCTGTGTGTCTTTTTATTTCTTCTTTGATTTCTTCAGTGATCTCTTGGTTATTTAGTAGTGCACTGTTTAGCCTCCATGTATTTGTGTTTTTTACATTTTTTTTTTCCTGTAATTGATTTCCAGTAGCATTGTGGTCAGAAAAGATGCTTGATACGATTTCAGTTTTCTTAAATTTCCTGTGGCTTGATTTGTGACCCAAGGTGTGATCTGTCCTGGAGAATGTTCCATGTGCACTTGAGAAGAAAGTGTATGCTGCCACTTTTGGATGGAATGTTCTATAAATATCAATTAAGTCTGTCTGGTCTGTTGTGTTATTTAAAGCTTGTGTTTCCTTATTTATTTTCATTTTGATGATCTGTCCATTTGTAAGTGGGTTGTTAAAGTCCCCTCCTGTCGTGTTACTGTCGATTTCTCCTTTCATGGTTGTTAGTATTTGCCTTATGTATTGAGGTGCTCCTATGTTGGGTGCATAAACATTTATAATTGTTATATCTTCTTCTTGGATTGATCCTTTGATCATTATGTAGTGTCCCTCCTTATCTCCTGTAACAGTGTTTATTTTAAAGTCTACTTTATCTGATACCGAGCATTGCTACTCCAGTTTTCTTTTGATTTCCATTTGCGTGGAATATCTTTTTCCATCCCTTCGCTTTCAGTCTGTATGTATCCCTAGGTCTGAAGTGGGTCTCTTATAGACAGCATATATATGGGTCTTGTTTTTGTATCCATTCAGCCAGTCTGTGTCTTTTGGTTGGGGCATTTAATCCATTTACATTCAAGGTTATTATTGATATGTATGTTCCTATTACCATTTTCTTAATTGTTTTGGGTTTCTTTCTGTGGATCTTTTTCTTCTCTTTTTTTTCCCGCTTAGAGAAGTTCCTTTAGCATTTGTTGTAAAGCTGGTATGGTGGTGCTGAATTCTCTTAGCTTTTGCTAGTCTGAAAAGCTTTTGACTTCTCTATCAAATCTAAATGAGATCCTTGCTGGGTAGAGTAATCTTGGTTGTAGGTTTTTCTCTTTCATCTCTTTAAGTATATCCTGCCACTCCCTTCTGGCCTGCAGAGTTTCTGCTGAAAAATCAGCTGATAACCTTATTGGGATGGATCCCTTTGTATGTTATTTTTTGTTTTTCCCTTGCTGCTTTTAATATTTTTTCTTTGAATTTAATTTTTGTTTGTTTGATTAATATGTGTCTTGGTATGTTTTTCGGAGGGTTTATCTTGTATGGGACTCTCTGTGCTTCCTGGACTTGAATGACTATGTCCTTTCCCGTGTTAGGGAAGTTTTCCACTATAATCTCTTCAAATATATTCTCAGACCCTTTGTTTTCTCTTCTTCTTCTGGGACCCCTATAATTCGAATGTTGGTGCTTTTAGTGTTGTCCCAGAGGCCTCTGAGATTGTCCTCAATTCTTTTCTTTTTTCTTTATTCTGCTCCTCAGCAGTTATTTCCACCACTGTCTTCCAGCTCACTTATTCGTTCTTCTGCCTCAGTTATTGTTATTGATTCCTTCTAGTGTATTTTTCATTTCAGTTACTGTGTTGTTCGTCTCTGTTAGTTTGTTCTTTAGTTCTTCTAGATCTCTGTTAAACATTTCTTGTATTTTCTCAATCCGTGCTTCCATTTGATTTCCGAGATTCTGGATCATCTTTACTATCGTTACTCTGAATTCTTTTCAGGTAGATTGCCTATTTCCTCTTTATTTATTTGGTCTTGTAGGTTTTTAACCTTGCTTCTTCATCTGTGACATGTTTTTGCCATCTCCCTTTTTTTTTTTAATGAGTGGGATTGTGTTCCTGTTTTACTAGTTGTTTGGCCAGAGGCTTCCAACACTGGACTTTGAAGGCTATTGGGTTGAGCTGGGTCTTGGTGCTGAGATGAGGAACTCTGTGCAACCTCACTCCAGTGAATATCCCTGGGGCCTGAGGGTCTCTTAGTCCAGTGGTTCTGACTCACAGCTCCCACCACAGGAGCTTCCACCCGACCCCAGGCTCATGAATCAAGATCCTGCAAGCCACGTGGGGTGCCAAAAAAAAAATAACAAAGTAAAAAGTAAAATTAGACTAGGAAACTAACAGATGTATTATAAAGAATGTAAAAATAAAAATATAGATGAATCAACAACCTGAAGGTACATCAGTACCACAATAATAAAAAAGAGGAGGAGGGAAAAGGGAAAAAAAAAAAACGAGGGGTGGGGGGAAGGTCCTTGGCTGTGGAGAGCGGGGCCTAAGCAAGGGTGAGGTTTGGGTGGTTGGTGGGGCCAATGCTCAGGACCCACAGGGCCGGAAAAGGCCCTGAGGGCTGTGAGGGGTGGGGATTAGGCTGAAGGAACAGAAGGGACACAGGCGTGCCCCCCACCCCTGGTCTCAGAGGGCAGGGGACCTCACCTGGGAGCTCAGCAGGCTCCCTGTGCCTGAGTGCACGGGGTGACAGTAACCCTCTGCTCCTCACCCACACTCCTCTGGAGGGCCCCTCCCGCTTGCCTCTCAGGTACTCCCCTCGGCCTCCTTTCTGTGCCCCCCAGGACACATGTGGCCTGGATGGTGCTTTGGAGGTGTGGGAACCGGCTTGGGAGCTCCCTGTGCCTGAGCAGGTGGGGCAGTCGGCCTCCACTGCTCTCCCGCTCTTCCTGGAGACTCCCTCCCTCCTGCGTCTCCTGATCTCCCCAGCCTCAGGGGCTGATCTTGTCTGGACTCCACTTCTCCTCCCGCCTCGGTCCCCTTACATCCTACTCGTTCGTTATGGAGTTCCTCCTGTCTCCTTGGGGATCAGAGTCCCCCACCAGCTCCCGGCCGCTGCCCTAGTTCTGGGGAGATGCTAACTCCGTACCTTCCCACATTGCCCTCTTGACTTCTCTCCTATCACGTTCTTGAACATAGATCTTTGAACAAGGATGTTTGTCCTTGTACATTTTCGTAGTAGCTGTATTTAACTCCTTGCGTATTTTAGCGTCAGTAATCTGGGCATCTGTTTGTTTTGATCGCTCTTCTTCTTTACTTTTCTCCATTTTCTTTTTTTCCACATGTCCAGTAATTTTTGATTGTATATTGGACATAACTGATTGGTATATTGTAGAGATGCTGGATTCTTTCTGTGATGAGTATTGATTTTAGTTTTGAGTTGGCAGTTAAACTATTGGCCGTTCACCTTGAACTTTTGGAGACTTGATTTTATACTTTGTAGGTGGGGGTTCTTTTGTCTTTGGCTGAATCCTTCATGAGGTGTGGTCCTCTGGGGTTTCATTGGAAAACCCAAGGTATGTACCAAGTTCCTCTAATATGGCAGTTTCAAACTTATTTGTCCTTAAGGCCTGTAGCTGTAGTTTTTTTTTTTTAATGAGTGGGATTGTGTTCCTGTTTTACTAGTTGTTTGGCCAGAGGCTTCCAACACTGGACTTTGAAGGCTATTGGGTTGAGCTGGGTCTTGGTGCTGAGATGAGGAACTCTGTGCGACCTCACTCCAGTGAATATTCCCTGGGGCCTGAGGGTCTCTTAGTCCAGTGGTTCTGACTCACAGCTCCCACCACAGGAGCTTCCACCCGACCCCAGGCTCATGAATCAAGATCCTGCAAGCCACGTGGGGTGCCAAAAAAAAAATAACAAAGTAAAAAGTAAAATTAGACTAGGAAACTAACAGATGTATTATAAAGAATGTAAAAATAAAAATATAGATGAATCAACAACCTGAAGGTACATCAGTACCACAATAATAAAAAAGAGGAGGAGGGAAAAGAAGGTACATCAGTACCACAATAATAAAAAGAGGAGGAGGGAAAAGGAAAAAAAAAAAACGAGGGGTTGGGGGAAGGTCCTTGGCTGTGGAGAGCGGGGCCTAAGCAAGGGTGAGGTTTGGGTGGTTGGTGGGGCCAATGCTCAGGACCCACAGGGCCGGAAAAGGTCTAAGCAAGGGTGAAGTTTGGGTGGTTGGTGGGGCCAATGCTCAGGACCCACAGTGCCGGAAAAGGCCCTGGGGCTGTGAGGCGTGGGGATTAGGCTGAAGGAACAGAAGGGACACAGGCGTGCCCCCCACCCCTGGTCTCAGAGGGCAGGGGACCTCACCTGGGAGCTCAGCCGGCTCCCTGTGCCTGAGTGCACGGGGTGACAGTAACCCTCTGCTCCTCACCCACACTCCTCTGGAGGGCCCCTCCCGCTTGCCTCTCAGGTACTCCCCTCGGCCTCCTTTCTGTGCCCCCCAGGACACATGTGGCCTGGATGGTGCTTTGGAGGTGTGGGAACCGGCTTGGGAGCTCCCTGTGCCTGAGCAGGTGGGGCAGTCGGCCTCCACTGCTCTCCCGCTCTTCCTGGAGACTCCCTCCCTCCTGCGTCTCCTGATCTCCCCAGCCTCAGGGGCTGATCTTGTCTGGCCTCCACTTCTCCTCCCGCCTCGGTCCCCTTACATCCTACTCGTTCATTATGGAGTTCCTCCTGTCTCCTTGGGGATCAGAGTCCCCCACCAGCACCTGGCCGCTGCCCTAGTTCTGGGGAGATGCTAACTCCGTACCTTCCCACATTACCCTCTTGACTTCTCTCCTATAACGTTCTTGAACATAGATCTTTGAACAAGGATGTTTGTCCTTGTACATTTTCGTAGTAGCTGTATTTAACTCCTTGCGTATTTTAGCGTCAGTAATCTGGGCATCTGTTTGTTTTGATCGCTCTTCCTCTTTACTTTTTTCCATTTTCTTTTTTTCCACGTGTCCAGTAATTTTTGATTGTATATTGGACATAACTGATTGGTATATTGTAGAGATGCTGGATTCTTTCTGTGATGAGTGTTGATTTTAGTTTTGAGTTGGCAGTTAAACTATTGGCCGTTCACCTTGAACTTTTGGAGACTTGATTTTATACTTTGTAGGTGGGGGGTGTTTTGTCTTTGGCTGAATCCTTCATGAGGTGTGGTCCTCTGGGGTTTCATTGGAAAGCCCAAGGTATGTACCACGTTCCTCTAATATGGCAGTTTCAAACTTATTTGTCCTTAAGGCCTGTAGCTGTAGTTTCTCCTCAAGTCTTTTTTCCTTTTAGCTTTTGCTTTTTCCTGGGTTCCTTGGAGTCTCTCTCCTGTGTACAAGCATTTCTGGAGTTAGTTAAGGATTTGAAGAGATTTTATAATTTGGTTGCTCCCCAGTTTGGAAGACTTTCTCCCACAATTTTTAGCTCCTCATACAGCCCCAAACTCTATCTTATGGCACGTTAAATCAGTAAGACTGCAGGTTTTTTGCTTCTGTTCTAGCTGTCCCATGTTACAAGGACTGGGCAGGTCATTCTGTCAGGGGAAGAGCCATACAAACCACATGAAGATCTCATCCAATTGCTTCCTTCAAGTCTCTTGTCTAGTTTCTGCCTGCTTTTACTCACTGTCCAGTGTGCTTTCTGATAGATTTTTGGTTGTTCAGAGTCTTAATTGTTAATATGCAGGAGGATTAGACTTACAAGCTGTTCTTCCATTACTGGTCAGTGTGGTTTGTTTGCACTTGATATTCATAACTACGAATGTGAGACATCAATACATGGTTTTGACTGTTTTAGAACTGATGCTTTTATGACTTAAACTAATGCCTTCTGGAAGGAAACTGAACAAATACATGTTTCCCGTAACTCATTAAAATCTAAGAAAGGAGACTTTAGTAGCTGAAATAATTATAAAATACTGATTGATTATAATTACAATTATAATTACTAATTGTAGTTTAAATACTTTGCTAGGCTAAGTGCTATTTATGGAGGTACCTACATGCTGAATAAACCAATTGAAGAAATCATTATGCAAAATGGAAAAGTGATTGGTGTAAAATCTGAAGGAGAGGTAAGTGGCTTTTACAATTTAAGAAATATTATATTCTTGTAAAGAAAACTTTATTGCTTAATAAGTACTAAATTTATTATGGACATCGATCCTAGATTTTACACCATGTATGTTTTCATTATGGTAACTTGGTATTCATAATGACTGAAAACTAATTATAGATAATGTTTAATATTTTCTGTTGTGTTGATTGTTGCTTAAGACTAAAACAGAAATTATGAATGAGCTCTAAATGGTAAGTATTATATATGTAGTGTGGGTTGGTGTCTGTCTCCCAAATTTGCGTTGAAATTTAGCTTTATATGTACCACTTGTAACTTACTGGTTGAATTGGGGCTTGGCCAATGCTATTTTATTATTTAATTTATTATTATTAAATTATTAAATATTAGTAATGTTAATCATTACGATTAACATTATTTTATTTTGGGTTTAGCCAAGGAACTGGCCGGGTGGAGTTTTGAGCAGTGTTTCTCAAATTTGAATTGAATGTAAATTGTTAATTTTGTCAGAGTACCCGTTTCTCATTCAGTAGGTCTGTGGTGGGTCTGCATTTTCTTGCAAGCTCTCAGATGGTGCCAGTGCTGTTGGTCTGCAAGCCAGACCATATTTCATGAACCATCAACTTTTACAAATGGAACCGTTCAAAAAAGAAACTGAAAAACTATGTTTAAAAAAATATTTTGGGGGCTTCCCTGGTGGCGTAGTGGTTGAGGGTCCGACTGCCGATGCAGGGGACACGGGTTCGTGCCCCGGTCTGGGAAGATCCCACATGCCGCGGAGCGGTTGGGCCCGTGAGCCGTGACCGCTGGGCCTCAGCATCCGGAGGCTGTGCTCCGCCTCGCGTACCGCAAAAAAAAAAAAAAAAAAAAAATATATATATTTGGGGATTTCTGATGGTATTCTATGGGTTCAGACCATATAATCTATACTCACTATCTGGCCATCTGACCCTTATTGTTGTAGGTCTTTTGTAACTCTCTTGTGCTTCCAGTATACACATATAGATGTTTAGGAATAGGGATAAACGTCTTAATCTGATATCTCAAAGTTCTTTTTATTCATTCCATTTTTCTTTGCTTCAGGCAACTGCTTCCTCTTAGGACATTTCAGGGCTTTGATATAAAGAGGAAGACTATAATATAATAATACATAATTTATCTTGCAACTTAAATTTTACTTAGTAAGTATAGTCTTAAAAGGAGAGAGATTATGGTCTGTTTCTAATATTAGAAAGAACTATTTATAGACCATTTACTTTTCACTGGGTCCATTTACATATAATGACATTCCTTAAATACACTGTTTCATTTAATCCTAACAACAACCTCTTTGAGGTTGGGTAGAGCCAGGATTTTAACCCTCTTCTGCCCAGTTTTAAAACTTATGTGTCTGAAAACCATGCAACACACTTTTCCTAATATTTCAGTAAGATTTAGAATTTATAGATTTGCTCCAGGAGAATTTATAGGGATTGTCAGCAAAGCTAGTTTTAATAGTATTCTATAATTCACTAATTATCTACAGTTAACTTGAAGATAACAGGCGATGTTCAAGAACGATGGCATCATTATACCCATTAGAAAGTCTTTAATGTTTTATTACAGATTGCTCGCTGTAAGCAGCTCATCTGTGATCCCAGCTACGTGAAAGATCGAGTCGAAAAAGTGGGCCAGGTGATCAGAGTCATCTGTGTCCTCAGCCACCCCATCAAGAACACCAATGATGCCAACTCCTGCCAGATCATTATTCCACAGAACCAAGTCAATCGGAAGTCAGGTCAGTTTTGAAGATAAGCAGATGTGTGTAGAAATTCCAAATTTTATCTGCTCTATTATAGTGAAGAGACTTTAGTTTACATATGGAAAATCAAATGTGATGTATCCCTTTTAGCTCATAGAGATCCTAAGTCATCACTTTGCAATGGAAACGTTTGCCTAGGAGCCCCGCCTTGGACTTGTACCCCCCTCTTTGGGCCTCCATTTCTTCTGTAGAACTGAGAGGCTGGACTGGATAAGCAGGCAGTCTTGCCTGGTTTGAACATTGTGTGCCTTGTGGAGGTTTATGCTTATTAGTTGACCTGATTTCACTGTTACTTTGAGCTGATGACAGCACTGCTTTTGTGTCATGATTTGTCAACTTAGCACTTGTATTTGATTTTAGCAGTGTGCTAGAAAACAACTTTGATTTCTCTGATTGAGATCAGGACTTAGCAGGACTTCCCTGGTGGCGCAGTGGTTAACAATCCGCCTGCCAATGCGGGGGACACGGGTTTGATCCCTGGTCTGGGAAGATCCCACATGCCACGGAGCAACTAAGCCCATGCGCCACAATTACTGAGTCTGCACTCTAGAGCCCGTGAGCCGCAACTGCTGAGCCTATGCTCCGCAACTACTGAAGCCCACGCACCTAGAGCCTGTGCTCTGCAATGAGAGAAGCCACCACAATGAGAAGCCTGTGAACTGCAACGAAGAGTAGCCCCTGCTCGCCACAAATAGAGAAAGCCCACGTGCAGCAACGAAGCCCCAACGCAGACATAAATAAATTTAAAAAGAAAGATCAGGACTTAGCTCTGAAATCGTAATTCCTAATCTGTTTGCTTTAACCAGTTTTCTTTCATCCACTAGCTTTTCCCATCTTCCTTTCACTTAGAAGCCCTAAAGCTTTTAATTTTTTTTTCCATGTAAGAAACGAAATCACAGAAGATTATTATGAGAACTAAGAGACACAGACGAAAGTAATCTTTCAAGGGTTGCCAAGTAGATCTCAGGGTCAGGGAGAGTGTAAAAAGAGTAAAGGGAACCCAGTAATTATCTCTTATATTGGAAATTATGTAGTTAATTAGTAGTATACAGACAAGTAGAATCTATGGAATTATTATGAGCTTATGCCAACTCAAGAATAGCTTATTGTGTTTGCAATTTTATATTGCTTAAAAAATGAGAAATCAGTAGTTAAATAAATCCTATCTTAGCTATTCAAAACCTTTCTAAATGCAGGCTTCAGAGAGGAAGACAGGTTTCCACAGTGAGCTGTGACATCTGGGTAGAGAATGTCATCTCCCCGTCCACTGTTCACTGCCACATAAATCCTTCATCTCCAGTAGGCTAAGAGTTGCTGAATATTTGTATATTTTATGTATGACCTTGTTTGTCTCCATATAGACAATATCCAGTCTGTTTCAAGTAATTTTAACTCACACCTCAGTGAAGTGTGGGTGAAACTGAGTGCACACACAGGCCCAAGGTTTAAAGACGCTGGCAGTGAGGTGGCTTTGCTTGCTTGCAGATATCTATGTCTGCATGATCTCCTCTGCACACAATGTGGCTGCACAGGGCAAGTACATTGCCATCGCCAGCACAACTGTGGAGACCAAGGAGCCCGAGAAAGAAATCAGACCGGCTCTGGAGCTCTTGGAACCAATTGAGCAGAAGTAAGTGATGCGTTCATTTATAGCAGCTCAAACCCAGGATTGCCTTTGGCTCCATGGTGAACAGAACCCCATGAGAACAGTGAGAGCAGCCATCATCTCTTACCAGCCTGGGTTTTGAATTTCAGGCAGAGCAGTGAGTGGGCGTGTCACCTTCCCTGCTTACTTAATTCTTTTTCCCCTCCAGATTCGTAAGCATCAGTGACCTCCTTGTACCAAAAGATTTGGGAACAGAAAGCCAGGTGAGTGGCAGTCTGAAAAGGGTAATTACTAGGCTTTATTGGGAGACATCACTAAATAGTCTTAAGTCTTTGTGACTTTCATTTCCAGATCTTTATATCCCGTACATACGATGCGACAACTCACTTTGAGACAACCTGTGATGACATTAAGGTCATCTATAAGAGGATGATGGCATCCGAGTTTGACTTTGAGGAAATGAAGCGCCAGAAAAATGACATCTATGGGGAAGACTAACAGCAGTACATGTTATCATCTAATTAGGACAAACTTAAAATTTGGCAAATGATGCATATTGTATGAAATCAATATTGTAAGGGCCTGCTTTGTAATCAAAGCTGAGAGATTGCAGAGCACTGTACCAGTAAATATTCTTCCCCTGTCTAATTTCATGTATTAACTTGTTTTCATGGAGTGGCTCTTCAGAATTGGCAGGTTCCCACATTCTGTTCAATTTAACCAGTACTGGCTTGTTTTTTCTAGTGAAGGATCAGTTTTAAAACATTGTGATACTGATACAGAGAACTTGATACAGTATTTGTATCTTTTAATCAGTGTAGCCTTTGCAGTTATGAGCTTCTGCTGCTCAAGAGCTGCGTCAGTACAGTTTGCGTGCCATCTGTCCTCTTGACGTTAAGGAGATACGGAATCGAATGTTCCATCGTTGGGGACAGCATCCCTCACTCCTCCCCACCCCTTTACATTTACATCAGGTGTTAGAACAGTGCCCAGGCAGCATAGCCACAAGCTGGGTTTATGTGGGCCTCCAATTCTAACCAAACTCCAGACTTGGAGAGTCATTTTGGAGGAAGCCTGTGTGCGGTGTTTGAATCTAATACATTTGATGAGAGCAGAGGGGAAAGAAACTATCATAAAGCAGGTAAACGTAGAAGCTTCTTTTGTATCCCAGGTGTGGCTTCTTCGATGGACCAAGCTGCTGCAATGCAGTATTGATTTGACAGAGCCTCTGCTTCAATGATGTCTGTCTCACAATGGCTCCAAATGATTTCTGTACTGCAAAATAAAGCCAAACTCTGGAAACCAGCTCCCTCTTGTTGGTCTTTTGTGTCCTGACAATTCAGAGCTCTTAAGTATTGTACTGGCCTTGACACAGCTGCTCATTTCCTTCACTAGAGCTGAAAACGGATGCTGGGGAAGAGTGCTGAAGATGCTAATGGATGGTGGAGTGCTGCCATCTGGCTTCACTGTGAGTAGACCCCGACTGACTTCTTGGTACAATATAATTATTAGACTCTCTTAGATATCCTTAGAACAAAGATTCGTTCCCCTCGGAGAGTAAGTAACATCCGGTGGAATGGGTGCGTTAATATATTTATTTATTTAATAAGTTAATGAATTGTATTTTTGGCTGTGTTGGGTCTTCCTTGCTGTTCACGGGCTTTCTCTAGCTGTGGTGAGCGGGGGCTACTCTTCGTTGTGGTGTCTGGGCTTCTTGTTGCGGAGCACGGACTCTAGGCGCGCGGGCTTCAGTAGTGGTGGCACGTGGGCTCAGTAATTGTGGCACACGGGCTTAGTTGCTCTGTGGCATGTGGGATCTTCCCGGACCAGGGATCGAACCCGTGTCCCCTGCATTGGCAGGTGGATTCTTAAGCACTGTGCCACGAGGGAAGTCCCGGTATTTTCATTTAGTTCAGATTGTAGACAGACATAGTTTTTAGTGGTACCTCCTTTCCCCTTGATTGTTACAAGCCTCACTGTTTGTGTTGTCATTTACATCGAGGACACTGTATTCTCTTTTAAAGTTGAGTCTGAAGGACATAGACTAAGGTAGGCGATCTGTTAAAGGATTTAGAGTAATACTAACTTCGATTATCCAAGTGATTACTTTAGCTTTCTCAATCTCATACTATCCATTTTTGGCTGAAGAATTTTTTGTTGTAGGTGGGCTGTCCTGCACATTGTATGCACCTCTCTGGCGTGACAACCCCAGATCACCCCGGCTGAAAACAACTGCTTCCTTTTCCTAAGATTATCTAAAATTCCAGCAGGCCTTTCCCCTCTTTTCCTGCGATATTTCACATTGTGAACGATTAACGCAGGTGGTGGCACAAGCTGGGTTAGTAGTACGAAGGAAGCACCAGGATGTCTTCATATTCTGCATTTGGCATATTTATTGGAACAACTAACATTTCTGTGCCAGGCCAACGGGGCACAAAGGTGATGAGGGTAGAGTCTCTGCAGACGCTCAGTCTGGAGGCGCCTGCTCCTCTGTGGCCTGGCTAAACCTTCAGTTACAGAACGGGCGGCCTCGTGGGTGCTGGAAGGCTCTTCAGGGGAGGAGCACGGCCGGCAGGTGCGCTGTAAATGTTATTCCTTTTCCGTAGTAATTTCAGATTAATTCAGTGTACCAAATACAGTTATGGTCCTATTAGATTCTTATCCCTGGGGTAAAACTCAGCTGAGTGGGTCTCTAAGCAAGAGCTAGGGTAAGAATAATTAAAACTCAGTCATTCTTCCTCCTCCTAAGAACATACCGAGGGGAAAGGAACACTTTCGGTTCTGTAGGAGGAGTATAAAGGCAGATAAATGGCTTTTGAGGGAAGTTCCTGTGCAGGCTGACATGACCCCCTGGAAGGGCCGATTGGAGAGTTGTGAAGTGTCCTCTTGCTGGAGCCTGCTGCTCAGCACCGCACGAGGGAGGGGAAAGCACCGGGCAGGCCTGCGGGGATGAGGCTTGACAGATGGAGGCCAAAGTGAGGTAAGTGGTAGGATTCTTTTGGAAGCTACTTATTCTGCTAAATGGCCTAAAAAGTTTAAAGTGCTGTAAAACATTCTCTTACAAATTTAATATTTGCTATAAAAATCATTGCAGAAGCAGTTGAACGATTTTTAGTTGTCTTTATTAAAGTGAAACAAATTAGGTACAAAAACCTTTGTTCCAAATAGGTACTATGTATCTTACCAATGTTTTTGCTTGGCATTGAGTTTTAAAGATTGTTGTAGAAATGATTTCTAATATAAATAAATGATTATTTCTTGCTCAGAGGGTTGATTTTTGTAGTACGCTGTTTACGAAAACTGAGTAAGTGAAAATGACAGTTTATAAATTTGTACCATTTAGGGAAAAAATGTTGATGTAGTGTAGCATGACTAACAGCAGATAAAACCATTGAAGAGTTTAGCTTTTACACAGGTGGTAAAACCTTTAAAACACACTACAACATGCATTACATGTGCATTTCTGACCTTAACGTGCAAAAACAAAGCTACTGGTTGAAAGACTTATTTTTGCTACAACTGAGTACACTTGTAAAATTCTTATTTTTATCATTAATTTAAATTAATAGCTTTGAAGCTATTCTGCTCAAAATGAGAATAATTTAAAACAGTAATATTGAACACTGTAGCCCCAAACTAATGGAAAACTACAGTGCTGCTGTGAACAAAGTCAGACAACAAAGTCAGACATTCTGGCAACGTGTAAAACATGATTGAAAATGTTCCCCCAAGTTGTAGAACACTGAGATACACAGAACAGTCTTCTCATATAAATCAAAGGTTTTCAAAGAAAAGGGAAAATACTAATTTGTTCTTGGCATCACCGATGTCTAGGTAAGCTGCAGTTAAATCACCTGGATAAATACAAAATTGATAATTTCGTCTTTAAAATAAAATAACCAAGAACTATTCCATAAACAGGATGCTACCTACTGGCGAAAATGTCTATGCATGTAGGCTACATTGTCTTCTGTCCTGGCAGCAGATGGACTGCAGGCGAAAACACTCATATAGAACGGAGGTTAGTTATTTCATTAATGATACTTGAGAAAGTCCCATTTATGCCAAACCAGCAGCACCCCTAAATAAACAAAACTTTAAATTTACAGCATGACGTATAACATACGAAAGTTTTTGAGCAACCGGTTTCCCGCAGACACAGATGTCAGCATCTGCCGCCAGTTCCAGCTCACGTGGGAGAGAGTCACGAGTGTTCTTACCAGTAGCTACTCCTGAACGGAGCTGCTACTTTCTGTATATTTTCAATAAAGTCATTTACATCTGTAACAAGGATGCCACTGTTTTCAAAGACTTCTCTGGAGACAACAGGCTTTTCTGTAAAAAGAGAAAGAACCTTTTTTGGTGAAAAAGTTCATTAATATTTTTTAAAAGTAGCAAAATCGCTTTTATTGAAGAAAAAAGACTCATACATGTGAAGGAAAAAGCGAGCCTGTTTCGAGTGAGGAATGAGGCTGGAGCTCTGGGAGCAGCCGCCTCCATGGGCGGTGGTGGGAGGGAGGGAGCTGAAACCACTGATGGGCACTTTAAAAGCTTAGATGGTTACACTTAACAGATCTAGTACAGGTTTTTTTTCTATTACCAGGACAAAACCCACAATACCTGCTGCCCCAGCCTCGTGTGCGTTTATTCCTGGCTGCCAGTGACTCTACTTGGATGGAAGGACGTTTCTAGAGTGGACCTACCGGGCGTTAAGTGGTTGATGAAAATTAGAACTAAGGCTATGAATTTACCTGTAAGGAAGACGGCAAACCTCGCGTGGACATGCTGAATTTGCAGGTTTAGCAGACATTTCAGGTGCTCAGCTTTTGTTGATGATCGGGAGTCACACTGGTGATAATGAAGCAGCTCAAAGATATTTGCACTCTGATAGGATTTCAGTATTAAGTTCTTTTTATATGCAATTGAATCCACTCTGAAAAATACACAAAAATGTTAAATTTAGATAAGTCTAAGTTTGTGAAAGATTTTCTGTATCTTAATTTTCAGTTGCTTTATTCCTAGACTTTTTCTGGCCTTCACTATACTTAGTCAAACTCCTTTTCCCTTCTGTGTTCTTCTGTACGACACACTTGGCTTCCCAGACGTCACCGTCCTGTCGAGTTCCCTCAAAACATTCCGAGTGTACTTACTCCTCGTCCCGTCAGGAAGGACAGCACATGGCCATCGAACACTGCTTCCAGCCATGTGGCTGGCAAGCCTCCCACTCATTCCCAGCAGGCCCCTTCCTGCATCCTGTTTCATATAGCAGTGCTTCCCGCGCTTTGGCTCTCCAAAACCACTCTACTGTCCCGTCAGGAAGGACAGCACATGGCCATCGAACACTGCTTCCAGCCATGTGGCTGGCAAGCCTCCCACTCATTCCCAGCGGGCCCCCTCCTGCATCCTGTTTCATACAGCAGTGCTTCCCGCGCTTTGGCTCTCCAAAACCACTCTACTACTTTTTGGTTAGCTAGTCACCAACTTCGTTAAGATCATCTAACAGCTAGAATTTTCTCACCTCACTTTAAATCTTGTTTCTACCTTTTATTCTTCCTTTTAGAGGAAAATGTTCCATCCTGCAGCCCCTCCAGTACTCACACCCTCGCTCCTGCTTGCTGGAGAAAACCCAAAGCCTGCGTATACCCATAGCTCTAGTCACATCATGAACTGCATCACGATGAATTTCCTTCTAGGTTTTATCCTTCATACGTGTAAATTTATATGCCTGGCATCATACTGTACATAGTTTATCACTGTGAATAGAAATTTTTTATATGCTTCTAGTTACTATTTTATGCTATGTGTGGCATTATTTTGCATATTTAAAAAGTTATGTATCTATTTAGTCCTGTATCTGCCTAGAGATGAATTAGAGGATGGTTTTGTAGCTATTGATAACCACGCGTCGTTTTTGTTCTGTTTTGTTTTAGTTTTGGACAAATTCTCCCCGCCTCCAAGGGCAAAAGGATATGATAAGTTTTCTGAAAAGTTCTCAGTATTCGAGACTGGCCTGATGTGAAGAGATTCCAGTGACATAAGTGTCTCTGTTTACGCAAAGTCCTATGCATGCTGAATTAATTTACACTGACAGATTTTAACAGGTGTGCTCTGCCACCTCAGCTTTCATCTGCTTCTGTACTTACTCCTGAAGTTGAACCTTCCCTCTGAAGTGCTGTGTTAACTAAGCCCTGTGAGGGCCCCTTGGAGCCCCTTCCTCCCTGACAGTCTCAGCTCTCGGTTCCGTTCCCTCTTTTCCTCCTGTACAAGTTCCTCTCCTAAGTGCAAGCCTTTCCCCAACTGCTATTCTCGGCCATCTTTCGAGATCCCGTGCACATCCACGATTTCAGTTGTCTTCCTCTGGAGAAAGCAGTGCGGTCAAACAGAAGGTAACTGACAGGTCGGAGACGAACATTCCGGGTCAAAGCCCAGCTTCCTGACTTCCTCCTTGTCTGCCTGGGTCAGCTCTGGCATCCTCTGTGCCTCAACTTCCACATCATTAAAGTGGGTTTGTACTGTCTACTTCCTACGTGTCAACTTATTAGGACAGTCCTGTGACAGATGACCTGTCCCGTCTATAGACTCCCCCAGTCCACCTCTGCGTTCCCACACTCCTTTTCCCGTCTCATTACAACCTGCAGGCCCATCTTTGATACGGAAGGGCCTCCCGCAGGCCCCGAGTCTCTTCATTTAAGGGGGTCTGCCTGTTTCTAGTCTATTATTTAAGAGTTAAATTAAGGCTACATGCTGGTCTCAATTTTTCTGTCCTTATAACTGGAGCAACCTAATTTATGAATAAATGTCGCTCCTGCTTGCTGGAGAAAACCCAAAGCCTGCGTATACCCATAGCTCTAGTCACACCATGAACTGCATCACGATGAATTTCCTTCTAGGTTTTATCCTTCCTACGTGTAAATTTATATGCCTGGCATCATACTGTACATAGTTTATCACTGTGAATAGAAATTTTTTATATGCTTCTAGTTACTATTTTATGCTATGTGTGGCATTATTTTGCATATTTAAAAAGTTATGTATCTATTTAGTCCTGTACCTGCCTAGAGATGAATTAGAGGATGGTTTTGTAGCTATTGATAACCACGCGTGGTTTCTGTTCTGTTTTGTTTTAGTTTTGGACAAATTCTCCCCGCCTCCAAGGGCAAAAGGATATGATAAGTTTTCTGAAAAGTTCTCAGTATTCGAGACTGGCCTGATGTGAAGAGATTCCAGTGACATAAGTGTCTCTGTGTATGCAGAGTCCTATGCAAGCTGAATTAATTTACACTGACCGATTTTAACAGGTGTGCTCTGCCACCTCAGCTTTCATCTGCTTCTGTACTTACTCCTGAAGTTGAACCTTCCCTCTGAAGTTCTGTGTTAACTAAGCCCTGTGAGGGCCCCTTGGTGCCCCTTCCTCCCTGACAGTCTCAGCTCTCGGTTCCGTTCCCTCTTTTCCTCCTGTTCAAGTTCCTCTCCTAAGTGCAAGCCTTTCCCCAACTGCTATTCTCGGCCATCTTTCGAGATCCCGTGCACATCCACGATTTCAGTTGTCTTCCTCTGGAGAAAGCAGTGCGGGCAAACAGAAGGTAACTGTCAGGCCGGAGACGAACATTCCGGGTCAAAGCCCAGCTTCCTGACTTCCTCCTTGTCTGCCTGGGTCAGCTCTGGCATCCTCTGTGCCTCAACTTCCACATCATTAAAGTGGGTTTGTACTGTCTACTTCCTACGTGTCAACTTATTAGGACAGTCCTGTGACAGATGACCTGTCCCATCTATAGACTCCCCCAGTCCACCTCTGCGTTCCCACACTCCTTTTCCCGTCTCATTACAACCTGCAGGCCCATCTTTGATACGGAAGGGCCTCCCGCAGGCCCCGAGTCTCTTCATTTAAGGGGGTCTGCCTGTTTCTAGTCTATTATTTAAGAGTTAAATTAAGGCTACATGCTGGTCTCAATTTTTCTGTCCTTATAACTGGAGCAACCTAATTTATGAATAAATGTCCAAAAACCCATAGGTGAAGTTATTTTTTTTTTACATTTTAGGATTCCTGTGTGTGTCTGACTTGGTCACTGTTGGTCTGGAGAAGGCAACTCAGACCCTGGATTATGGTCACAATACAGCTTCCTGCACTGAAAGCCTTGCTATCAAAACAAAACCCGAAAAACAGTCCACAGACCTAAACACTGCCTTCAGTGACATAGACGATTTATGTTCTTGCAAACGGACCTTGTGGCAACACTTGGATGACACTGGTCCAGAGCTCAGGGAGCCTTTCTGGGTGAACCCAGGTGTCTCCACCCTCCCCCACACCCAGGCCTCAAATTCCATAAAGGTCTCACCTCACATCTTCTTTTAGCTTTTTAGTTTCCCTGTAGTGAAGCAACCACTTCCATCTTCCATTTCCATTTAGTTTCTCCAGGATTTTGACAATTTCCTTCAGTTGTACTACAGAATGAACAAGTTTGACAAGAGAAGATGTATTTTAGGATTTTTGGCTTGTCTAGTCAAGGCCCAGGGATGATTATTTGTGAGAATAAGTCCCCATGTTTGAGTGTTGACCATCACTGCCACTCCTGTAGCTGGGCAGGAAGGATGCTGTGCCGCACTTTAACCCGTGGTCCCTCAACCCAGCCCCACCTTCTCACGCTAGCAGGAGAGAAGAGCACTGCAGTCATTAGCAGTTAAAAGCTCTGAGTGTATATAAATCTATGGATGGAACGAAAGTGGGGTCCTGTTGCAACAGAGATAAGATAGGTCTAGGCTTCTAAATACAGAATCTACAAATATTTTCAACTCCACTTTCTATGCAACATTCATGCTTGTTAAGGTACGTCCTTGTCCGCTTCAATGGAGAAGTGGTATCCATATTTACTTCTAATGTGCTATCAGAGCTGGGCAGGTTTTGATTGTACATAAAGTGTCTGCCCTGTGCTCTAACATTCTTTGATGTCAAATTCATTGCCCCGAGAGAAACTATTTATATATGAGTGTTTAAGCAGATAACTGAGAAGACTTCCAGTAGCCATTTTTAAGATTTCCACGATACCGACAAAATGGTAGGGGTGATGGCAGCAGAAATGGAGGATAGAGGGCTGATTCTAAACAAATATGTAGCTGACTTGATTTGGCAAAGGGAAGAATTGACGATAACAAACTCTGAAATGTGTATGAGTAGTTTAGCCACATTACTGAGAGGTTTGGTGGTGAAGGTAACCAGTTAATACCAAAGAGGTCAAGAGCAAAGTGCTTATTTAGCACAGCATATGACAGAAATTAAGCCCTCAACAGATGGTGACATTATTTTGAGTTGATACTGATTTCTTTTTGATGAAATAATATCTGAATCACTGGGCAAGGAGAAAACTGATTTGACTAGATATGAAAGGAAAATGAGAGACAAACCTAATGTTAAAGTTTCTAGTATTCTGTCATCTGACACCACAAAGCCTCCTGTCTGGAACAGCTCTTGGTAGGTGTAACTGAGGACGTCTTCAGGGCTGTCGATTCCGGCAAAGATGACACTGGGAAAGTGCTTCAGCTTCAGCAGAGAAGGAATCTGAAACATAAAAAGGAACCCCCGGTCAAGACAGGTTCATTGGGTCACTTTTGTCACTTCTACCCAAGGGTGTCCAAACTCAGGAACAGCTGGAAATACCTTTAACCTTGATGACTGACTGGTAATTCTGTCAGTTAATAAGGAATTTTAACTCCATCAGCAATGCTGCAAACTCATTAAGATTAGTTAATTACAAAGTGGTCTCTCAACTCCAAAGGTGGAAGATAGAATGAGGGGAGAACACCTGAGGTTTGGGACCTGTAATCAGGCAGGTGGCAAGCTCAACGCCACCCTAGTCTCCCGCTTCATGTGGCGTCCGTGCCGTCGGTTCAGTTCCTGCCTCCTGACGCAGGACCGTAAGCCCAGGCTGAGCCTCGATGTCCGAGCTTTTGGGGACAAGCACTTACTTTTATTTAACTGATAGGTAAATATGGTAACAAAGAGTTAAGAAAATTTTCAAAAGTCCTTTGAAAGCAAGATTTATTACTGTTAGACATCAACAAATGTAGATTTATATTTCAGGTGAGAAAATTTGACCAGTCTCGCTTCATCGAAGTTCTCCCTTAGTTACTATGAAAATGTTCTTAACTCTGAGACATAATTTGCCTTATAAATACCTTGGTAAATTACAACATTAGTATCAGTAGTGCAGTATCTCAACCCCATTATCTTCCCACTTAGATTCAATGGTATTGTGCTTTAACTTCTTCCCTAAATAAAAAGGCAGTGATGAGCCTGATAATTATAGAATAACATCAAATGCCCAGAATACATTTCTCTATAAGAAAGTTACTTGCAAACCTACCTGATGCAAATGTGATGACATATCTTCATTTCTGATGATGACTATGAGCATATCTTTCTCCCTGTAAAATCCTTGACAGAAATGCTGAGGTTCAATTTCTGCGTAGCCTCCTTTCCTTAGAATATGCTGAAAGATTTACAAATAGACATGATTTTTAAAAGGATACTTGCACAGAGCTACTTTTACAGTTTACTAAAAATATCAAAGACCACATCCTGTTTACTAAATTACGTTCTAATAAGGCAACATAAATGGCAGTTTATCTTATGACTAGATGAGCTTTCACATAGAAAATGACTCCTGGGTATCACTGACAACTGGATTTAGAAGTTTATTTCAAAGGCAAAGCACTTTACAATGAGTCTTTCATGTTCATAAAGTATCAAAGGTGGATTCTTCTGAAACATCAGACTCATATACATACATGAACCTCACCCTCTTCAAGGGAGTTACCTTGGGAAGGCAGATATTTACTTTAAAAATGCCGTCTCCAGTCAAAAGGTTTCTACGACTTTTGACAATACCCATGATGCCTATGCATTACTTTGAGTATCGATAACAAGGACGGATTCTGGAAGCTGGCAGTGGCTTGGACCCAGGCTCTGAAGAGTGGCGGGAGCCGGGTGTCACACTGTGCCTGGTTATGGGGCGCGGCTGTGTTCCACAGAGCAGTTCTGCAATAAGCATCATTGGGAGCATAAGTTCGTGTCGTTAAAGAAGTTCCTTAACCTTGTCCTCCTTTGTGATTTTGACATTGTTTCTGTCTGAAGGATTCTGGAGGTTTACCAAAAACACTGACCATCACTTGTTATTTCCTTTCTAAAATAAGGTGTTACTTTGGTCAGTCTCCCCCCCAGATCTCAAGACAACTCAAATTTTGACTTCACGTTTTCACTCAAGATGTATGGCAATGCTAACACAACACAGTGAATCAACTATACTCCCATAAAAACTTAAAACTAAAATGAGAAAAAAAGTATGGTGATGTATTTTCAGAGACATTCCTACAGACAAGATATCTTTTAACAAAGAGCTCCTTAAAATATCTAAATATAAATCCTTATAAATCCTCACTTATTTTACTAATGAACGATTTGAATTAATACATTTTCTGATAGGTTCAACATTTTCATCAGCTCCTGGGGAATTCTGGGCCATCCTGTCACACCCTGAATCACCTTATGAGTAAACAGGGCCTGATACCCCATCACGGGTGAATGCCCCAGGACAGACGGATTCTCCACCATAGCTTTCTGAGCTTTTTAAAAACACTTTGCTCTTGATCACACTTTATTCTCAAATGTACTTTTTACTATGTCCACTTTCTCACTTGAAGTTGTTTTAAAGGTGCACACAATTTGTTGTTTTCTGTTGTAAATAGTGGCCACGTGATAAAATATTACCAGGAAATGATACAGTCACTACCGAAACAAGCATGTTATCTAGAAGTGTTACTTCGATAAACATCACTGTGACTGCTCCCGTATGAAAACCAGCGTCACCTGTGCTCTGTAAAAGACATGAGAACTAAGATAGTGCATTGTTGCTTTCGAGATGGAAGCAAAAAGAAATCAAGTATTTTACTCAATGTGGTAGAACAAGGACATGGCCATGGTGCTAACTCAGTCGATCCCTGACTTATTTCATATTTCAGCGCAGGTCAGGGTGTGGCGTATCTACTCAGCCAGAGAAAATCAACTTTAATTCAAGGTTAAAATAAATAATTTCCGGGTTACTTTTGGAGGCTAAGCACGTTCCAAAGACTGAAGGCCACTTAATGCTTTATTTTTTCAACTAAAATCTTACCAAATGGCACAGAAATTGCAACAAAGACAATGGGGTGGGGGGGGGCAGACCAGATATGGCAGCCATTTGTGAAGAACGTTGGACAACAAAAGGATCCTTGATTGACAAATTTGGAAAAAATTATTTAAAACTCATATTAAATGATACAAAACAGGAGCCATCAGCCGCCTCACAGGAGAACGTACTGCTGACTCAGGCGACACGGGGAAGCCTCGCGTTGAAGCCGGTTGCCTCGCTTTTCTAATCCACTCTCCGTGCTCTGGTGGAGGGGCCACTCTGTCAAGTGCAAACGTGCTACTCCTCGTCTTTCAGAAACATTTCTCGGTGGCCTGCAGGGACCTCAGGAGAGTCCAAGTGCCCCCGCATGACGTCCACGTGGCCCTTTTACCCCTGACGGTGATCGCCCTGCCTCCGACCGCACCCCCCCGCCCCCCGCCCACCCTTCAAGAAGCCTCCTCAGGCCCCGTGCTTCCCCCTGGGGCAGCGCTGAGCCTCGGCCCGCAGGTGCCTGATGACTGCGACGTCCACACTGACCGATGTGGGGCAGGACCTGCCAGGAGGCGCAAGGCGCGGTCTGGGGCCTTTCGCTCCTCCGCAGCGGCCCTGGCATCTACACGCCGCGCACCCGTCATGGCGACCGTCACGCTCGTCACTCAGCCCAGACGTTGCAAACATCTGCAGGCGCTCTGTGCTCCTCAGCAGCTTGGCGCTGGCAGGGGTCTCCTGGGACACGTCATCCCGGGGCAGCCACCCTGACTTAACCCAGGACTTAGCACGAGGGCTGACACGCGTGGACCTGAAACAAATCTCATCGGGCATCGGGACCCGAACTCTTACTGGTCTACCCGTCCACACCTGGTGAGAGGCCGGCGTCCTCTCCTGAAGGAGAACGTCCCTGGGCCCCTGACCACGTCTGCCTCCCTCAGAATGACATCTTCGCACCTGCCCCGCCACACCTGCCACAGCTGACCAGCTATCTTTACCATGTTTCTCACGTCCCGTTAGACCGTGAGGATCAGGAGAGGCAACGTTCCCCTCACCTGCGCACGCGGGGCTCCAACACGCACACCTGAGAAGGACCCTGGATCCCCCTCACTCTCCACACTAGTGGAGGTACACAGGTATGTTTTTTTTAAAGCTGAATTGTACCTTTGGCCTGTGTTTGTGTGTACAATCGAATATGCCTCCACTGGTACTGTTTTATGACAAGAACTCAACTGCACTAATTCTGGGTAATCATACAAATCTTCAAATATAGTACAAACGGCAGATCCCTGTGGCCAAACCTTTAGTCTGCAGGGAAAGACTGAGCTGAGAAGCTGAAACACCACTTCATATCAATGGCTTCTTCCTGAAGCTGAGAATCCTGTATTACTTACAGAAAACTTAGACAGCAATCAAAATAATATAAACTCTTAAGAAAAATCTGGCACTTTACCTTTGCTCTTACAAAGAATGACTTGTCCTCTGTCTCCACGAGGTGGAAGAGGAAGGTCCTGGTACAAGCCTCCTTCACGACCCTCTCCAGTTTGACGTGCAGACTGGTACACAGGTCTGCAACCATGTCATCGTAGGAGGCTGGCCGAGGGATGGAGGGACACAGCTCTCGGGGTTCGGCTTCTCCAGAAGCAGCATGTGGCTCTTTCTCCTGCAAGATGACTGGGTGGCTGTTCATCATCACCTTGTTGAATTCGGCGTATTCGTTGAGAATGAGGGAAATGTCATTCCGGGACTCTTTCAATGCACTGTTATGTTTCAGTTTGTTGAGGTGGTATGAAACAGTCGAATTTCGTTCAGAGTCTGTGAGATGATTTCTATCATGGCCACAGCTCTCCTTCCAGGAGCTGGAGGAACGGTCCACACAGCTGGGTGTCTGCCTTCTCGCCTGCTGACCCTGGTGTCTGGGGTCTGAGTGCACGACTGTCACCATGAGGGGACTCCTGATACAGGAGGAAGGAGGCAGCCCCGGGGACTCGGGCACTTTTGTCGCAGGGAAAGCCCCCATGGCGCCCTGGAGAGGGGGCTCCTTAGGAAAGACGGCGGTGGAAGGGGCGGAACACGGAGCAACTCCCGTCTTGACAATTTGTTTTAATTTATGTGCAAAACGCAGATATTCCAGATCTAAAGTGTTCTGGGTGAGGTCGTCTGCCACCTGCCAAGTGTCTGTCCAGGAGCTGAGCAAGCTGCCCTTGGCCGTGACGCCGGGGTGTCTCCACAGACTATGCAGGGTTCTCGTGGTGTCTCTCAGCTCTTTAGTGACAGTGAAGTTAGCGTAGGTCCTGGGGATCCCACGGAGATCTCGGATTTGGACGTAAGAGGGCACACACTTATCTTCCTTCTTTAATCCCACGGGCCAGCTTCTGGGAGGAATGCCCATCTCCAGCCCTGGAACCTGGCTCGAGTAGCCCCAGTCATCATAATCACTATTGTTTAGGTTCAGGAAAGAGTCAAAAGCATCTTTGGAAGTACGTTGTTTTTTCTCACTGTGACTATGTCGCAAAGTACAGGACTCTTCCGTATCTAATCTGGCGTTTCCACACTCACCAAAAGAGTCTTGATCCGAGTCTCCAGAAGGTGGTTCATAATGGATGTCAGAGTTCACACTGATAGCCACACCTCCACCTCGGGTCACAGAGCCCCACTCAGCCCTCAGCCCCTCAACAGCACTCTTGTCTTCCACCTGCTCTTCAAAGACGCCACAAACAAGAGGGGCACAAGATTTGGGAACAAAGGAAGAAGGCTCTGTTTCGATAGTTTCACCGGTTGCTGCTGTATTCTGGTAAGAATCAGCATGTAAAGAGACGGGGAGAAGCCCGCCGTTCAGCAGAGCTCTTGCTGCACACGGTGACCCATCTTGCAGCATGTGGGCCGGTTTGTGTCTGCCTTCTGAAGAGGTGATGTGCAGCTGAGAGCCGACACCTCCTAGATCTATAGCTGTTTCATGTAACTCAGCTCCAGTTTCATTATTCTTGAGCAGACTGGCCATTCTGACAATCATTTCCTGTGTTTGAAACTCCATCCCTGCATCGCTGGGTCCTGCCCTGTGGGTTAGGGTGGCCACTCCCGAGAAGAGGGTGGGCTTGGAGAGCTCCAGGTACCCGCGGGCTTGCACAGCCTCAGCTCCAGCAACTGGGTCAAGGCGCAAGGACTTAACCAGGATGTAACAGAGTTCATTTGTTTTCAAATCACCGCTCGAGACATTTTCCTTACAGCTCTTAGGGCCGGTCTGCTGTTTTAATGACACATTCACACCACTTGGTGTGGTTGTAGAAACCAACGTGTCAGCAGAAGACTTATTTTCAAGGATCTTCTGAGGGCTAAACGGAGGCTCACTGGTCTCCACGACAAGATGACTTAGGTGGGGATTTCTGTTCTCTACACTCATTGGTTGCAGTGGATTTCTTGACGTTACCAGGTTTTCTAGAGAATCTCTGCATGTGGCAACTGAGGCAGGCTGGTTTAACTCTGCATCATGGTGTGGCACCTTTTCTGAGAAAGAGTAACCCTCACCACACTCACTTGGGACAATTTCCTCAGTGACGTCATCAGGAAGGGTGAAAAATCTATCTTTCCTTCCTGGGTGATTTTTTAGTATGAGAGGCATTTCAGCAGAAAGCTGCATTTGCTGTATCTGAGTTAAGTTATCTTGTCCCACTGGATGGGTGGGACCAACAAAAGAATTGTCTTTTTCTGTTATGGCCAAATCTCCCGTTTCAACCTGGGAGGATCTGTCAGTTTCCTCACAGCGTGCATCACAGAGTTGAAAACTACTTGCAGGTACAGCCCAAGCCGGTTGTGCTTCCTCACCTGGTACCTGGCAGTCAGGGCTAGAAGCTGGTGCCAGTTCTCCAATGAAAGAACTGAAGGAGAAGTCTGAGCCAACACGAACGTCCTCCGCAACCTCAAGGGCACAGGTTTCTTTTGAAAGTATGAAAGCCACTGTCTGTAAGTTAGCACCTTTTCTCTCACTTTCTCGTGGTTTCACTGACGTGTGATCAGCAGAGTTCACATCAGGCACCTCTTCAGGCTCAATGATTTCTTCCGCTGTCTCCTGAAACTCTAAGCAGGGTAACGGGGCCTCCTGCTGCTGCTCCATTTCACCAGCGGATGCTTCTTCCCAGGGACTCGTGGGCGGTGATAGGGTTTGAGTGAGGTCAAGGTCAGAATCCTCCTCTGATAACTCGAGGCTGACTTCCTCTCTATTCACAGATAGGCTGGTTTGTTTGGTAAATGCAGAATTAAATGTTTCAAAGCTCATATTTTCACTGTTTAGACCACTCTTGTCATTCTTTAGTTCTGAAGAGCCATCCGAAGCACTCCTCAGTGATGGGATGCAGTCAAGTGAATCCTTTTCTTCCAAGGCGTCAGAGGCTGATGATGAGACGACTTCTTCAAGCTGGGACGACCCTACAGTCTCTTCCGAAGAGACGCTAAAGAGACTCTGAGTCGACAGAAAACATTCTCGAGAGAGCTTCGTTTCTTCTCTGGGTAACAAATAGCTAGAATTTTTAACTAGTGATAATGCCTCTGTTACAAGGGAATGATCAGATGGCGATGGTGAGCCTGCAACAGCCTGTCCTTTCTGTAATGAACACATTTCTTTAGCAAGTGTCTCTCTACTCACTGAGGAGGCACAAAGGTACTTAGCGCCTTGTTGTCCTGACATTGCCAGAGAGGGAACGTCCGTAAGACCCTGTGTCTGTGCCTTTTCAAATGCGGACACAGGATGTCGAAGGCTTGTAGCAGGTGATACTTGTTTAACCAACTCCACATTAAAGGCTGTAGGTTTATCAGCTCTATTTACAACTTCTGTCTGTATTGGTGCATAGGCATTTTCTTCAAAAGTGAATGTAACTGGTTCCAGATTAATCACTACATACCCCGTATCATCCTCCCCTTCCAACGATGACTGACATTCTTTGGTTATGGAGCTGCTATGCTGAATAAGGCCCTGCAAAGCACCTGTTTTTGTTTGCATTTTTGCATGAAAAACATCAACTTTGCTTTCAAGGGTGCTGTACACAGACTTTTGACAAATCACTGACGGATTGCTGATCCCATCGTAGGTCCTGGAGAATGTGGACTGTGTGACAGTTTCATTATAAGAAGTCACCTGTGTGCTATCAAGTGGCTGAAAAGTTGTATCTTCAGCAGTAATAGAAGATCCTTTAGTTTGGGTGCTTCCAATGCTAGAAAGCGCCAGATTACAGGTCTCTAGTTAATCTGATGACTCTTGTCCGGCTTTCCCCCCAATTATCTGAAATGATAAAAGCAAAAGAAATAATTAATTTAAAAAATCAAGACCCAAATAGATCTTTTATTCAAGCATTTACATATGTGAAGAACAGAATAGACAAAGATCAATTTTAGTTTGCTCTGTTCTTTTCAATCTTCATAGGGTAGAGATCAAGCAAATCCCTCTCTTCTTAGATAGGCTTAAAATACCCCCCAAATAGGAATTTCTTTTATCTAAATACACACACACACACGAGAACTCCAGAACTTTCTTAGTTGCACAGCCTTTGTGTTTTTTTTTTTTTTTAATGGACTTTTGGGAAGAAAAGTGGCTAGACCACTGGCAATTTAAAGACTTGAAAATTAAGCCTGTTTGCTAAATAGCATCACTTAATTCAGAAATGCAGCAGTAGAGGAAAAAGTGCTCAATTAATTTAAATTACTTTTAGTAAGATTAAAAGATAATCTTAAAGCAAAGAATAACTTATTTTAACCACTAGCTTTCAATTAGACTATAAATGCACTGTCATCTGGAATGTTCCCATAGAAACACTAATTATTATCTCTTGTACTCAGAATACACTGATAAGCAGCTTTCCTAAGGTATCAATCTCTATCCTGTTAAATAAAGGTCCCTTACCCCTTAGCTGTCTTCTTAGCTTATAACTGGACATAATCTCTCTCTCATTTTAATACCTCCCTATTCAACAAAGCAGTAGAAAACACAGTGCAGCTTGCATTAATAAACTAAACTAAAAGGACTGATTTAAAGAGTACCAGAAAGGATTTAGGATAAACAGTAACAGAAATACCTCCGGACAATTTTGATAACCTCATGAAAAGGCTGTTTCTTTTCTTTTTTTTTGTTAAAGGCTGAAGAATGGTCTTGTTCAGAATATGGTAAAGTGGATTGATTATACAGTTGACCTACACCTGTAGTTCTGGAACACTACGGTTACAGATTCCCTGCCATATTTTGAAGCAATCGTGTTGTAAGTCAGGACCTGTGTTTCAAATCTCTTGTTAAAAACATTTCTGCCTTAGTCAAAGAAAGACACTGACCTGAGTAACTGGCAGGGGGGAGCTGAGACTTGGTTTTAAGAGGACACGACTGGCCAGATACAAAGCATAGAAAACTCTTGATGGTACCCTCATTCTGAGAACACTTCTATGACCCACCGATCATACTATGGCTGATAATGTTGGGCCACAGTCGTGAATCTCACCATGGCTTTGCTCTTAGTGAAATGGAAACTTTGATAATCCTAGTTTGCCCTAGAATAGGGAGTGGTACAGGACGTGTGTGCACCTTTAAAGTCTGGGTACAGTATTCAAGATGACGGAAACATATTTCTAAGAATATGCTATAGAAAGTGTTAGGAATCATTAATTTTAACATTCTACTTTCTACTTAATACTCTTTCATGTTTGCAAAAAAATCATTCCTACTTGGACATTACTAAAGTAACAGTTAATATATATTACCACAACCAAAAATACTTTATAAGAAAATAGTGTGTGTATAAATATAAATATAATAATTGAAATCTGCCTGACTAAACATAAATACTTATTCTAAGGTAGTGATTTTATATATCTCTTTGAAAATAAGATGAAATTTTTGAACCCCATCCTCAGAAAAAAAACGCATACACACCTAACATATATTTTATGTGTACACATATAAACACACACACATGTGCATATATATACATAAATACATCCACAGAATTAGACATTGAGAAACATCTAGAGTGTCCAGATCTGAGTCTTGGACGGACAATTTACTATGTGCCTCCAGGCCATTCTGTACTTCTCCTTCCTCAGTCTTCTCACCTATAAGATGGGTGACACAGTCCTTACCTCACCCGGCCGTGTGAGAATTAACTGAGTTAATGCGAGTGAAGGGCTCAGACCAGTCTCTGGCCCACAGCGTTCCACCAGTCTTCATTCTGATGAAGATGAGCATCTGTAGACACTCACAGACCCTCTGAGGCTCACCCCTGGACCTGCTAATCCCCACGGAAGCCCAGGTACAGAAACTCAATGTTAACACAGGCACTGAAGGTGCCCAAACCCATATAAAATTATTCTGTAATAAATCTGCTCTGAAAGCTTAAAAAGGCAGGTATTTTGTCAATCCATTTACTTAGAATCTTGATACAACTTTTTAATTTGCTCCAATTAAAATTCGATTATTGGGCTTTCCTGATGGCGCAGGGCTTGAGAGTCCGCCTGCCGATGCAGGGGACACCGGTTCGTGCCCCGGTCCGGGAAGATCCCACATGCTGCGGAGCGGCTGGGCCCGTGAGCCGTGGCCGCTGAACCTGCGCCTCTGGAGTCTGTGCTCCGCAACGGAAGAGGCCACAACAGTGAGAGGCCCGCGTACCGAAAAACAACAACAACAACAACAAAAAATCGATTATCTATCCTATCAGTTGAGAACAGTGAAATGAAACAAAGTGTATTTTCCATATTTACAAACAGTTATCTGCAGACCTATGAGAGGTCTGGCATTTTATTTACTGTCTCAGGATTTTTTTTTTTTTTTTTATTGGTGCTACGCGGGCCTGTCACTGTTGTGGCCTCTCCCGTTGCGGAGCACAGGCTCCGGACGCGCAGGCTCAGCGGCCATGGCCCACGGGCCCAGCCGCTCCGCGGCATGGGGGAATCTTCCCGGACCGGGGCATGAACCCGTGTCCCCTGCATCGGCAGGCTGTCTCTCAACCACTGAGCCACCAAGGAAGCCCTCAGGATTTGATTTTTTAAATATATTCAATTTTAGTTTAAGGTTTATCAAAGATTTTTTATATTTATTATTACTGCATTTGATCCATAAACACTATTATAGGTAAACAGAATAAGTATTATTCACCTCTTTTAAAAGATAATAAGCTCAGAGAACAAGTCATTTGCCCCAAATCATACAACTAAAAAATTACATAATTATGGTTGGCTCCCAGATCATCTGAGGCCTACGATTTTTTTTCCTACTTTTGTTTCTTTAATCAGGATGGTAGATAAGCTCCACCTGCAGACAACCCAGACTTTGTAAACTGTTTCTGGCATTCTAATCCTTTATATAGCTAGAGAATCCACTTTCCTAAAAGAAACCAATGCCTTCTTATGAATGTGATTTTACGTAAAAAAAAAATTTCTTCAAAAATAATACCAGCATTTACAATATTCAGCTTTACCTACCTCATTATTACAAGAATAGATGAAATTCTGGCTTTCTGGGGTCTCTGGATGACCTGCTGTTGCAAACATTTCTTTCTGTTCATTCTGCACCCAAAGCTCCAAGCCTCTCACAGGCGGTGGTTTCATGAAAGGAAGCAGTGGGTCAGTGTCTGGGAAGGACAGTTCGGCAGTAGGACCTCTGGGAGCCTCGTTAGTCTCCAACAGAGGGTGTACGGAGCACCTTTCCACACCGGGGGACTCCTCAATTTCACTGAATTCAAACGATTCTAACGTGCTATTTATGCACACGTATTTTGCTGGGTTGCTGTGTTCTACTACTTTTCGGGATGATTGTATGACTTTGTTTTGATTGCTGTAAAACAGAGCTACCCACATATGAAGTAAAAGCTTCACTTCTTCCATGTTATCTGGTAAATCAGTATTCCAAGGCCTGAGATTTTAAAGAAAGAGGAAACCAAAATCATTGAAAATGACTATTTTACTTGATTATCTTATCATAAGTAAGTGCCTTAATTATTAACCTTAGTTTTTGTGTTCATTTTTATTTTAAAAATTACATGAACATGAAACAATGAGGAAAATAAAAATGAAGTTGATTTAACAAATAATTACAGTGAATCTAATTCACTCTTTTAACAGAGACAGAGAAGGGAACTGAAAATCAGAGCTTTAAGTGGCTTCTTTCAAATCACAAAATCTGTGAGTGGTAGGACCACGATCAGAATATAGGCCTTCACGCTCCTAGCCTAGGATTTTTCTCTTATTCAGTGCAAGCCCTCCTGGGACACGATAGACACATTATGTGAATAATGGTTTCAGCAACTTCCCAAATCCTCATCTCCTTGCTTCTGTTAAGTCTGGCCAACTCATTTCTTTTCTATTTTTATATGCCTCTTCTAATAGTTGGGAAGTTTGAAGATTAAAGGAGTTGGGCAATTCAGCAAAACTATACTATTTTCAGAGTACAGCTCTGGAGACGCTCCTGAAACCGGAAGGGGAGACACAAAACATTTCTGGCCATCTGCCAGGCCAAAGGACAGCAGAGCTGAGTGGAACAAGTCAGAGGGGCTACAGAACTAGGCTTCAGTGAAACAGGGTTAAGGCTAAGGAAGTGACCCTCACGAGCAGGTGGGGACGAAAGCGTGAGCTCGTGCCTGGAGCAAGGAAAGAAGTCTCACGGAATTCAGTCCCTCACACGTGCAGTATCCCCCTACCAGGAGCTCAGTGTTGTTTCACAGGCTAACGCTTCCTGCTAATAGCGATACTTACCATTTATTAGTATGTGCCCATCACCATGCAAACCCTAATGTACATAACTCCCTCATAACTCTCTAACTTTAGTGGCTATTACTAAACGCATGCTTAAAAGTGTTGCTCGCATACTGTCACCCTTCCTTGGAATCACCTGGACACTGGTTAGAAATGTAGACTCTCAGGCGCCATCCCAAATGGACTGAGTCAGACACTGCAGTTCAATGAGACCCCAGATGAGTCTCAGTGAAGAGTGAGCAGCGCTGTCGCGACGCACACACGCTGGCACTCAGGAGAGCCCAGGCTCAACACCGAGGTCAGTCTACCCTCCAAAGCCCGTGCTTTCAGCTCTCTGTTCTTTTGCGTTGACCCCTTAAGGAAGATTTATAGAACGACCCCGTGAAACCTGCTCACTCGTAGCAATCTGACCAACTTGACAAGCTAGAAGTAATTCTTTAAATGTTTCTTCTGGAATTCAGTCTGTAGAGCATTATCTCTTTACCTCACTATTTTACACTAACATCTCATTTACATATTATCATTCAAAGACCAGAAAGACTTATGAAGGAGCATCTCAAGATGGAAAGCCATGCAGAAGACTAAGGTTTTCTTAATTGTCAGCGATTAACTGCTTGGTATTATTCCCAAGTTACTGGATTTTACACACTTCCTTCTCCCTCCCCAGAGTTTAGCACAAGTATCCCTTCTCGCTACATTTATCTCAACAAAAAAGTGCATCCATTTTTATCTGGTGTCACTCCTACTCACCCGTGTAGTGCTCTGATTACAGTCTTCTCCAGGGGATTGTTGGTATACTTGCTGTCTAAGCTGAACACATAATCTGCTTCCCATTTGAAAGTGACCTTAAAGGAGCCGTCACAGCTGAATATGGTACGAGAGCGGCAGAAGTCCTGCAGGCTGGAGGGCAGCACCCTGCTCCTGCGCCTGAGCGCTGGGGCCTCGGAAAGCTTCTGCAGTGGGGAGGTGACCTGCTGATGCCGAAACGGCATCACTTTCCCCACTGGGGTTCCCGCTTCAGGGCCTTTTGTGCCACTCTTGGCAAACGCAGGGCTCGGGGCCCCTCTCTGCTGTAGATGCTTCTTTGAATATTCTGCAAGGAGCAGGGCATAGGAATGCTCCACAGCAACAAAAGAGCTTTGGCTTGCGTCAGAACTTTCTAGGGTTTCCTCGGGCAGTGCCGACTGGGCTTCTGCAGGGGCCTGAATGCCAGCAACCAAGCTCTCTTCCTCCTGGCTGACCGTGGGGTCTGATGTCAGATTACTCTTATCAGAGGAGGGCTTCAATAACGGTCCACCTTTTTGACTTTTAACTCCTCTATGATATTCATGGTCCGATGTACCGCGCAAAGAATGTTCTTTAGAAAGGAAAACATCGTTTTGTGGCAATTCAGAGGAGCAGGGAAAGTTTCTGGGTTCAGAAGGTGGTGTGGTAGAGGTAGCAGCGCTTAATGCAAGATCAGCTAACATATTTAGGGCCTGGGAGTCACAGTTGACAATGGAGTTTTCAGGTGGGTCTTTTGGAGCCACTGTGATATTTTCCGGTTGAGCTGTACTTATGCTAATAACATCTTCTTGACCATCTGAAATTTCTGCTTGAAGCTGTGAGGAAGTTTCTCCTTTGCCTTCAGCATAAAAGAAAAAAAGACAAATAACACTTGATTTCCATACAATTAATTCTTTGTCATATTACTATGGTTCAGTGAAAATCAACAGTTAAGTCAACATATTCAAGAAAAACCTCTTGATATGTTGAATAAATTATATATTAAATTTTTATTACCAGAGTGAGGTCTTGTCCAACTTTCTGATGTATTATAATGTATTTACCAGAGGAACAAGTCTTAAGGAATGTGCATATTAATTTATAAAGAAATCACCCTTCAAAACTGCATGTACTCGGGCTTCCCTGGTGGTGCAGGGATTGAGGGTCCGCCTGCCGATGTCGGGGACATGGGTTCATGCCCCGGTTTGGGAAGATCCCACATGCCGCAGAGCAGCTGGGTCCGTGAGCTATGGCCCCTGAGCCAGCGTGTCCTGAGCCTGTGCTCCGCAATGGGAAAGGCCACAACAGTGAGAGGCTCCCGCACCGCAAAAAAAAAAAAAAAAAACTGCATGTACTGATCAACACACAAGGCATACTGCTCAGCTAAAGAAATATACAAAGAGAAAAAAACAAAAGCAAGAAAAGAAATCAAGACTCCTGCCCTCAGAGAGCTTACAACCTAGTGGGAATCTAAGAATTTCTAAGTTTATAGTGTATATTATAGGAGGTTAATGTACTTTCTTAGAAATCATTTCCCTTGGCAAGTTATTAGAGAAATCACCTAAGTTCAAAATAGAGATGATTTTTAACCATATTGATGTTCAATTATAATACATTACGATACGAATAAAAAATAAGAATATTCAGAATCGCCAATTAATTTCAAGTTTTAAAACTTCAGTTTCTGCATTAAAAACATTCCCTCTCTATTCTATCTGCAAAAAAGCAAATCTCCTCATCTACTGATAATTCTCCTTACAGCAGGTACTCAAATCTACCCACTGGTGTTCAGTCAGAAAACTAACATTCTCAGGTGGTTTACTTGCCTTCGCAGGACTTTGATTCAGCCTTTTAAAATGTGGTTATCATGAAGGACAAAGTTCTCAACAATACTGGGCAGTGAGTCCCTGTAGCAGGTGGCTGGATGGACAGAAAAGCCAACTGTGCTCCGCTTTATAATTAGCAGTAGCAGGTCTGAAATAAATTACTGACCTGTCTGCAAAGCCCAATGACAGTACATTTACAGAGAAAACTCTGGCCTATGAGGTCATCAAACAGAATGACAAGAGTGTGTGTATGGTGAGGAGGGTAAAATTATCAACCACTGCCCAGTTTTTATTTAAAATAGCAAAGCCCAACGGGGTGACGTATGAGAAAGTGGCCCAAAGAGGGCTGTCTCGTGAACCCCCCGGGTGTACTGGAAACACATTCATTTTAGGATCTGATGTGTTTACTGACACTAAGTTCATTCTATCCTTAAATACTATGGTTCTTACACTGAGTATCACTATGAGGAAGGTCGAATATAGAGAACACTGTATTGAGTCAAGAAAAAGGGTTCATTTTAATAAATATGTGTCATTTCAGGTAAATCATTTAATAACTGACTTGTTAGAGGTTTTCAATTAATTAAAAATACAATACTGATAATCTATCTCTTTTAAGAAATATAGATAAAATGATGCTAAATAGGGCTTCGCTGGTGGCACGGTAGTCGGGAGTCTGCCTGCCGATGCTAGGGGACGCGGGTTCGTGCCCCGCTCCAGGGGGATGCCGCGTGCCATGGAGCGGCTGGGCCCGTGGGCCGTGGCTGCTGGGCCTGCGCGTCCGGAACCTGTGCTCTGCAGCGGGAGAGGCCGCGGCAGTGAGAGGCCCGCGTACACACACACACACACACACACACAAATGATGCCAAATAAATTATAAAAAATTAAAGAGTTCAGTAAATTAAAACTATATTGAAAACTTTAAAAAGGACAGAAAACCATTAGTTTCAGTAACAAAATGACTGAGCCTTCTTAAACTCTGATATTTCAAGTAAAAGAAATGAAGTGGATCAGCATGGGTGATTAAGAAATAAAAGAAAAATCAACACATTATTTAAAAGGTGGTAATCTTAAAATTTTAACTTGGAATGTGGCTGCACAATATATACAGACACTTGCAATACAAATCGGCCTATTTCTGAATACCCATTCTGGAAACTTTTCATTTCCTGGGCTCACTTTTCTGCCAATGCCCAGTTGCATACCTCCTCCCACTAATCGATTAGCCTACAAGTATATAGAAGCCAATTCAGCACAAGGAATTCTAATGACAAGGCTGGGAATACAATGCATTATGTATGTATCTATACTCATCCTGTTTCCAAACTAATTGGAAAGACAGGACCAAGACACACCAGATGATTGGAAAATAGTATGAATTAACTCTTTCATGTTCTCAAAAACCCAAAAAAGAAATGAAAGAAAAAGGAGAAATGAGTGCAGATCAGAGCATCAGGAAATGGCCCCGTGTGGACTTAGCTGAGCAGAGGGGACTGCACAGGAGTGACAACAGGCGTGGTTCGTATGGGTGGCACCACGTGCCTGGCAGGGAAGGCACGCATTGGGAAACAGCAGGAGAGAAATGTGGACCCGTGGGTAAGACCACCTCGTAACTGCCTGGGGAGACAAGCAGAGAGTCCGCGTTGGGTATGACTCTCTACAGGTTGTACGGTGATATGACTGAGGAGCTTTCTGAAGAATCTTCAGCCATAAACAACATTAACGAAACTGAGGAAAGGGACTTCCCTGTGCTCCAGTGGTTAAGACTCTGCGCTTCCAATGCAGGCAGTGTGGGTTCGAACCCTGGCCAGGGAACTGAGATCCCACATGCTGCAAGGTGTGGCCGAAAAAATTTTTTGACAAAATGAGGAAAGAAAAAACCAAGCTCATCCATAATCCCATCACCCCAACAAAACAAGAGTTTCTTTCCCGGAATTCCACTAAATTTGAGGCTTTCAAAAAACCTAAAGGTAGATGAGAGAAAGTAGAATCATGAGATTAGACAGAAAACTGATGGAAATACAGAGATATGAGGAAATGAAGCTTTTTCTAAACAAAAAACACCACCACACATACAACACAGTAGGACTCAATACCGAAGATAACGTAAAATGTATAGAGTTTGCAGCTTGGTGGAGCTGCACTCTACTCAGAGAGACGGGTGTGAAGAGGGACATGGAGCTGGGAGAAGAGTGAGGTCCGCGGTGATGAGGGAACCTGCCAGCAACGAGGAGGTTCCAGCAGGTGGAACAGGGAACTAGCAGTCAGCTGCTGGCTCACATAAGGAGACTGGGTTATTCCCTCCTGCACAAGTAGAAGTAGAAAAGTACAACTGCTTTTAAAATTAATTTAATGCCTTTTAAAACCAAATACAGGGGCTTCCCTGGTGGCGCAGTGGTTGAGAGTCCGCCTGCCGATGCAGGGGACACGGATTCGTGCCCCGGTCCGGGAAGATCCCACATGCCGTGGAGCGGCTGGGCCCGTGAGCCATGGCCGCTGAGCCTGTGCGTCCGGAGCCTGTGCTCCGCAATGGGAGACGCCACAGCAGTGAGAGGCCCGCGTACGGGGAAAAAACAAACAAACAAACAAAAAAAACAAGAAAAAAAACAAACGAAATACAGGATTCGGGATTACTGACTGCTTTGAACCATGTCTTTACAGTTCCCTCTGGACAAACTTATAATATCCTTTTTATAACTGATTACGGTCCAGAAAACTACTGCCAGATGCTACTTGCTTGTGAATTTAGTCATAAAAAAAGGCCATTTATACTTTAACTCTGCTAAACAGTTCATGTTCAGGCTTTCTGCAAAATGAAAAGTAGGGTCTATTTAGGGAAGGTATGGATCTTTGCACTTTCTAATTTATTCACAATGGGAAACCAAGTTACTTGTCCTGTCAGTGTCTGAACTAAAGAAGACCATAAGAACGTGACAGATTTCAACTGATCTTATACTGTTTCAATATGCTATTTTATAACCTCGATTAGTCTGTATTACGGTGCTGAAATTGACAGGAAGAGGACTTCTTACCAGGTTGTGGCTGCTTTCTGATTCTGGGATTCTGACTGCCTTTTACTCTATTTTCCCTCTGTTTTTGTGGAGATTTCTTCACAGGTGGCTCAGCCCTTGGAACAGTTTTGACTGGAGATGTCTCTCGTTTCCTTGCCCTTTTAGCATTCGTTGACACTGGAACATCTTTAGAAATAGGAGCTTCTTGGTTTTTCCAATCCAATTTGGTTGTCTGTACAAACTGTGCAGTCAGCACTTCAGCACCTTATGCAGAAAAGACACTGTTTTTTAAGGGGTACGGGGCTCACATATTTATCAGCATAGCTTTCCTTTGATTTGTTTTGGGGGGGAAACTTTAATAATGGGGAATAAAATATAAAAGTTGGGGTATTTCATTAAAAGATTTTTGAACTTGCTAAGTGCTGGTCTATATCCCTAATTAGGATTAGGAGAAAAATATCAGAGTAATAACTTTATAAAAACAAGGCATGACTTAATTTTTTTAAAAAGATTCCATAATCTTTGCTGACTGATGTGGCAGGTAAGGCTGAACACGCTAGTTCACAGCACAGGGTGACGGATAATTCAATTTACACAAAAGCGGCACAGCTCCCATAAAGCCATGTGGTTAAAACCATGATCACACTGTAGAGAAGAGACTGTAGGTTCACAAAGAGCCATCTTACATATTTTCCTTCACTACACCTAAATATCAAAGCTTTAACACTGCCTGAAAAATCATCTCTTAAGAGAAGACAGAGGAAGGTCCACTGAAGAAAGTCCTCTTCTGATTTAACTTCCTGTAAATCTATTATAATTGCTCATTTCTCTTACAAAATGCTCAGCTTTCCTTTTCACAGGGAAGGAAGGAAGGAACTAAAGGTGGAGGCACATGAGGAGAAAAAACTATTAACAACCTGCTTGTATCACATGCAGAAACTGTTTCAATCCTTTAAGAGTTAAACAAAAATGTTAATAAATGTTCCCTGTGAAAACGTTTTCCCCATTGACTATATAAAATAATCACACATGTGAATGTTTGCAAATATTTTAAAATCACATTATATGGAAAATACTGCTTCTACTTGATTGAGAACAGAAAACATATTAAACACTTTCAGAATGTCATGGTTATTAGTGAAATGTAGAAAAGAGACCAATTTCATTTTATTCTTTTGAAGGTTAGAAAAATAAATGGTCTTTTAAAAGAGCTTTTAGACTCTCTTAATGTTGTACATTTCCCTGGGTCTAATTATTTTCTTCCCTACTCAACTATTAAAGGCAATAAAGCAGCAGTTTTATTTGTTTTTAGAGTAAGACTTCTGATTTTATACCGGTTACAATTTCTAAAATTTTTAGCATAAAGAAAGGCAAAATATAAGGCAAGCAGGAAAACTGTTAAGACTAAATTAAGAAGAGAAAGAAAATAAGATGAGATCATCAAGACTAGGGGAAGCGTAACGTCTGCACGGGCAGGAGGGGAACATCTCTCACAACCTAGGTCCTGCGAGGAAAAGGAGAAACACGAAACAGGTGATCCTGCAGGGACTGCCCTGCTTGTTTGCATCACTCAATGACATGTTTCTCAAACTGCATGCAATAATCCATGGGTGTATTATAAAATAAACTTAATGGGCTGCAACCAGAATTCTTTATTAAATGAAAAAGAAGATATCAGATTGTATTACACATAGTTAGGGTAAATGTTTCCTGAAATTTCTGTTTCAGTATGTATGAATTTGTGTGTACTGGACTACAATATACAACATATTTCTTTTCTTTTCTTATTTTTTTTTTTTGAGCTTTTGTGGTATTATATTTAGTCATCTAGGCTGGTTTAATCACATCGTTGTTGTTCACTTTTTGGCCACGCTGCGTGGCGTGTTGTCTTAGTTCCCTGACCAGGGATCAAACCCATGCCCTGTGCACTGGAAGTGTGGAGGTGTAACCACTGTACTGCCAGGGACATCCCTAAAACATGTTTCTTATAGTGGATGAAATTAGGACACTTGAGAAACAGTGACAACATATATGTTGAATTATAGGTAATGTATTTAATACCTTTAAAATGGTTCATATAGAGAGAAACCCAATATGGTTGGCCTGGAATTTGTGAGGAAATGTAGAGTGTGAGTCGCTGCTTCATACTGCCGTTCTTTCTACCACCCTCCTAAACACACACATACACACACAATTTCTCAAACTATAATTGGCCAGAAATAACTACTTGTTAAACCACAGGGTAAAATCTTAATTATCTAGGATCCTGGGGATCCACACACCTCCAATGTTTCTTCTTTAGGCATCAAAATTTTTTAATTCAAAATACTATAGATAGGGTTGGCAAATGTTTTCTGTGAAGGGCCAGACCTCAGTCACAGCCGCCCACCTGTGCCAGCGCAGGGAAGTACAGAGACAACAGGTAATGCCTGAGGGGCCCTCTGGCCCAAGTCCGCTCACCTCTTCTCTAAGGGGTCATAGAGCATAAGTTCCCTAGTTTTAAACAAAATACACCACACGTAATCTGAGATGACTCTAAGCCAAAATTGTGTTATTTGTTGAGCTCTGTTCACCGAAGTGCATTTGACTAAAGTTAAATGGCTCTGGACGCTGATTCTCCCTCAGTTTTCAGGGGGCAACAAAACCACTTGAGGAACTGTTTCAATATATATGTCTCGAGGCCACTGGACCTTCTTTCAGTAGGTCTGTAGTAGGATCCAGATGACCACTTTTAAAACACACAAAGGATTAGAGATTCTGCCCCAGGATGCTCTAGTTCTGGGAGAGTCCAGGCACTTTCCCCCCTCTTCAAACATGCTCAGGCTATCACTTATCAGTTCTTGCCATCTGCTCTTAGTGTGCCTGATTTTAGGAGATGCTCTTCTTCCACTCGAATTTGTCCGAGGACAGTTCAGAAACCGAATGACACTATTTCTTAGACAGGTAAGTAAATAACTGAGTGATGATTTGAGCAGTTTTACAAGTGAAATACAAGCTTTTGGCAGGTGGGCTTTTGTCCTATTTCTTGATTTTCATGTTATCTAGATTAGTGCTTCTCCAACTTTAGCATGCACACAGATCACCTGGAGGGAGCTAACGGACACTGTCAAGCTACAGTCCAGGATGGTCACACAGGAACAGGGTTAACACACAACAGTTATTACTAATTGCTCATCTGAAAATCCATACAGACCATGCTTACCGTTTTTACTTTTCTGAGGAAACTTGAGAGTTGTGGGAGAGTCTGGACCCTTCTTTGCTCCAGTAGGAGTTCTTCTGGGAAAGGGACGGCACAACTTCACCCTTTTACTCCGTACCACGGGCAGCGTGCCTGCTTTTCTCTTACACTGAACTCTCAGACTTGATGCTGCACTTAATGGGACCAGAGCTCCCTGCCTTGCTTTAAACATCTCTTCAGAATTCTTTTGTGTATCTGTTTCTCTTCTTCCTTCTGCCTCTGAGTCGTGAAATTCAGGATCTGGAGTCATAACTAAAGAAAATCCAGCATCACAAATTCCATCTGAAATACCTTATTTCTTAGAAAAGTAAGTAAATAACTGAGTGATGATTTGAGCAGTTTTACAAGTGAAATACAAGCTTTTGGTGGGTGGGCTTTAGTCCTATTTCTTGATTTTCATGTTATCTAGATTAGTGCTTCTCCAACTTTAGCATGCACACAGATCACCTGGAGAGAGCTAACGGACACTGTCAAGCTACAGTCCAGGATGGTCACACAGGAACAGGGTTAACACACAACAGTTATTACTAATCGCTCATCTGAAAATCCATACAGACCATGCTTACCGTTTTTTCTTTTCTGAGGAAACTTGAGAGTTGTGGGAGAGTCCGGACCCTTCTTTGCTCCAGCAGGAGTTCTTCTAGGAAAGGGACGGCACAACTTCACCCTATTACTCCGTACCACGGGCAGCGTGCCTGCTTTTCTCTTAGGCTGAACTCTCAGATTTGATGTTGGACTTAATGGGACCACAGCTCCCTGCCTTGCTTTAAACATCTCTTCAGAATTCTTTTGTGTTTCTGTTTCTTTTCTTTCTTCTGCCTCTGAGTCGTGAAATTCAGGATCTGGAGTCATAACTAAAGAAAATCCAGCATCACAAATTCCATCTGAAATACAAGGAGACTGAGGACACTCTGCCAATAAGTCTAGTGCAGTAGATACTTCCAAAAGGTACCCATTAGGATATGAGAAATAAGACCTCAACTGAGTTAAAGACTCTAAAGGGCACTTTTCAGCTGGAGGAGTCAAGTCAAAACCACTGGACACTATGCCAAAGAATGCAGTCTCTTTAATTCCATCCTGAGAAGCAGCAGTCAGTGAAGGACTTTTGTCCACCTTGTACAGTTCTTGGAAATTATGCTTGACTAATGTGTTTAGACAGATTCCTTTTTCAGAAAATGATTTCTTTGCTTCCAGCAGGGCACAATTAAGGGCAGGTAAAATAGGTACCACCTTCATTGAGAGGTCATCTTCAACTTTCAAGTCTTTCAGCCCTAAAATATATACACATGTATTAAAAACCCAAAGTTCTTTGTTTTTCAAAAGCATGCAGGAAAAAACGCTTTAGATTACAAAATTACACGATGGTTAAATATGATACAGTGTTTCAAATGGTAATCTAAATAGCAATTAATAGAAGACTTATGGATGCACTTAATGAACATATATTATCTCCATATATATGAAAACACACACACACAGAACCAAAAAAGAGTCACTCAGATGGGATCACCAGCTGAGAAGGAAGAAGGCAGGCCTGCCTGCAGCTCCATCTCATCTGACCAGGAGCCCAGCGAGGGCTCAATGCACCGGCATTTAGAGTTCGCAGAATTACTTTTCTATTCTCATTTTCTGCTTTTAAAATATATCTAATTTGTACCTTATATGACCTACTTCAAATTCTCTTAAGAAGGTAGTCACAGGTGCAAACTTTCAGTTATAAGATAAATAAGTACTGGGCTTCCCTGGTGGCACAGTGGTTGAGAGTCCGCCTGCCGATGCAGGGGACACGGGTTCGTGCCCCGGTCTGGGAAGATCCCACATGCCACGGAGCGGCTGGGCTTCTATTCTCATTTTCTGCTTTGAAAATATATCTAATCTGTACCTTATATGACCTACTTCAAATTCTCTTAAGAAGGTAGTCACAGGTACAAACTTTCAGTTATAAGATAAATAAGTACTAAAGATGTAATGTACAACATAATAAAAAATAATAAATGTAAATAATAATAAAAAATAATTAACACTGCTGACGTTACATATGAAAGGTAAGAAAGTAAATACTGGGACTTCCCTGGTGGCGCAGTGGTTGAGAATCCGCCTGCCTTTGCAGGGTACACGGCTTCGAGCCCTGGTCTGGGAAGATCCCACATGCCATGGAGCAACTAAGCCCGTGCGCCACAACTACTGAGCTTGCATGCCACAACTCCCGAAGCCCGCGTGCCTAGAGCCAGTGCTCTGCAACAAGAGAAGCCACCACAATGAGAAGCACATGCACTGCAATGAACAGTAGCCCCCGCTAGCCGCAACTAGAGAAAGCCTGCAGCAACGAGGACCCGACGCAGCCAAACAAGGAAAAAGAAAGGAAATACTAAGAGTTCTCATCAGAAGGGGAAAAAAAGTTTGTTTTCTTTTTTCTTTAATTTTGGATCTATATGATATGATGGATGTTCACTAGAATTACTGTGGTAGTTGTTTCATGATGTATGTAAGTCAAATCTTTATGCTGGTCAACACTAAACTTACAGAGTGCTGTATGTCAATTATATAATATCTCAATAAAACTGGAAGAAACTAGAGTTACAACACAAACCAGTTGAACTAAAAGAAAGGAAACCCTAAGTAACCCCCAAGTCTCATAGTAACTACTGGTATGTATTTCCTCACCTTCTCTATCAAATGCAATTTTTTAAGATTATGTAACTAGACTGACTAGTCTGTATTTTACTTCCTCTCCCTGGTTCACTCTCTGACTGAAATGCTAATTTTTTAAGCAAATCAATAACCTAAAGGAAAATAGTACAGGGAGAAAAGAGAAAAGGTCAGGTCACTGAGAAATTGGTAATAAAATCCTAGAAAATGTAATTTATCAGTAATAAAAAACCCACAGATAATAAAGCCCTTTGGTGCCTACTAAACTGAAGTACGAATTATACCATTTTTTTTTTAACGAAAAAGTAACTGCAAAATTAAGAAACACCTAGCTGAGTACATTTATACTTGAGCAGGTATCAGGAAAGAATGGCAAATAAAAATAAATAGGAAAATGATGCTAGCCATTAAAATAAAAATTCCTTTCTCTGCAGTTCATTTAGATAGTAACAAGGAAAAATAAAACATAACAAAGTTCTTATGTACTACTAACAGTTCACAAGAAAGCAGTAGCTTTCTAGACAACTTCACTATTTCAAGAATTTGGAAAGGCAGAAGTCAGAACGATTTGTAACAGGCTATTATGAAATCTAAGTAAAAGAACTTTTTAAGTCTGCTAAGCAAAGAGCCACTCAATTCAAAACAAATAACCACAGCACTGAACATTTCTGAGTGACCAGAAATAGAAAAGTGTCTTAATGAACTAGAGGAGGCTGTGAACATTGAACACAACACTCCAATGTTTACTCAAAAAGAAATCCTGTGCTGTACAACACCAAATGGTACAGGAACGAATGTTTCTTATTCAGGTGGCAGTGTACACCTAAAAATAAGAATCAAGGCAGAGCTCCTGCATACGGAGGGAGGCAGTGTGGGAACAGAGCTGGAAGCCAGCTCAGACTCAGCTGTTTGACCTTGGGCAAGTTTAAGTTTCAGTTTCCTCATCTTTGAAACAGTCATAATAAAAATACCTATTAAGGGCTGTGAAGTCAATTGTGCCTAGCAGAATACCAATGTAGTAAATGCCTGAGAAATGCAATTAGCTATTGCCATTATGTTATTATAATTGGTAATATTTTGCTTATTCCAGAGGTGATGCCAGTAGTTCTCTGCTTTGAGTAGCTGAATACAATTTAAAAACATCAATTAAAAAAATTTTTTTGGATTGGCTGTAGCTTTATAAATACTATATACTATATACAAATGATGTTTAAACATACACAGTGTGGGGCTTCCCTGGTGGCGCAGTGGTTGAGAATCTGCCTGCCGATGCAGGGGACAGGGGTTCAAGCCCTGGTCTGGGAAGATCTCACATGCCACAGAGCAACTGGGCCTGTGAGCCACAATTACTGAGCCTGCGCGTCTGGAGCCTGTGCTCCGTGACAAGAGAGGCTGCGTGAGAGGACCACGCACTGAGATGAAGACTGGCCCCCGCTTGCCACAACTAGAGAAAGCCGTCGCACAGAAACGAAGACCCAACACAGCCATAAATAAATAAATAAAATTAATTAAAAAAAAAAAACATACGCAGTGTGATTATAAAACAATGAGGAAAATTTCTTCATATGACAAAAAGAAATGACTCATTTACTTTCATTTATTTATTTGCTCAGGAAGCATTTATTATTTTTTAGGTGCCTGACATTGCTAAGCAGTAGGGATGCAGTAGAATACAAGAAAGGCAGGCATTAAATAATTATAAAAATAAATATTTAAATTATATTGGTGAAAAGCCTAGGGGTCCTCACTGAAGGAAGAGTGGTGATGGGAATAAATAAAGTGATATTTAAACTGACACCTGACAGCTATGGGTAAGAGGCTAGACCAGCACTTCTCCTGCCATTTTATTCATTATCTACCCCCACCAGAGAGAGCCTTCCTAGACATTGTTTCCTAACTGCCCTCTGAAATTCTAATACCACAGATATACTGTATATCTGTTTACATACTGCAGGAGCAATATTTTTTGCCCCTAACAGGCAATTCCTGGTCCTGGCTCGGGGGGTGGTCAACATCATCCAATCAAGGGGAAGGAGACAAGTAGTCCAGACAGAGGGAAGTGCTTCTGTGAGGACCTTAAGTCCTACTGACTGGGAGACTATGATAAAACCAACTCTTAGCTCTTGTTGTTCAATAACAAATGAATCCAGTTTTGCACATGCTGAATGTGAGGACCATCTGAGACATTTAAGTAGAAAGAAATGTCCATAGGCAGGTGGATGTCTGAGCATGGAGCAGACAGGAAAGGATAAGCCTACAAAGAAACGAGATGAAGGATTAACCAGGGAGAGTAAAGGAAGAAAGTTATTTAAGAGAAGAAAAGAGTTACCAGGGTCATATGCTGCTGAGAGTTTAAGACGAGGACTGAAAAATGGCCCACAGGTGCAGTGAACTGCCAGCCCTGGTCCTTACCTGCTGACGGGGATGAATGGAATAAATGCAACCCGTGAAGACCCATCTGCTCCTCTCCAAAACCTACACAGAATGAGAATCAGAAGAAAAGTGAGGTTGCTGATCTTATACAATAAAAGTAAACATACTGAAAAACATTTATTCAAAAAGTTCTTCTTACTTGTTTCTGACATTAAGGCTGACGACGGAAGTAAAATGAAAAATTCTCGATCTTCTAAGCACTTGACGATTGCCTTAAACATAAAATAGCAAGAAAGAAGATTCAATTCCTCTCTCCTTCTCCCTCTACCATATTCTTCAGCGATTTTTAAGCTCATGAAAAGTTAAAGAAAAAAATTCTTGAAATGTCAGTATTTATGGGAATCAGGACAATTTTGTCCCCAGTATCAGAAACTGCAAGTTCCTTAGCATTCAAGTAATCTTGGCCTTGTTATGGCTACATATCATAAATAACTAGAACATCATGGGTTAGTTTTAGGATAGTGTTCAACTACATAACAAATCCATCAGAAACAACGTCTTTCATTTTTTTCAGTGACATGTTGGACATTTCATACTGCTAAGTAGCCGCTCTCTTCCCATTCAGCCACTACAAATTCAAGGTCAATCAGACCTATGATTAACATGTTAAGCTCATTTTAATACAAAACATATCACAGAATCCTGGGACTAGAAAAACTGGAAGATACCATCCATTCAAAGAATCCTTTCTACAGCTTCCTAAGAGATGAGTAATAAAAGGAAATAACATCATTAGGTCCCCCGGTTATAAGAAATACAGATGAAAATAAATACTTCTGTTTTCCCTCTACCACAGTCTTCAGTGGCATCTTCTGTCATTCTAAATCACAGAGATAACAGCTCTTCTTCCCCATTAGTCACCATTTCAAAAGCCTATATACCCTTAACAAAGATAAAATTCAATGTCATACAAGAATTTGTCAGTTAAAAACACAGAATAAAATACACCACTTTATAAAGTGATCAAACATACTTCAAAAATTGACAGGTCATAAGCCTACAAATATGATAAATCAATAAATTATTCAACAACAACTCAAGTATGAAAAAAAGACTTCTTTTCTAATTATTTATTGGAACTAATTTTAAGACTGAAACTTCACCCACAGGAACAATCACTATTGTGAGTCTCCAAACATTTCTATCGCAGCCCCTGTGCATTGGTTGGTTTACATTTTTGCCTCCTACAGTCTTGTAAGTTCCTTGATGGCAGGAATTGTTTGTCTTTTTGCTTCTGGCACACATTAAGCACTCAAGAATTACTGAATAAAGGTATCAACAGTTATATATACCCATATCTTTGGTATTTATCAGCAAACAGATGTAATTCTTGTTTTACTTTTTTATCGGTGTAGAGTAAAAGTGACAATAATTAGCTACATTATTCTGAATTTTAGTTTTGTAATACATATGAAAGTAAAATCCGATATCTGCTTAAAACGGTACATTTCTTTATTCCAAAATATGTGCAAATAAAACAAATATGTAGTGTATCTTATTAGTCTCTCAAATTATATGCTGAATGGGCTATATAAAATTCCTATTTTAACCTTTGTGGGGAAAAAAAATCATAGAATCTTTGAAATATCTACTTCTAGCCTTTCCCATTTACACACAGAAAAATCCAGCCGTATATGTCTTTACCACCTTTTAAAGAAGAGACCTTCCTCAGTACTGTTCTCGAAGTCCAGTGTTGTAGGTACAAGGGACATTTACTGCTCGTCCACTATACACCAGGCACCAAGATGTCAAAGATGCTTAAGACATGATACCTACCCTCAAGGAGCTCAATGTCTAGGTAGGGAGACCGATATGTAAAGATTATTCATTATAAAATGAGGCAGGAAAAGCAGCCTGGAGCACTGAGAGCGAAGGACCTTATGTGATAAGTAATTTCTGTTAAGTAATTAACACACAAACTGCGAAGGAAAGCTGGGCACTGAGCCTCCAGAGTTCAATACCAGAAGTGCTCACAAGTAGACCCTTTACTAATGCATTTTCTCAAAGTATCTCTGAACTTTCTTCCTTTGAATTTCCAAATATAAATTGAACTACACTACTTCAAAAACACACAGCCTATAAGCCCAGTTGATATTCAGTGGTTATCTGCTCAGCATCTTGTGTCACCCACTGCACCTCCTTACTGCAGAATGGGGGGCACTGACCTCGCACCCACTTCTGGAAGGTGGGCTCTGAGTGGCCTGAACTAATCAGTGTGGGCCACTCCCTTTCTAGTTACTGCTGAGAGACATGCAGATGATGGAACTGGTCTAAGGACATAAGCCATGGTTTGGAGGACGGGTTCTCTCTGGATGCAAAAGGAAGCACGTAGCCCTGACTGGCAGCCTAGGACAGAACTATTGCACAGAGGAGGGAGAAGCTGAAAGAAAAAGAGTCCTGAGCAAACAGCACTTGAACTTGCTTTACCATCTAAAACTGAAAAGGAAGCCTATCAAAACTCTTTATTGTTTAAGCCAGTTTGAATTTCTGTTACATGCAACTCAAGCATCTTACCTGACACTACCCCCAAGGCAGCTCACCTATCTATTCTGTTAATTTACTGGTTTCACACTGTCTACTATGGGGATAAGTCCGTTGTGCCACTAAAGGGCTGAGCAGACTCGTTTGGTCACTTCCATCACGCACACCGTTTCCTTTGGGATGTTTGGCAATCACTCACTATAAGGTCAGCATCTACTCCTATCCTCAGACCGAGGAGCCCTGCCTAACACAGTGGAGAGGTCTTTGGATGTTCCATGTTTCTCAGTAGAATCGTGCTTTTCTACGCTATGAAAACAATAGAAGCAGCAACTTTTCTTTCTTTATATACCTATGTGTTGACAAGGGTCACTTTTAAAGACTATCCCACAAATCAATCTCCTTTGATTACTGCAGAAATACTAGGGATCTACTCAATTCTTCCATCACAAAACAAAAACAACAACAGAATAGGATTTGAGAAAAACTGTCCTCCTATACTTAAAACCAGGAGTATGAACTGACTAGTGAGACACAAAAAAAGTAAACCAAGATACAAAGGGGAAGAACATGTTAGCCAATAAGTATCATGTCAATAAATATTAAATGAAAAATATCTTCTTAAGGGAATTTCCTGGCGGTCCAGTGGTTAGGACTTGGCACTTTCATTGTTGTGGGCCCGGGTTTGACCCCTGGTCAGGGAACTAAGATCCCACTAGCTGTGTGATGTGACCAAAAAAAAAAAAAAAATCCTTTTAAGCAAGCTAAAACAATTCAATCTAGGCAGAGGCAACTAATAAATAGATATCAATTTCTCAATTTAAGGAAAACATAATAATAATATTTTGAATCGATGATTCTTACCAATTGCTCCCTTTTAATGTACTCTGTTAGTTTATCTACTTTTTCCCCGTGTTTGTTGGACAGTTCCATCTCATACATATTGAAGCACATATCTTGGCAACAGACTGCGGAGAAAATCAGAAACACAGAACATTTCTTATTTTAAAATGCTACTGTGAAAAATTCCGTTTCTCCCTAGACCCACCGTGTGGCTGACACGGTGGGTCTTGGTGCTCCGGCCTGCTGTCAGGCCTGAGCCTCTGAGGTGGGAGAGCCGAGTTCAGGACACTGGACCACCAGAGACCACCCGGCTCCATGTAATATCAACCGGCAAGCGCTCTCCCGGAGATCTCCGTCTCAACGCTAAGATCCAGCTCCACCCAATGGCCAGCAAACTCCAGGGCGGGACGCCCCACGCCAAACAACTAGCAAGACGGGAACACAACCCCACCCATTAGCAGAGAGGCTACCGAAAATCATACTAAATTCAGAGACGCCCCAAAACACACCACTGGACGCAGCCCTGCCCACCAGAAAGACAAGATCCAGCCCCACCCACCAGAACACAGGCACCAGTCCCCTCCACCAGGAAGGCTACACAAGCCACTGAACCAACCTTACCCCCTGGGGCCAGACAACAACAACAAAGGGAACTACGAACCTGCAGCCTGCGAAAAGGAGACCCCAAACACAGTAAGTTAAGCACACTGGGAAAACAGAGAAATATGTAGCAGATGAAGGAGCAAGGTAAAAAACCATCAGACCAAACGAAGAGGAAATAGGCAGTCTACCTGAAAAAGAATTCACAGTAATGATAGGAAAGATGATCCAAAATCTTGGAAGTAGGATGGAGAAAATACAAGAAACGTTTAACCAGGACCTAGAACAACTAAAGAGCAAACAAACAGTGATAAATAACACAATAAATAACAATAAAACTTCTCAGGAAGGAAGCAATAGCAGAATAACTGAGGCAGAAGAATGGATAAGTGACCTGCAAGATAAAACAGTGGAAGTAACTACCGCAGAGCAAAATAGAGAAAAAAGAATGAAAAGAACTGAGGACAGTCTCAGAGACCTCTGGCACAACATTAAAGGCTCCAATGTTTGAATTATAAGGATCCCAGAAGAAGAAGAGAGAAAGAAAGGGTCTGAGAAAATATTTGAGGAGATTATAGTTGAAAACTTCCCTAACATGGGAAAAGAAATAGTCAGTCAAGTCCAGGAAGTGCAGAGAGTCCCATACAGGATAAATCCAAGGAGAAGCATGCCAAGACACATATTAATCAAACTGTCAAATATTAAATACAAAGAAAAAAAACCTAAAAGCAGCAAGGGAAAAGCAGCAAATAACACACAAGGGAATCCCCATAAGGTTCACAGCTGATCATTCAGCAGAAACTCTGCAGGCCAGAGGGGAGTGGCAGGACATATTTAAAGTGATAAAAGGTAAAAACCTACAACCAAGATTACTCTACCAGCAAGGATCTCATTCAGGTTCGATGGAGAAATTAAAACCTTTACAGACAAGCAAAAGCTAAGAGAACTCAGCACCACCAAACCAGCTTTACAACAAATCCTAAAGGAACTTCTCTAGGCAGGAAACACAAGAGAAGGAAAACACCTACAAAAACAAACCTAAAACCATTCAGAAAATGGTACTAGCAACATACATATTGATAATTACCTGAAATGTAAATGGATTAAATGCTCCATCAAAAAGACATAGACTGGCTGAAGGGATACAAAAACAAGACCTGTATATATGCTGTCTACAAGAGACCCACTTCAGACCCAGGGACACATACAGACTGAAAGTGAGGGGATGGAAAAAGATATTCCATGCAAATGGAAATTGAAAGAAAGCTGCAGTAGCAATTCTCCTATCAGACAAAATAAACTTTAAAATAAAGACTATTACAAGAGACAAAGAAGGACACTACATAATGATCAAGGGATGGATCCAAGAAGATATAACAATTGTAAATATTATGCATCTGACATAGGAGCACCTCAATACAAAAGACAAATGCTAACAACCATAAAACGGGGAATGAACAGTAACACAATCATAGTAGGGGACTTTAACACTCCACTTTCACGAACAGACAAATCATCCAAAATGAAAATAAATAAGGAAACACAAGCTTTAAATAACACATTAAATAAGATGGACTTCACTGATATTTATAGGACATTCCATCCAACAACAACAGAATACACTTTCTTCTCAAGTGCTCATGGAACATTCCCCAGGATACATCATGTCTTGGGTCACAAATCAAGCCTTGGGAAATTTAAGAAAATTGAAATCGTATCCAGTATCTTTTCCAATCACAACTTTATGAGACTACATATCAATGACAGGAAAAAATACTGTAAAAAATACAAACACATGGAGGCTAAACAACATGCTACTAAATAACCAAGAAATCACTGACGATATCAAAGAGGAAATAAAAAAATACCTAGAGACAAATGACAATGAAAACATGACCCAAAACCTATGGGATGCAGCAAAAGTTCTAAGAGGGAAGTTTACAGCAATACAATCTTACCTCAAGAAACAAGACAAATCTCAAATAAACAACCTAACCTTACACCTAAAGCAATTAGAGAAAGAAGAACAAAAAAAAACCCCTCAAATTTAGCAGATGGAAAGAAATCATAAAGATCAGAGCAGAAATAAATGAAAAAGAAATGAAGGAAACAATAGCAAAGATCAATCAAACTAAAAGCTGGTTCTTTGAGAAGATAAACAAAATTGATAAACCATTAGCCAGACTCATCAAGAAAAAAAAGGGAGAAGACTCAAATCAACAGAATTAGAAATGAAAAAAGGAGACGTAACAACTGACACTGCAGAAATACAAAGGATCATAAGAGACTACTGCAAGCAACTATATGCCAATAAAATGGACAACCTGGAAGAAATGGACAAGTTCTCAGAAAAGCACAACCTTCCGAGACTGAACCAGGAAGAAACAGAAAATATAAACAGACCAATCACAAGCACTGAAATTGAGACTGTGATTAAAATTCTTCCAACAAACAAAAGGCCAGGACCAGATGGCTTCACGGGCAAATTCTATCAAACATTTAGAGAAGAGCTAACACCTATCCTTCTCAAACTCTTACAAAATATAGCAGAGGGAGGAACACTGCCAAACTGATTCTATGAGGCCACCATCATCCTGATACCAAAACCACACAAAGATGTCACAAAGAAAGAAAACTACAGGCCAATATCACTAACGAACATCGATGCAAAAATCCTCAACAAAATACTAGCAAACAGAATCCAACAGCTCATTAAAAGGATCATACACCATGATCAAGTGGGGTTTATCCCAGGAATGCAAGCATTCTTCAATATACGCAAATCAATCAATGTGATACACCATATTAACAAATTGGAGGATAAAAACCATATGGTAACCTCAATGGATGCAGAAAAAGCTTTTGAGAAAATTCAACACCCATTTACGATATAAACTCTCCAGAAAGTAGGTAGAGAGGGAACCTCCCAGGAACTGAATCACAGAGCTACTCTACACCTTTCACAGAAGACCCTTTTAAGACTTACTTAAGGGAAAACAGAAGTAAGACGGCGAGAGAGAGAGTGCATATGCACGCGTTCATGTGTGTACGAAAGAGAGGCTGGAAAATAACTGGAACAAAGCTCAGGACATGCAGTGTACCATGACATCTGAACAGACCTTTGTGCTCCACGTAATTCTGTTTTCTAAAAGCAGCTTCTGGTAGTCTCTTTTTCAAAGATGACACTTTCATTACGTACTTAAAATCTAGTTCATGTGGTCTAAAAAACAAAATAACAATATCATGTAATGTAATAAACACTGAAACTACAGCTTCATAAGTTTTGGTTTTCTAATATAAAGCAAACAAAAATATTATAACCACAAAAAATTCTTAAATCTATAAACGCCAGATCAAATAATGTACATATTCATAAACGTTAGAGATTTTTGAGTATGCGACCTCATAAACCATGGTCTGCAAATGTGTTCACATTTTCTGAATGCATGCATTTCTGTTATAACCAAAATATCGAGACATGTGGATGAATTATGCATACTGCAATGAGAATCTTCGAGAAATTACACTACGTAAGAGTTGAAAACTTTTGACAATATGGGACTGCCGACCATGCAGTGCCACAGGATGAACGGCAGCCAGACTTGCATCATTTCCCCTACCTTTTCCTTCTTTAAAACTCATTTTTAAATACTTGTAGACTTACAGATACCTCCTTTCCCCCCAAATACTTCTTAATGTGTACCCTTAAGAAAAATATTTCCTTATATGACCACAAAACAATTAGCAAAAATCAAGGAATTAACAATGATACAGGACAATTTTTTCACCTACAGACCTCATTCAAATGCTGCCAACTGTCTCACTAAGGTCCCTTGTAACAAAAGAAGGTACTTTTTTCTGGTTCAAGATCCAATCCAGGATGCCACATTGCATTTACATATGTCTCTTTAGTCTCCTTCAGTCTGCAACATTCTCTTAGTCTTTATCTTCAGTGACCTTGATATTTCTGAATAATATAGACCATTTATTTTGCAGAATGTCCCTCAATCTGGGCATGTCTAACATTTCTTCCTGATTAGATTGGCAGGAGCACCACAGACTGATATCGTGTTATTCTCTGGGCATCGTATCAGGAAGCACATGATGTTTATTCCTCTCCTGGTGACATTAACTTAACCACTTAGTTAAGATGGTATCTGTAGCTTCTTCCATTGTAAAGACTTTATTTTTTCCTTTGCGAGATATGTAAATACCATCAAACTTTCACCTACTCTATCAAGCCTCCATGGATTATTATGATGTTGCCAAAATGTGATTTCCAAATTCCATCACTCTTTCTATACCTATTAGTTGCACTCTATAGTGAGAAAGAACTTTCCCTTCTCTCCCATTTATTTATTCACAGAATCCTTAATTTATTCTGTGGGCTATAAATTCCCTCTCTCTTCTTAAAAAAGGCCAGTAGAAAGTAAGTGATTTCTAACAGCACACCAGTTTTCATTTTATTTTTCAATTAAAGCATGTCTAACTTTCAACAGTTTTGGGTGCAAACTAAGAATAGATTCAACAAAAAGATATCACAAGATGCCTTTCACAGTTCTCTCTGTGGAAGCAAATATTGTAATTCATCATAATGTAAATACATGTAAAAGCTACTCTAATACTAGTCTAGGAAAATCATGTGAACATTCAAAAACTAGATGCTGCAAACCTTCTAAAGATTCTAATAGAATTCAGTGGCTAGAATCTGTTGCATCTGTTATCCAGGCAAGTCCAATTTGTCTCTTGGGGAAAGTCAAACTTCTAGCATCAAGTAAATTAATTTAGCCTGAGAGATCATTTTCCCATAAATGGATTAAGATACTAAAATATAAAAAGTGATTTGTCAAAGATTATAAAACTAACTTATTTCAAGTCAACGGTCAGATTTAGATCTGAATTTAGGTCTCCTGTGTCATGGCCCTGTGCTCTATACATCTCCCCAAGAGTAATCTAAAACCAAGTACAGTTGCTGTATTTCACACCAGCGCCAACAAGCAACACCTCAAAATGAGAATCAAAAAATTATACAAGCATCAGTAAAGGCACTCATTCAATACTTACAGTTGTTTTGGAACCAATGCACCGTAAGAGGACCAAAGAGTTATATCACACATCACACAGCCTTGAATAATTAATTTCCCTTTCCATGGAGAGATGAGAACTGTAAGAAATGAGGGTAAGAAAGAAACTGATTATTTTATTTGTGAACAAAACATTTACTTAAAGAAACAGCTAAAAGAACCAATTAAATAATTTCTTACCATTTTCTTTGAATTCAAGTCTATGGGGAAAGAAAAAGAAGCATATTTTAGAAGAGCAAAGGAAAGAAATCCAGTAAATCAAAGTATGTACATAGTTACTTACATGCTTTTATGATTATGAGCTGATGCTGCCATCTTTTTAGGTTCCCTGTACTGAAAAGCTACAATCACATAAGGACAGATCTGTCTGGGTCGCTCAATAACAGTGCTGCCTGAAAGTTCATAGATGTAGTACTGAAAGAAGCAAAATAAGTATTATCAGGGTAATACTACAGAATTCCACATGCATCAAGTTTATTTCAACCCTACGCAACCCCAAAATTTAACTCATTAGATTGAGAAATGATTTATTCCCAGGTGACTATACCTGACTCAGTTCAAAGGTGCGAAAATGACTTGTCTTGTGAGAAACCTTGTTAGTATTTACAGCCACGTGGCAATCATAGCCAGAAGATGGGCTGGTATAGTTAGTTGTATAATTCTCAGACACAAACTTGACTCTTCCCTAGAATGAAAATATTAAGACTAATCAAATGTTTTCAAACAGCAATAACCTTACTCTAGGATTTATTTAAAAGTAGCCTAATAAAGAACATATACACATGTTTGCTGTTAAGGTCCCGCCTCTTCATCAATAGGACCACCAAAGGCAATACTAAGAAGACAAATAATATAAATGGTACTTCAGTGAGCAATCAAACCCTGTATCCTCTCCCCACCCAACGGCTCATGAGGTTGGGCAGGGCTGGCTTCTCAGCAGTAAAGTAAGGAAGACTGAGAGCATATAGGCAGAAACGAAAAAGCAGTATCCACCAGACAGGGTGGGATACGGGGGCATGAAACCAATGGCGAGGCACAATCTGACATAAGCAAAAAAATGTTTGTTATCTGAGCTGACAGGCACGTTGTCTGCGGCAGAACTACAGCACTTATAACAGAGCAGGAGAGGGAAGAGTAAGGGAGGTAAGCAGTGACTATGAGCCAATGCAATGCTACTTTCCCTCCAGTTCTTGGGGACAAGTTTTGGAATATGAAGAGTTCACACTCTTAAAAAAATCAGTAGTGTTAGGTTTATAACCAAAGAACTTAAGATAGTAGGAAAGCTAAAACAAAAGCAAAAACAAAACAAGACCACAGAATATGTCCTCAAAAAGCCCCCCAACCTCTAAAATTAGAGTTATCCTACTATTTGAGTGAAAATTCTAATTGCGTGATTCATTTATACTGGACTATTTAAGGGCATTTAAAAATGTCTGAGATCATCAGCTGCAGGTGCCCCATGAAACTGTGAACAAGGTCTCAATGTTTTAGGGATTAAAAATATATATAAAGGTTTCTCATTTTGAGAATTTAAATCAATGAATGGTGCTTTCTAAATTCATCTCTTATAACTGAAATCACATTGCTTTATAAGCAGCTACTTGTTTTCTGTTAGTTACTATTTAAAAAGTGGCATTGTGGGACAGGGTGAGAGGAAAGCTTTTCACTGAATATCTGTTGTATTATTTTGAAGCTTTTTTTAAAAAACATATTCATAGATCATCTATAAAATGAATTTCAAAACAGCTTTGTCCGTAAAGGAAAGCAAAAAGCTGTTATTTTTTCTGACTTTAGATAGCTGTCTTTGGCAAGGACTATGTGTAGCAAATGATCTGCAAAGAACATTATCACAGACTGATAATCGTTCATTTTTAAAAGAAAAATTACATAGAAGCATATTTAGTCTTTACCTTAATTAGATTAAAAATTACAACATAACCAGACTTCCCATGATACCAAGGTCTTGCATGAAGATAGTCTGAGTATTTGGAAATGTATACACCTATAAAAGTATAAAAATAGATTGATTTACACTTTAAAAAGATTATTTACACATGGGTTACCTTTAACTGAACAAGACAACACAAAAGATAAATAAATGCTAACATTAAAAAACTATTTTGAAGCTTCTTACCTTTTAAAAACTATTTGAGATATTCTAAAGGTATGGAAACATTAGAGCTGAGATACAATATATCTGTTCGACAACCAACTTTCTATTTGGGTATGTTAAGTGTAAAAGGATAAGAGTATCACATTGTTGGAAAAGCCTTCGTGAGTCTGTTTTCTCTCCATGCAATCATTCAGTGAAAAGGCCTATAGTAATCTGATTCTCAAGTTATATAGAATATAATTATATAAAAAATCTCAGTAAGTATTCATATTTAAGAATGTGTGCTGAGGTCTACTACACTGCAGCTGTGTGCCAGACAGCAGTGCCACAAAGGCACATACAACGAGGTCCTGCCTTCAAGCAGCTTATTCTGCTGGGCTGTGAATTCCAGGGAGGCGGGGGTTATATTTGTTTTGTTCACCACTGTAGCCACATCACAGCCCACTGCAGCTTAATAGAGAAGTGAGTGTCAAGAGGGGAGAGACTCCTTTAAGTTACCACAGGAGAAGAGGATCCCCACACGGCAGCAGCAGTGAGAATAAGGAGGAAAGGACACATTTCAGAGATATTCCTGAAGTATCTCTTTTGAAATATAAAGGACAATGGTGAGGACATGGATACAGCAGACAGAGCAATAAACTTGTGGCCAGAAGATTGGGTTCCACTTCCAGGTTTCTCACTTACTGCTAATAATAACCATGTGACTGAGGAGTACGTCACTTAAACGGGCAGGGTGGGCATGAGTCACAGATACACAAATCACAGGGTTCTCAGGAAGATTTTAAAAGATCCATAAACTTTTAAAACTATAATACACTACAGTAATATAAAGGATTACTTTCATACACAGAACTATCCATTTCTATTTGAGCCCCAAACTATAGAACACACACAGGCAGTAGTGCTATTTGATTATTACCCCCAGTACACGGGATGAAGAAGACTGTGTATTTATAGGAGCAATCCAGCCTCTATCTACTCCACCACCCTACTGAAGCCAGCCTCTCAAACATCAACAATAAACTCATGCGATTGCAGTAAAGCACAAAAATGGCCTTAATGTTTAGAGATGTAAGCTGAGGTGTTTGCTTGTAATTCACTTTCACAATTTTCAGAAAAAAAAATTTTTTTAAGCAAATGAAGAGAATAATGCAAAACATTATCTGTTAAACGTAGGTGATAGGTGTATTATACTATGCTCTCTACTTTTTCTACGTTAGCATTTTTCATAATGAAAAGAAGCGGGGGTTAAAAAGAGTAGGGGAGATGGAAAAAAAGGTTTTAGGTAAACTGTTATTGGGGTTATGAACTTATCCCCTTTCATGTCCTTTAGAAGAGCTGAATATATGTTTAAAAAAACATTTGTTTTACACAGAGTTACCATATGAGCCAGCAATTCCACTCCTAGGTATAAACCCAACAGAAATGAAAAAACATGTCCACATAAAGACCTGTACCAGACTGTACATAGTAGCATTTTTTAAAATAGCCAAAAAGTAGACACAGCCAAATGTCCATCAAGGGCTGAACGGATAAAGAAAATGTGGTACAGTGGAATATTATTCAGTCAGAAAGGGAATGAAGTACATGCTACAACATGGATGAATCTCAAAAACACTAAGCTAAGTAAAAAAGTTAGTCACAAAAGGTCATATATGATTCCATCTACATGGAATGTCTGGAATAGGCCAATCCATAGGGGCAAAAAGTAGAGTACTGGTTGCTTAGGCTGGCGGGAGTGGGGAGTGACTGATGAAAATGGTCTAAAATTGATTGTGCTGATGGCTGCATATTCATTTTAGTGAATATGCTAAAAAAACTGTATACTTTAAACAGGTGAAATGAATGGTACATGAATGTTATCTCAATAAAGCTGTTATTTAAAAGAAATGGTCAGCAGGCCATGAAGCCCAGTAATCCTTCTCAGTGCTGACCTCCAACTTCTGTAGCATCTGACACTGCTAACACCCCTCCTTACAGCCTTCTGTTCTCTGTGTAACTCCACCTCCTGATTCTTCATCCCCTGGACTGCTCTCAACTCCCTCTTCCTAGCCTTGCCCCACGGCCCCATCCCTTACTCCCATAACCACCTGAAAGTTCTGTTCTTGCCATCTTTGCTGCCCCATTAAACAATGTTTTTGGCTTCAACTAACACCCACCCGCTGCCACCTTGAACCCCAACCTCCAGTTCTAATCCCTTTTCCAACTATTTTTACCACCATCAGGACAGCTTTTAGAAACACTTATGACCACCTCATTATTTCTCAAATTTAGCTCACGGAAGCAGTAGTGTTCATTTAGGTGTAAGCTCCAAGCTAAGCACCTGACACAGTCTCATGTAATCCTCACAGCAAATCTAGATGACAGTTTTATCTACTTTACAGATGAGGAAAGTGAAGCTTAAAGAAATTAGTGCTAATCCACATTCTTGACAATAAGATTACCTTTCTCTTTTAACTCAACAGCTTCCCTACAATTTCCTCTCCTCCTTGTCTCTCTTTTACTGACAATATCAATGCAGTGTAAGTTACCTTACATTTGATTCTTTGCTTTCTGTTACTCCTCACATTCCACAGCTGCCAAGGTGCGTCACTTCCATCTATTCTGTGTTCCTACTGCCATTATGATAATTCAGAAGAAATCCTCATTAGCCCCAGATGACTGCGCTAAACCCTTGGCACTGAAAGATACCTTCAGTACCTTTTCTAGTCCAACCATCCTTTGAAAAAAGATAACTCCTATTAGAAAATCTTAAGTCTTAGACTCAAAGCTCATTTATATGTTTAAAGGTCTGCTTCCAAAGATTACTATTTATCATCCATGAGACTAGCATTTAACATAGGTATCTTATGTAACTAACTAAACCCCACTTCACCTTGTAAAAGAGATTCCTTTTCCTTACAGACGTACCTTTCCCTGGGTCACCCAGAGTGGTGATAGCACTGCTGCCAACACAGAGTCCACGCTGACATACCAACTTTGCCTTAAACAAAAGATTGTACTTTGCTTATCATATCATTCTTGGGAGGGTCAATGAAATAGCTCGATAATCTATATACAAACTTTCAATACAGAATCTGTACATTGTATGCATTCATGGCACAAAGTAAGCTTATGTAAGGCAACTGTGTTTTAGTTAATATTAACAGTTCAAACGTTTTCGTGAAATTTTATTATTTCTGTTAACAAAAATGTCAGCAGCAAAACCAAATTAAACAAGCTCACAGATAATTCCTCTCTTGAAGATTTCTTTTTCAATTACAGCTTGGGAATCACTAAATTTGAAAATGTCTTATCTGCAAATGCCTTATTTTTTTAGTATGAATCCATAACATATCTTATTTGGAAGTTAAATAAACTCTCTAGTATTACTATATAATCCATAAGTTATATGGTAATGTTAATTATTCTTTAGCAAATCTATCCCTGTTCTTTAAAAATCATGACCCGAACCGAAATACTACCTTTGAATTACTTTAAGTTGGATTATAGATCTCTAGCATTGTTGAACTGCATCTAGAAGCCACACACATCTCTGGAGACATACCTGCACACAGTAGTTTCATTCTCCACAATTTAGGTACAACCAACAATATGGATGTTCAATTTTCAAAATAAGGCATGAAACAATTCCAAGTAACTAGAATGCTGAACGTGTTCATCTTGTCCCCAAAATCATGTAATTTAAACTTGAAAAACCTCCCCAAGAAATAGAAAATATCTATCTAAACAATGATCGAGAATAGAACATATCCATTCACTCCATTAAAAGTCATTATTAATACTTAAGAAATCTGTATTAATCAAAATCTCACCACGAGCTTACAAATGTGTTCAAGATAAAACTAAAGAAAACCTATGGAAATTTGTAGAAATCCAATCTCTTTCATGACAAGCTTTCACTGTCATTTACATTGCCACCAAACTAACAAAAAAGACTGATGAACTGGTAATTTTGGTAGACCTAAAATACCAATATTTAATTTTAATGATATAATTAATTTTGTACATTTACATCACAAAATTACTTTTCTACGACCGAATTCCCTTACCTGATTTTCAGTTTCAAACAGAAGAAACCCGTAAGTTTCTTGAAGTTCTTCGTGAGTATAGTTACTTGCTTTTTTTTCTTGGTAAAAAGTTTTGTACTGTATAAGGAGAGAATAATCAAATGTTATAAACATGTTGTTTTGCCTTGAAAATTAATTTTTAAAAATGCATCATCTGAATTCCTCCTGCTAAAAGACTAATGAAATTTATTATTTTTCTATTCCCTAGAATATATTATAATTACCTTTCAAGTGACTATTTCCAAGGATCTTTTATTTCAGCTGAAATGTGATAGTTGAAAAGAACTAGGCTTATATATCAAAAATAATGGGTCTATTTCTTTAACACTAAAATAAAACGAACACACAGACACAGTGTGTACCAAGCACCTCACCTCATTTAAGAAAATGTCATTTTTCACCAAAGTCACTTGACTGTACTGAAAACCATGCTCAGATGCAGAGTCCAAGTAAGAAGTATGGAGAATTGAAACTGCCCTCTGGAAGAGAGAGTCTGAACTCAAGGACACTGTCTCAAAAACTGTAAAACACAAACAAAAATAATGCAACTGTTTAAGATAACCAAAGGATGGGGAAAAGTGGCACACTAAATATCACTGAATACTGATACAGGAAATATATCATCTATGATAATAGGAAATAATTATCTACTTCCTTCCTGTATAATTAAGACATTTACAATGTGTTTTGGCTACCATATCTGGACTATCTTAAAAGATCTCACATGTGAAAATAACCGAAATGGATTATAACTGAGGGTGAATTACTTTTAATGCAAGAATAAATCCCTTTTGGTTTAAAGTTGGGTACTGTAACCATACTGGGTAAAAGCAGATGCAAATGTAGTGTCAAGCTGGTGGTCAGCAACTGCTTAGACCAATGCTTCTCATTCTTAAATTTTTTTAAACCTAAGCCACATTTTGAGAAACTTACCCTTCCTGTCTTCTCACCAAATCCCCAAGGAAGTCTGTTAGGTTCCTTGGAAGGAGCCTACTACTGCACACTCAGCAAACACATTAGAAATCATGTTTCTTTGGGGCTTCCTCGCCAGCCTGTACATGTCTATTAAAATTTACTTCTTATGGGCTGTATTATAAAATCATTATTTTACAAAAAGAAAACTTTATTACTTTTTTGGAAAGTGCTTTTTTCAAACCATATCAATCCAGTCATTCTCTTGATTGAGCCCTTGTGTCTTTTGATTTTACCAGTCCTCACTTAGCAAGAACTGAGCCTAATGAGTTCTCATAACATTTAACTATTCGATTTGTTTAATCCTTTCTATTGACATCCTCTCTATTCTCTTTAACAAGGTTCGGGGGAGGATACACACTGATTATTTGTAAATAATAGAGAGAATAATTTATGTAACACTGCAAGTTTGGGCCTTACAGTATAAATAAGTACATTAATATGGCTTCCTACTTATACCAGGACTCTGCCAATTACACTAAAGTTCAAAAGTTAAAGAAAACATAAGCTTTTTAATTAAAATTAATTTATGAACAACAGATTAAAAAACCCTAGACCATTACAGAAATCAAAACAAACATTTCAGTAACATTGACTTGGACTAAACTGTCCTAATGCTTCCGTTCCCAAGGTAATTTAAAAATGATTTTGATAACAATACTTCCTAGTATCAAAAATAAAAGATTATAAATAGCAAGGAAAGAAAGAAAAGAGGATGAAACACTTAAGAAGAATATTCTGAAGTTGGCACATCTGATCTATATCGATTGTATCTTACTTTTATTTTTCCTCAGTTTCACCTTCTCTCTTTCAATATCAGTATACCAGTGCTGTGAAAAATATGGATATTCTAAAGAGATTCAAATAGCAAAACACCAGTGATAACAATTCAAAAATTATGGCTTTCTTTAGCTACTTACTCAAAACAAACTGGGAAGCCTATGCACTTGCCAATTCCTTTTACAAATAATCTGTACAGCTAGCTCAAATGCAAATCAGGATTCCTTTAAAAATTATAATTTTGGAAAACTAGTATTAATTTTTTTCAAAGGCAATATAATATTTAAAGAATCTAATTATACTATGAGGCTCAATATTTGTGAAAGATGTTGCTTACAAGTGAAAGAAACAAAAGTTGTCATAGCTTTGGAAATGACCAATCTATAATAATCAACTTCCCTAAATTCTGCAAGATGTTCATAGATTTTAAGTTTCAGAAGTACTGAATACTACATATATCCCCAATTTTAAGTGTCAACGCACAATAATAAACTGAAAACTGTGAGAAATCATGCAATTTATAAAACCCTATCTAATACAATGTGGGGAGTACTGCTCCCAATAAAGCTAGGACTAATGGTAATGATTTAAAATAAACAAGGAGGAACAAGTAAGAAATGACTTATTTTGTACTTTTATATTGCAATTTCTAAAACTATTTATTTATGGTTAAAGAGGCTTCCTTTTAATGTCAGCACTCTCCAAAGAGCCATAAGTTAGAAAAGTAATAATTTTACAGTTGGCAGAAGGAAAAGCATATCCAAAGAGAAGTTAATGGAAAACCACAGTAAATCCTGAATCTTTCATGACTTCATAATAAATGACCTCAGTTATACTCTCAAGAAAGCACAAGTTTCCTGCTCTATAATTAAGGAGATAATGAGAATTTTATTGAGCAATCATTTGACATTGTCTCTTCCCACACAATGCGCTTTCATTTAACCACCTAAAACAAGTGTACAAAACGAGGAGCACTAAATAAATGGATAGTTTCATTTTTTGCTGAGCAATGCTCATGCTCTAGTTAAACATTCAAGATGATCAGAATATTAAGAGAAAGAAGAGGGAGCTATTCCACAAAGAAATCTAAAGCAACATCTAAGAAGGTAACTTGAAAAGTACCTGTCTGTAAAGCATAAAGAGTATCCCTTACGGTTTAAGTGACCAACAGAGAGCGCACGGAAAAAATTGAAGTTCAATCAAAAGGGCTCTGAAAACTGAGTTAATATTCTTTCCTGTAGCACCTGGCTTTGGGCATGTTTCTCTGCCATTTATGGATTTGATCTTAAAAGTTAGGTCAAGATTGGGCTTCCCTGATGGCACAGTGGTTGAGAGTCCGCCTGCCGATGCAGGGGACACGGGTTCCTGCCCCAGTTTGGGAAGATCCCACGTGCCAAGGAGCGGCTGGGCCCATGAGCCATGGCCGCTGAGCCTGCGCGTCCGGAGCCTGTGCTCCGCAATGGGAGAGGCCACAGCAGTGAGAGGCCTGCGTACCGAAAAAAAAAAAAAAATTTAGGTCAAGGTGGACACAGCAAGTTGGATTCTGCTCAAAGTGCCCTGCATCTCTCCCCCATCTCAAAATCCATGACAGGGATACTGAGTGTCTGATTTCGGGACACTTCTTTCTCTTTTTATAACTTCTAATAAGACAGATAAGAAAATCATAAACCAGTTTCTGATGCTATACCACAGGTATCTATTTTCCATTCTATAAGCATCTGGTCTGAAAGCAAATAATGAGACGAACAAACGTCAACAACTTAGATGTCACAGTAATCTAACAGAATCTAGCCACTTCTGCATTTCCCCCAGACTTACATGACCACAACTCCTGTTTGTGAATGAAGCAATAGCATTTATCAAAGACAGAAACACTCAGAACCCAACAATATGTGCCATTAAAGGCCCTTATTAGTAGAATGCAACCTACACCTTTTAATACTCTCCATGCCTATATACTTTATCTCCTCTAAGTAGGTCATTTGATAGTTGTTGAAGGAACAGCCCGTACTTTAATCACCTAATCCTAAAATGTATTACCCTTACTTTTAAGATATCAAAGGACTGCCAGTTAGATATACACAACTTTTTTAGAACACAATTTGGCAGAAAGTAACAAAAACTTAAATGGGCATACCAAATAACCATTCCATTTCTGGGAATCTATTCCTCAGAAATATTAGCATAAGTGCAGGGCTTGTATGTACAAGGGTGTTCCATGCACCAACACCTATAACAGCGAAACCACGGGAGACAACCTAAATTGCCATCAACAGGGAAACACCTTGCAATTACTAAATAAAAACAAAGTAAATCTGTATATACTGACGTACAAAGATATCTGTTGTATACTACTGAGTGAATAATATGTATTATATGTCATTTTGGTAAAAAAAAACATAAAAAATTATGTGTTTGGAAGTATACAGAAAAAGATGTAGAAAGATGGGAAATCCAACCGTTAACAGTATTTACACCAATGGTGATTGGGGAGTGGACAAAAAGGAGAACTTACACTTTTACCTTATATATATCACTACAATTTAGATTTTTCTTACATAAGCATGTATTACTTCTACTATTTAAAATATCTCAATTTAAAATCAAGTAAAATAAATCATAACTTCAAAGAAATACAAATAGAGGAGTGTGACAATTTCTCTTGAACATACACCTTTTCTGATGCAATTTGCAAACTTAATCACCTATCAATTTTGGACTAATAAGAAATCTGTAGCTACTGGAAGTTATAATTTTGTAAAAAGTCCTTTAATTTTACATGATCTATATTAAAATCTAAAAAACTGTACTGTGCAACTTTGGATTCATTAGTAAGAGCTTATAGCATTTAGTTTAATACCCACTCTTCTCTGATATGAACCTTGTCTCGGTCTTCTCTAACAGGGAATGTAGCTGGGAGGGTGGTCTTAATTCATTTTCACCAAGTATACCCCCAGAATTCTTGACATAGTCCTGTTCTCTGCTAATGTCATAAATGCTAAAATGAAAAAAGAAAAAATTAAATAATAAAGTGAATAGTTCTATTTCGGGCATGTCTACTATATAAATAATATTTATTGAGCATCTAGTTTGCATTAGGTACAATTTTGTAATGTTTCCCTTCTTGGTCAAGTCTCCAGAGCTAAAGACTAAATTTGCTGTATAAGAAGTAGTAACACACATAAACTGAAGTGGTTTTCCCCCAATTCTTTAATTTCTAAAGAAAATTTTCTTCACAGAGATAAACAGGATCAATTTTGCCTCATTGAAAAAAAACTTTCAAAATGCATACATTATAGAACCACACCCATGTTCTACTGGTTGGAAATAATAAAATCAAATAGAACACAAATAAAACCTCTCCCCACCCCTAAATAAGTAATATTTGATTCACCCTTCATTAAACAAAACTATTAGTGACGACTATTATGTATCTAGTACTATGCTATACCCTGGATTTTATCAAGACAAAGGAGAAAAAGTCTCTATGATAAAAGTGTCTGGGTGGCCTGGAGATCTTAGAATGTGCTCACAAAATACTCACTCCTAGAGTGAGTGTGTGACCTTTGGAAAGCAAGGGCTGTATCTCCTGGTGACAGCCCTCTCAAAGAGGAAAGCAGAGCTGGAAGTAAAGACCCTCCCAAACCAGATTACACTTGCAACTTAGAAAAGGAGTAGCAACAAAGGCACCATATTTTTAAAAACAATCCTCAGCTTCAGGAGCAGAGGAGGGAACCCTTAAGCCTGAAAACTGCTCTGTCGCATCCCTACACTGGGCTCAAACACATCTTCAGAGCTAGAATAAGATGAAGGCAGGGAGACTGCATCTTTTCCTTTGTCCTTGGTGAGAAAGCTTTCCCAGAATTCTCTCTGCAGGCACCCCATTCTCACCTCATTGGCCAGAACTGAGTCACATGTTTATTCCTAAAACAATCACTAACCAAAGAGAGTGGAATTACCACAATGAGCTTAGAGCAACTAACAGTCACACAGCCCCCCACTCTCACCCGCCCAAGCTGCTCCTGAAGCATGGGATCACCCCAAAACCTAGACAAAATTGTGGTTTGGGGGAAGGGAAGAAAAAGGGAGGTGATTGCTGGGAAGGCAGTCAACAACATTATCACACTAAGGTCTCAACAAGTTAGTGGTAGGTCTGCAATAGAATCCTGGGCTCCTGACTCCCAATTTAATTCTCCCCTCTTGACATAATGAATGATATAATCAATAATGCTACTTTTTCTAAAGAATCTTAAATATATCCACACAGTTCTACCTCAAATCCTTTTTGAAAAAAGGTGTACTATTATTCAACTATACCTGCTATTTTTTGTAAAGTATACTGAATTTCTCAAATAATGAACTGCTTGCAGTTCCTCGTGTGTATCATATTTCCACCTCTGCATTTGCTATTTCTATTGCCCTGAAAATGTATACACTAGTGCCCTTTTTTGGCTTCCTTATCATTTGAACTTACTTAGATTTCAAGTATCAGTGCCTCTCTGAAACCTTCCATGACATATCCCATCCCAATGACACTGGCTGTTGGTATCATTGGGTACCCACTGTATCATGTGCCAGACTCTCCCACATATTTATAGTACTGGTTTCGTTATAGATTTTTCTTCCTACCACTGGATTAGATGAAAACCTTTCTTGACTGGACCTTTATTTTCTACATACTTTCTCACTCTTTTTGTCTAATTGTTGTGGCTATTCTATTTCTTAGGAGAGTTCTTCAGCTTTATTATCTAATCCTTTCCTGCTTCCTGAATAATTTCTCTCCCTTCTTAAAAAATAGAATCTCTTCTTTTACGTAAGTTGAATTTTCTCTTTTCTCTTTAAAGATACTACAGTTTACAGATTCTTCTATTTCTATTCCACCCATATTCCTGCCCTGAGAAGTACTTGGTACCTCTAAATCCTGAGCCTTTTCCAGATTCTGTGGAGGGAAGCAGCTTGCTTCTCTTGTTGGCTTACCTCTCTTCAGCCTTCAGCATTCTCTAATCCACTGAATCATTTAGTAATTGACCACCTTCTTTTGTAGTTTCCCAAATACGGATTCCGTTTATCTTCTCATTTCTCAGTCTCTTGGTCTTTGTGGATTTATATCTTTACTCTTTTACTATAATCTTAGTGGAATTTCCAGAGGAGTGTACAACTGGAGGTGTCACAGACATAACTGAAGTGTCTACTTAATGTAAGTCTTAATTTCTTCAATCAAAAAGTGTGCAATATAACAGCTACCATGGTAGCTACTATCACCATTATTTTTAACTTTTATAATTATGAAGACCTCATTCTATTTACTTATTTATTTATCACAGAACTAATTACAGATCAAATCTTCAACAAATATTAATTTTAAAAGAATTAATTTTTAGTGTGTATTAACACGATAATCATTTACTCAAATACATGAAAAGAACAGTCAAAGTAGATCTTCAATGATTTCTTTCAGAGTATTTATCATGGTTTATAATTACATAATCATAATTATTTCACTCATGTCTATTGGCCTAATAAACAAAGCCTTATGAGGATAGGAATCATGCCTGTTTTGTCTACTTGTGATTACCCAGCATCAGCCCAATGCCTGGCACGCAGTGAATGTTCAGTAAATATGTATTTGATAATGAAATGAAAGAATAATACTTATGCAAGTTAATCCGTTCCAAAACTCAGGAAAAGGAAGAGCTTCCCAATTTTTTTTATAAAGCAGTCAAATGCTAACACCAAAATCTGACAAAACAAATACATAAGAAAGGAAACTATAGATCTATCTCATGAATATTGATACTAAAATCCTAAAATATATGTATTGGCAAAGAGAATCCATCAGGACACTAATATCATAACAGAAGTCAATTAAGGTACATTTTCGGAATGTATGAATTGGTTCAATAAATAGGAAATCCATAAATTTAACTAACCACATTAACAGGTCAAAGTTATCATGAGGGGCTGCTGGAACATGGGATGAGGTAGGAGAGCCACATGTCAGACTGTCCAAAGGAAGTTACTATATACTTCTTTCCAAACAGATGACTTAGATATCTAAGTTTTTGTTGCTGCACAGTAGTTTTTTCATTTATGTAGTATTATTTTGGCCATACTTCATCTACAAAACAAATTGATGCTCCCAAATAAAAGAAAGCTGTTCACTTAATGTAACACAGAAAAAATCCTACCATAAGTTGTTTAGGGGAAAGAAAAGCTGATAGCAAAGGAGAAGTATGTATATATACACACAAAGCCTTAAGAACATATACTATGATTTAAACAATGGTCATCATCTGTATAATGCTTATCAATATCTGATGTTTTTCTTGTTTCTTGGATTATGCTCCCACCACTAGATTATTAGCTTCATGAATACAGGAATTTATCCTTTTCCATGCTGTACCCCAGTGCCCAGAACAGTGCCTGGTACACAGTAAGGTTTCAAGAAACATTCATGTATTGAATGAATCAAGCCATATTCCAAATCACTTCACTTCTCTACTTAAACTCTTAGTGGCTTCTCGTTGCCCCCAGAATGCAACACACGCTCCCTGCCATGGCCCTGTAAAATCTGACCCCTGCTTGCTTCCTCCACCTCACCTGATCCTCCCTCCTCTGGCTTACTGCTACGGTCCAGCTACCCTGGTCTTTCCATTCAAGCTCTTTGCTCTTTTCAGGCCTTTGCACTTGCTGTTATTTCTGACTGAAACGCTTGCTCTCCTGTTTTGCCCTTGGCTTAGCTCCCTCTCTTCTTTTAGTGAAATCTCAAGTTATTCCCTCAGATAAACCTCCTCTGATCACCCCACCTAAAGTAGGCATTTTCTTTAAATCACTCATTACAACATACAGCTATTTTGTCAATTGACTTTTGGGGGTGTGTGTGTCCATCTTCCCCAGCAGAATGTAAGGTCCACAGAGGCAGATACTCTTTGTCTTGCTCACAAAGCCCTTCAGTACCCAGCAGAGCTCCTAGCACCACAGTACTCAACGCTCTGCCAAGTTGTCTTTGGGTAGGTCAAGTACAGGTAATTTCTGTTTCATTCTTTTCACAGCTTTACGTATTATCTGAAATTTTACGTAAGCATAAATATAATCTGGGGAAGTAAAGCTATTTTCATTTTGGAAAAAAGATCTTCCATGGCCCTAAGTAGTAGCAAGTTAGTTTTTAAAATGAACACAAAGTAAATGAATGGAAATAGCATTTCCCATAAGCCAAAACAGTAAGAGACCCATAAGATAAAGCTTCTCTATTAAAAAATAGAAAATACTACAGAATGAGGAATGTATGATTTTTATAACAATTTTTAAGTTCTTAAAAATTTTTACACTTTAAATTTTTAAAATTTCTTAAATTAAAAAAAGTCTACCATGTACAAAAGTTTAAATGTTTTCTAATGTCAAGATAATCACCCACAGGAAGAATAAAAACCAAGATACCCTTGCTATTATTTGAAGTGCAAAAGTCCATTTGGAATCACTGCTTTACAATTCAAAAGGTTTCCTAAAATACTGTAAGTCTACACACACAGAAGAGTTGTTTGTAAAGAGTGATGCCATCTCTCTGGCAGTTCGGCAAGGGTTTCCTCACTGCACGCTCGGAGAATCCCATGAGTCAGGAGGCAAAGGCGCTCTGTAAACCCTTAAGTACATAGAACCGTTTGTTCACCACCTACCTCGGTGGCCCCACCAAAGTTTCACTTCCTAAAGCCCCCTGAAGGTGGGACAGTCAGTCCGTCCCTTCTCCCAGTCTCCTCGTCACCCAGTTCTCTGGCAGGCAGCTCACCGGCCAGGTGGGAGGCCCCAAACGCAGGTGTCTCCAGGAGCCCCTGGCTGGGTGGGGGTGAGGGCCGGCCCCTCCTCCTCACCTCATGTTGTATCGGGGAGGGGGCTGTCCCTCTGCCCAGCTGGCCCCTCCGGCCCCCTCCTGCCAGCGAAAGCCAGTGTGGCGGCGGCGGCGCGGGCTGTGCCTTTAAACGTCAACGACGGTGGGTGGCGAACCGCGAGCCGCGCACACGCGCACAGCCAGGCTACCTGGCTGTGCGCCGGGTCGGGGAGCCGCAGGCTGGTCCGAGGCCTGGACAAGCAGAGTGTCCTCAGTTCCCTGTTTCTGACGTCTCCCAGTACTCCTAGGTGGACAGTTTTATTGTTATTTTACAACGATCGCTCCAAGCTTCAATTCCCTCGAAGGTCTTGCCTGCAGGTTATTCAGTAACCATTCTGGATTGCAAATCCTAGACCTAAACCGAAATCCATGTCTTTTCACCACAGTGACCCCAAGTTATTCTAACTCACCGCTGCTATAAAGGTTTCCCATTATTGTCTAGTAAACTCGCTGATTATAGTTTCATGGGGCTTTGCTGTGTAATTTACAAAAGTAAAAGGTCTGCTGAATATGGTTTTGGATACTCCATATATGCCCAGGAGATGCTGATACCAGCACCCAGGGTTGAGATGGGGTGCTTGTCCCTCCCACTAAGCCACACAGCCCTAACAAAACTCATGAAAAATAAAGTTGGAGTCTGTGTGTGCGTGTGTGCGGTGTGTGTGTGTGTGTGTGTGTGTGTGTGTGTGTGTGTGTGTGTGTGTGTGTGTGTTGTGGTGTTTGGCCTGATCTAAGGACGTCTTTCCTTTTCACTTATGTTTTAATCAAGTAATCTAAAACATCCATATGCGTTTCCTGGACCATATCTGCACTTGCTAGCGGAAAACTAATCAGAGAGCTCCTAGAGAATCACTGCCGCTATGGTATTGTACAAATAGAAAACATACAGGAAAACCTTAACTCACAAAGGAAATTACTTAAATTCATAAAGAATCATGTAGATTAATTACTATTTAAAATAGCAAAATCACTTTGCATATTTAATATATGCAATGGGAGAGCAACTGCCGTCTTTTTAAAAACTTTAAAAAATTATTTCCATTGCTGGGGGAAAATTGGCTGCGGGTGGTAGTGGTGTGATGAATTGGGAGATTGGGATTGACATGTATACACTAATATGTAGAAAATGGATAACTAATAAGAACCTGCTGTATAAAAATACAAAGAAAATTCAAAAGTAAAAAAAAATATTTCCATTGGTAAAAATCCCTTTGTACTATGATTTTTTCATTTAACTGTGGCTTACTTTTAGACTTAATATTCAATTTCTGAAGACTGTTTTAACATTTTCAAAATCCATTTTTACTATAAAAAAGATTTCTGTATATCAGACAGATGCTTATAATTTTATATCATATTTTGTTTTCTTTCTTGCTATGCTGTGTAAAAAGTCAACAGATTCTTTGGAGAACATACTTTCCATATTCAAGATTATGCACTCTTTATTAGAATCACTTCAAAGTTTATATGGTGCCATTTTCAGACATCTGTATAAAGGAACCAGCCTTTGTTCTGGCTCATCAAACCACATGTACTAATTTGTGCTTCAGCATTAAACTATCAGCCTGCAATGAAATGGCTGCATTAAACTCATTACTGTGTTTATACACTACAAAGATATTGTTAAGTAGTTTTGTCCTTCTTACAAGAAAATCCTAAGACTGAATTTCTCTCAGGGCCAATTACATTTTAAGACCTGCTTTAGATTATTTTGATTATCACATATAACAAAAGGGAAAGTGACATCTAATCCATACCATAACAATGATTTTTTTTTAATCACCACCACCCCTAGATATATCCCATCACAAATGCCCTGGGCAGAGAATAGGCCTATTTACTAAAGGTGGCTCATAGAGAAGTGCAGGATAACCACAGCGTGAAGCAGGTGCTTCAACTGGTCAAAACAGGCCTCAGGAGTTGGGGTCTTGAATATTTAATGAGGGAGCAGGTGTACCCAAAGGTTCTAAACAGGGTCTAGAACCAAGGAGGGCAGAGTCTTTAACACAGAATATTACCAAGGGATTTAGTTATCCAATTAAGTGTTACTAAATTCTTAAGAAAAAACAGAAAGTACGCCCCAGACACTTGTTAGAAAATTCATAAATAAAGAAAGAGAGGCCAAATTTAAAAACACAAGGCCAACTGAGTTAAACAATAAAAACCAAAACCTAGCTCTTTTTTAAAAAAAAATATATTTTTTTTAATGTGGGCCATTTCTTTAAAAAATCTTTACTGAATTTGTTACAATATTGCTTCTGTTTTATGGTTTTTGTTCCTCCCCGCCAGCCATGAGGCATGTGGGATCTTAGCTCCCCCACCAGCTATTGAACCCACACCCCCTGCATTGGAAGGTGAAGCCCTAACCACTGGACCACCAGGGAAGTCCCCAAACTGGTTCTTTTGGAATAAGTAACCTTTAGCAAATATAATCAATAAAGAGAAAAAATTAAATATCAACAAAAGGAGGCTAACCACAAATACACGGAAAATTTTCTAAAATTATATATTATCACACACTGTACCAAAAAATTTGAAAATTATAAAAATATAATTTACTAACATTGGTCTAAGTGGAAGAAACATCTGAATAAACCAATTACGATGAAAAAACTGAAAGAGTAGTTGCAGTCCTACTCCTCTCAAAAGACCAGTTCCAGAGTTTTATTGTCAAGGTTCACTTTTCACTTATCAGATTATCAAAAATCCACGAGTTTGGCAATGCCATCTGTTGGGGAGACTGTGGGAAACAAAGGAAAAGAAAAGCAAAAGACCAGGAGAAAATATTTACTATGAAGGTTATAAAAGATTTATTTATACATTAAGACAAATAGATCAACAGAACATCAAAATGGAAATTCACAGTTTAGGAATTATGAAGAGTCAATAAACACATTTCAAAACACCTCCAATTTACAGACTTAAAAAAGCCAAATAAACCCAAGCAAGATAAATACAGATACAGTGAAACAGCAGAAAGCTAAAAACAAAGGGAAAAATATTAAAGCATCCAGAGACAGGGAACTGAAAGACTGACAGGTGACTTTTCAATAGCAATAATGGAAACCAAAAGACAGAGGAATGAGATCTTCAAATTGCTACAAGAAAATAACTGCCGGAGGGAAAAGTCTGAACCTGCCGAAGAGGCAAAAGACTTTTTCTTCCCTCTTTATTTCCTGGTGCGCGAGGAGAGGGGATTGAGAACGCTGCTTAAAGGAGCTCCAGAGGCGAGCCGCGGCTAAAAGCGCGGACCCCAGAGACAGACATGAGACGCTAAGGCTGCTGCTGCCGCCACCAAGAAGCCTGTGTGCAAACACAGGTCACTATCCACACCCCCCTTCCGGGGAGTCTGTGCAACCCGCCACTGCCAGGGTCCCGGGATCCAGGGACAACTCCCCCGGGACAAAGCACGACGCGCCTCAGACTGGTGCAACGTCACGCTGGCCTCTGCCGCCGCAGGCTCACCCTGCACTCCGTGACCCTCCCTACCCCCGGCCTGAGTGAGCCAGAGCCTCCGAATCAGCGGCTCCTTTAACCCCGTCCTGTCTGAGCAAAGAACAGACGCCCTCCAGCGACCTACATGCAGAGGCTGGGTCAAATCCAAAGCTGAGCCCCTGGGAGCTGTGTGAACAAAGAAGAGAAAGGGAAATCTCTCCCAGCAGCCGCAGAAGCAGCGGATTAAAGCTCCACAATCAACTTGATGTACCCTGCATCTGTGGAATACATGAATAGACAACGAATCATCCCAAATTAAGGAGGTGGACTTTGAGAGCAAGGTTTATTATTCTTTCCTTTTCCTTTTTTTGTGTGTATGGGTATGCTTCTGTGTGAGATTCTGTCTGTATAGATTTGCTTCCACCAATTGTCCGAGGGTTCTATCTGTCCGTCTTTTTTTTTTTTTTAATTTTTTCCTTAATAATTACTCTTTATTTTAATAACCTTACTTTATTTTACTTTATCTTCGTTCTTTCTTTCCTTCCTTTCCTCCTTTAGACAAGGAATCATCCCAAATTGAGGAGATGGACTTTGAGAGCAAGATGTATGATTTTTTTCCTCATTTCCTCTTTTTGTGAATGTGTATGTGTATGCTTCTGTGTGAGATTTTGTATGTATAGCTTTGCTTCCACCATTTGTTCCAGGGTTCTATCCATCTGTTTTTTTGTTTCTTGGGGTTTTTTTCCTCTTAATAATTTTTTTTAAATAACTTTATTATATTTTATCTTACTTTATTTTATTTTACTTTATCTTCTTTCTTTATTTTTCTTCCTTCCCTCCTTCCTTCCTTGCTCCCTCCCTCCCTCCTTTCTTTCTTTCTTTCCACTTCTACTAATTCTTTCTTTCTACTTTTTCTCCCTTTTCTTCTGAGCCATGTGGATGAAAGGCTCTTGGTGGTGCAGCCAGGATTTAGTGCTGTGCCTCTGAGGTGGGAGAGCCAACTTCAGGACACTGGTCCACAAGAGAACTCCCAGCTGCACATAATATCAAATGGCGAAAATCTCCCAGAGATCTCCATCTCAACACCAGCACTCAGCTTCACTCAACGACCAGCAAGCTACAGTGCTGGACATCCTATGCCAAACAACTAGCAAGACAGGAACACAACCCCACCCATTAACAGAGAGGCTGCCCAAAATCATAATAAGTCGACAGACACCCCAAAACACACCACCAGATGTGGATCTGCCCACCAGAAAGACAAGATCCAGCATCATCCACCAGAACACAGGCACTAGTCCCCTCCACCAGGAAGCCTACACAACCCACTGAACCAACCTTAGCCACTGGGGACAGACACCAAAAACAACAGGAACTACGAACCTGCAGCCTGCAAAAAGGAGACTCCAAACACAGTAAGATAAGCAAAATGAAAAGACAGAAAACCACAGAGCAGATGAAGTAGCAAGATAAAAACCCACCAGACTTAACAAATGAAGAGGAAATAGGCAGTCTACCTGAAAAAGAATTCAGAATAATGATAGTAAAGATGATCCAAAATCTTGGAAATAGAATGGACAAAATGCAAGAAACAGTTAACAAGGACCTAGAAGAAATAAAGATGAAACAGACAATGATGAACAACACAATAAATGAAATGAAAAAGACTCTAGATGGGATCAATAGCAGAATAACTGAGGCAGAAGAACGGATAAGTGACCTGGAAGATAAAATAGTGGAAATAACTACTGCAGAGCAGAATAAAGAGAAAAGAATGAAGAGAACTGAGTACAGTCTTAGAGACCTCTGGGACAACATTAACGGCACCAACATTCGAATTATAGGGGTTCCAGAAGAAGAAGAGAAAAAGAAAGGGACTGAGAAAATATTTGAAGAGATTATAGTGGAAAACTTCCCTAATATGGGAAAGGAAATAGTTAATGAAGTCCAGGAAGCACAGAGAGTCCCATACAGGATAAATCCAAGGAGAAATACGCCAAGACACATATTAATCAAACTGTCAAAAATTAAATACAAAGAAAACATATTAAAAGCAGCAAGGGAAAAACAACAAATAACACACAAGGGAATCCCCATAAGGTTAACAGCTGATCTTTCAGCAGAAACTCTGCAAGCCAGAAGGGAGTGGCAGGACATACTGAAAGTGATGAAGGAGAAAAACCTGCAACCAAGATTACTCTACCCAGCAAGGATCTCATTCAGATTTGATGGAGAAATTAAAACCTTTACAGACAAGCAAAAGCTGAGAGAGTTCAGCACCACCAAACCAGCTTTACAACAAATGCTAAAGGAACTTCTCTAGACAAAAACACAAGAGAAGGAAAAGTCCTATAATAACGAACCCAAAACAATTTAGAAAATGGGAATAGGAACATACATATCGATAATTACCTTAAATGTAAATGGACTAAATGCTCCCACCAAAAGACACAGATTGGCTGAATGGATACAAAAACAAGACCCATATATATGCTGTCTACAAGAGACCCACTTCAGACCTAGAGACACATACAGACTGAAAGTAAGGTGATGGAAAAAGGTATTTCATGCAAATGGAAACCAAAAGAAAGCTGGAGTAGCAATACTCATATCAGACAAAACAGACTTTAAAACAAAGACTGTTACAAGAGAGAAAGAAGGACACTACATAACGATCAAGGGATCAATCCAAGAGGAAGATATAACAATTGTAAATATTTATGCACCCAACATAGGAGCACCTCAATACATAAGGCAAATACTAACAGCCATAAAAGGGGAAATCGACAGTAACACATTCATAGTAGGGGACTCTAACACCCCACTTTCACGAATGGACAGATCATCCAAAATGAAGATAAATAAGGAAACCCAAGCTTTAAATGATACGTTAAACAAGATGGACTTAATTGATATTTATAGGACATTCCATCCAAAAACAACAGAATACACATTTGTCTCTAGTGCTGATGGAACATTCTCTAGGATAGATCATATCTTGGGTCACAAATCAAGCCTTGGCAAATTTACGAAAATTGAAATTGTATCAAGTATCTTTTCCGACCACAACGCCATGAGACTAGATATCAATTACAGGAAAAGATCTGTAAATAGTACAAACACATGGAGGCTAAAAATTACACTACTTAATAACGAAGTGATCAGTGAAGAAATCAAGGAGGAAATAAAAAAATACCTAGAAACAAATGACAATGGAGACATGACGACTCAAAATCTGTGGCATGCAGCAAAAGCAGTTCTAAGAGGGAAGTTTATAGCAATACAATCATACCTTAAGAAACAGGAAACATCTCCAATAAACAACCTAAACTTGCACCTAAAGCAATTAGAGAAAAAAGAACAAAAAAAACCCAAAGTTAGCAGAAGGAAAGAAATCATAAAAATCAGATCAGAAATAAATGAAAAAGAAATGAAGGAAACAATAGCAAAGATCAATCAAACTAAAAGCTGGTTCTTTGAGAAGATAAACAAAATAGAAAAACCATTAGCCAGACTCATTAAGAAAAAAAGGGAGAAGACTCAAATCAATAGAATTAGAAATGAAAAAGGAGAAGTAACAACTGACACTGCAGAAATACAAAAGATCATGAGAGATTACTACAAGCAACTCTATGCCAATAAAATGGACAATCTGGAAGAAATGGACAAATTCTTAGAAATGCACAAACTACCAAGACTGAATCAGGAAGAAACAGAAAATATGAACAGACCAATCACAAACACTGAAATTGAAACTGTGATTTAAAATCTTCCAACAAACAAAAGGCCAGGACCAGATGGCTTCACAGGCGAATTCTATCAAACATTTAGAGAAGAGCTAACACTTATCCTTCTCAAACTCTTCCAAAATATAGCAGAGGGAGGAACACTCCCAAACTCATTCTGCGAGGCCACCATCACCCTGATTCCAAAACCAGACAAGGATGTCACAAAGAAAGAAAACTACAGGCCAATATCACTGATGAACATAGATGCAAAAATCCTCAACAAAATACTAGCAAACAGAATCGAAGAGCACATTAAACGGATCATACACCATGATCAAGTGGGGTTTATTCCAGGAATGCAAGGATTCTTCAATATACGCAAATCAATCAACGTGATACACCATATTAACAAATTGAAGGAGAAAAACCATATGATCATCTCAACAGATGCAGAGAAAGCTTTTGACAAAATTCAACACCCATTTATGATAAAAACCCTGAAGAAAGTAGGCATAGAGGGAACTTTCCTCAACATAATAAGGGCCATATATGACAAACCCACAGCCAACATCGTCCTCAATGGTGAGAAACTGAAAGCATTTCCACTAAGATCAGGAACAAGACAAGGCTGCCCACTCTCACCACTCTTATTCCAAATAGTTTTGGAAGTTTTAGCCACAGCAATCAGAGAAGAAAAGGAAATAAAAGGATTCCAAACTGGAAAAGAAAAAGTTAAGCTGTCACTGTTTGCAGATGACATGATATACATAGAGACATGATTCTCTATACATAGAGAATACTAAATACTCTACCAGAAAACTACTAGAGCTAATCAATGAATTTAGTTAAGTAGCAGGATACAAAATTAATGCACAGAAATCTCTGGAATTCCTATACACTAAGGATGAAAAATCTGAAAGTGAAATCAAGAAAACACTCCCATTTACCATTGCAACCAAAAGAATAAAATATCTAGGAATAAACCTACCTAGGGAGACAAAAGACCTGTATGCAGAAAATGATAAGACACTGATGAAATAAATTAAAGATGATACAAATAGATGGAGAGATATACCATGTTCTTGGATTGGAAGAATCAACATTGTGAAAATGACTCTACTACCCAAAGCAATCTACAGATTCAACACAATCCCTATCAAACTACCACTGGCATTTTCCACAGAACTAGAACAAAAAATTTCACAATTTGTATGGAAACACAAAAGACCCTGAATAGCCAAGGCAATCTTGAGAACGAAAAACAGAGCTGGAGGAATCAGGCTTCCTGACTTCAGACTATACTAGAAAGCTACAGTAATCAAGACAGTATGGTACTGGCACAAAAACAGAAAGATAGATCAATGGAATAGGATAGAAAGCCCAGAGATAAACCCATGCACATATGGTCACCTTATCTTTGATAAAGGTGGCAGGAATATACAGTGGAGAAAGGACAGCCTCTTCAATAAGTGGTGCTGGGAAAATTGGATAGGTACATGTAAAAGTATGAGATTAGATCACTCCCTAACACCATACACAAAAATAAGCTCAAAATGGATTAAAGACCTAAATGTAAGGCCAGAAACTATCAAACTCTTAGAGGAAAACATAGGCAGAACACTCTATGACATAAATCACAGCAAGATCCTTCTTGACCCATCTCCTAGAGTAATGGAGATAAAAACAAAAATAAACAAATGGGACCTAATGAAACTTCAAAGCTTTTGCACAGCAAAGGAAACCATAAACAAGACCAAAAGACAGCCCTCAGAATGGGAGAAAATATTTGCAAATGAATCAACTGACAAAGGATTAATCTCTAAAATTTACAGGCAGCTCATGCAGCTCAATAACAAAAAAATAAACAACCCAATCCAAAAATGGGCAGAAGACCTAAATAGACATTTCTCCAAAGAAGATATACAGACTGCCAACAAACACATGAAAGAATGCTCAACATCATTAATCATTAGAGAAATGCAAATCAAAACTACAATGAGATATCATCTCACACCAGTCAGAATGGCCATCATCAAAAAATCTAGAAACAATAAATGCTGGAGAGGGTGTGGAGAAAAGGGAACACTCTTGCACTGCTGGTGGGAATGTGAATTGGTTCAGCCACTATGGAGAACAGTATGGAGGTTCCTTAAAAAACTACAAATAGAACTACCATATGACCCAGCAATCCCACTACTAGGTGTACACCATGAGCAAACCATAATTCAAAAAGAATCATGTACCAAAATGTTCATTGCAGCTCTATTTACAATAGCCAGGAGATGGAAACAACCTAAGTGTCCACCATCGGATGAATGGATAAAGAAGATGTGGCACATATATACAATGGAATATTACTCAGCCATAAAAAGAAACGAAATCGAACTATTTGTAATGAGGTGGATAGACCAAGAGTCTGACATACAGAGTGAAGTAAGTCAGAAAGACAAAGACAAATACTGTATGCTGACACATATATATGGAATTTAAGAAAAAATATGTCATGAAGAACCTAGGGGTAAGACAGGAATAAAGACACAGACCTACTGGAGAACAGACTTGAGGATATGGGGAGGGGGAAGGGTAAACTGTGACAAAGCAAGAGAGAGGCATGGACATATATACATTACCAAAAGTAAGGTAGATAGCTAATGGGAAGCAGCCACATAGCACAGGGAGATCAGCTCGGTGCTTTATGACCGCCTGGAGGGGTGGGATAGGGAGGGTGGGAGGGAGGGAGACGCAAGAGGGAAGAGATATGGGAACATATGTATATGTATGACTGATTCATTTTGTTGTGAAGCTGAAACTAACATACCATTGTAAAGCAATTATACTCCAGTAAAGATGTTAAAAAAAAAAAGGAAAAAAAAAAAAGATTCTCCTTCACGCAAACACAATGCCCAACTATTGCTTCCATGCTGATCTAAAAACAAAGAAAATAACTGCCAACCTAAACTGCTATATTCAGCAAAAACATCTTCCTTAAGAGATGGTGAAACAAAGACATTTTCAGGTAAACACAAACTAAGAGAGTTCATCTATTCTAAAGGATAGACTTTAAGCAGAAGGAAAATGGCCCTAGATGGATGGTCTAAAAGATAAAACAATCAATGAATAATAGAGAAAGTACCAAAAATGTGGGAAATATAAAAAAGGACTGACTGCAAAACACAATAACAATTCTAAACAGGTCTCCTTCTGTCTTGTAAGAATATTAAAAAAAATTAAACTACATAATAATAACATGTTAAGTCATGAGGGGCTGAATAAAATTAAACTACTAAGGTTCTTGTATTATCTAAGAGGAAGGTAAAGATATTGGTTATTTTTATAATTATTATTATTTTTTGGGGGGGGCACGCGGGCCTCTCACCACCGCGGCCTCTCCCATTGCGGAGCACAGGCCCCGGACGCGCAGGCCCAGCGGCCATGGCCCACGGGCCCAGCCGCGCTGCGGCATGTGGGATCCTCCCGGACCGGGGCACGAACCCGCGTCCCCTGCATCAGCAGGCGGACCCCCAATCCCTGCGCCACCAGGGAAGCCCTACTGGTTATTTTCAGATTTTGAAAAGTCGAGGATGCATGATATTTCTAGGATAACTATAAAAAGAGAAAAAAGTATAAAACTTCTGAAATAATATATGGGGAAAATGAAATGATATAAGCTATTAATAGCTATTTTAAAAAAATAACAAAGGAGAAAAAAAAATGCAACAGCCAGGACAAAATAGAAAGCAAAAATAAGAGCAACTGTAGCAAATGTAAATAGGCTATATATTCCAGCTAAAAATGTTTGAAAATTGCATTAAAATTCCAACTGCTACTCTTTAAAATAAGCATATCTAAAACATACACATGCATACAAATCTATAGCTATCTCAAAAGTAGTTTAATAAATGAAAAAATAAACACAAAAAGAAATGTATGATAAGACTTCCCTGGTAGCTCAGTGCTTAAGAATCTGACTGCCACTGCAGGGGACACAGGTTCAAGCCTTGGTCTGGGAAGATCCCACATGCTGCGGAGCAACTAAGCCCATGTGTCACAACTACTGAGTCTGCAAGCCAAACTACCGAGCCCACGTGCCACAACTACTGAAGCCTGCGAGCGTAGAGCCTGTGCTCCGCAACAAGACAAGCCACCGCAATGAGAAGCCTGCACACCACAACGAAGAGTAGTCCCCTCTCACCGCAACTAGAGACAGCCCGCACACAGCAACGAAGACCCAACGCAGCTGAATATAAAATATAAACAAATAAATTAATAAAAAAAAAGAATTAAAAAAAAAAAAACAAATACTTGATAGGGACAATCACAAAGCTAAAAAAGGATTCACTGAAAAGACTAATATAGCTGATAAACTACAGGCAAGATGAATTAATAGAAAAGGAAGAGGGGAGTTGGGAACAGAAATATGCAGTATCAGAAATGAAAAAAAGAGACAAAATTACACATTCTTCAGACATTAAAAATGGGAAGAGGGCACTTTTAACAACTCTGTACCAATAAATATTACAAATTTAGACAAAATGGACAGAGTCTTAGAAAATATCTAATTTACCAAAACTGACATAATTTTCTTTAAGAATCTAAGTAATCCTGCAACCACTAAAAAAATTAAATCACTAGTCAATCTGCCACCACCAAAGCTTCAAACCCAAGGGGATTCCATGGTAATTTCTACCACAACTGGTTATCCATAGGTGAATAAAGTTAAAATTACAGCTATACTCCAAACTACCCACAAATAACAATTCTAAATATACAGACATGAAATAAAAATGTTTAAAATTAAGAATTACTAGCACCACAAAGAGAAAAAGAATTTGCAACCTACTTAGCTATCAAAAGATTAGTACCTAGAGTATGTAAAGAAGTCCCAAAGTTCAACAACCCAATAAAAAAACAGAAAAATGGACAAAGGATATGAACAGTTAGTACAAAAAAAAGAGAGGGGGGAAAGACCTTTAAGCATATATAAAGATGCTCAAACAGTCCAAGAAAATGTAAATTCAAATAAACTGATACCACTTTTCACTGATCACACTATCAAAACCTATAAATTTATAAGCATATTCCGTGAGGCGAGGTTTTAGGAAAAACAGTCACTTAGGTATACTGCAGGTAAGAGTGCAAAATCCAAGGAAAAGCAACTTGGCAATACTTACCAAAATTTCAAAAGCATTTACGTTTAGACCCAACAATCACAGTTTTGGAAATTAACTGTATAGAAATCTCACATACAAAATGACAACTCTACAAAGTTACTCCATACACCACTGTTTTGTTTTTTTAATAGCAAAAGATTAGAAAAATATCATATACTCTATCTACAACAGATTAGGTAAAACTGGTACAGCCACAAAATAGAAAACTGCTTTTCCTACTCTATAGAATGAGTACGCTTCTTCCTCTATACTGATTTGTGAAGACTTCTAGAATATACTGAAAAGTGGAGGAAAATAATGGAACATAATAGCAGAAATTAGAGTAAGAAGGAGGAATATAAAAAAATACACTGGAGGAATGAGCTGGACAGGTACGGGGAAGAAAGACTTTCTTCAATGTATGCCTTTACATGTTTTTAAATTGTTTAAATAAATGATCCTAGTAACTTTTTTTTGCAACAGGAAGAGTTCATCAACTAGTATATATAACATATTTCATTTTAATTCGTAGATATTCGTAAGAAAAAACAAGCAGCCTGTAGAAAACAGACCCTGAGTTTCTTTTAAGTAATCAGAGAAATGCAGTTTCAAACCACAGTAATATATCATTTCACTTCTACCAGACCAGCAAAGATTTTAAAAGTTGGACAATGCCATATGTAGAGAGAATGGAGAGCAAAGGGAGGTTTCATTCACAACTGGTGGAGTATAAATCAGAATCACCATCTGGGAAAAGTCTGATATTATCTAATGAAATTGAACATGCAGATATCCTCCCAATGGATCTAGCACTATCCACTACAAATATGCCCAATCAACAGTATTGTGTATATGCACTTGGAGATGACTGAGAACATTTATGGCTCCACTAACTATAAGAGCCCCAATGCTGGAAATAACCAATATGTTCATAAAGAATAAAATGGATAAATGTATAATATATTCTTAGAGTAGATTATTATACTTCCACAAAGCGAATGGATCACAAGAGTGATTCCCAAAGTGGTGATGATAATGTAAGTGATTTTTTGGTATTATATATTGAAATGTGTCATCATTTGGGAAATCTACATAATTCAGTGAACTAGTATCTTCCTCATGACCAATGCATGGGTGAAAGATCCCTTTAAGGTGCAAGCTACCAGACAACCATGTCACAAAGAAAGAAAACTACAGGCCAATATCAGTGATGAACATAGATGCAAAAATCCTCAACAAAATATTAGCAAACAGAATCCAACAGCACATTAAAAGGATCATACACCATGATCAACTGGGGTTTATCCCAGGAATGCAAGGATTCTTCAATATACAAAAATCAATCAATGTGATACACCATATTAACAAATTGAAGGAGAAAAACCATATGACCATCTCAACAGATGCAGAAAAAGCTTCTGAAAAAATTCAACACCGATTTGTGATAAAAAACCCTCCAGAAAGTAGGCACAGAGAGAACTTACCTCAACATAATAAAGCCCATATATGACAAACGCCCAGACAACATCGTTATCAATGGTGAAAAACTGAAACCATTTCCTCTAAGATCAGGTACAAAACAAGGTTGCCCACTCACACCACTATTAGTCAACACAGTTTTGGAAGTTTTAGCCACAGCCATCAGAGAAGTAAAAGAAATAAAATGAATCCAAACCAGAAAAGTAGAAGCAAAGCTGTCACTGTCTGCTGATGACATACTATAGAGAATCCTACTCTACCAGAAAACTACTAGAGCTAATCAATGAATCTGGTAATGTAGCAGGATACAAAATTTATGCACAGAAATCTCTTGCATTCCTATAAACTAATGATAAAAAATCTGAAAGAGAAATTAAGGAAACACTCCCATTTACCACTCCAACAAAAAGAATAAAATACCTAGGAATAAACCTACCTAAGGAGGAAAAAGATCTGTATGCAGAAAACTATAAGACACTGATAAAAGAAATTAAAGATGATACCAACAGATGGAGAGATATACCATGTTCTTGGATTGGGAGAATCAACATTGTGAAAATGACTCTACTACCCAAAGCAATCTATAGATTCTGTGCAATCCTTATCAAACTACCAATGGCATTCTTCACAGAACTAGAACATAAAATTTCACAATTTGTATGGAAACACAAAAGACCCCGAATAGCCAAAGCAATCTTGAGAAAGAAAAACGGAGCTCAAGGAATCAGGCTCCGTGACTTCAGACTATATACAAAGCTACAGTAATCAAGACAGTATGGTACTGGCACAAAAACAGAAACACAGATCAATGGAACAGGACAGAAAGCCCAGAGATAAAACCACGCACATATGGTCACCTTATTTTTGATAAAGGAGGCAAGAATATACAATGGAGAAAAGACAGCCTCTTCAATAAGTGGTGCTGGGAAAAACTGGACAGCTACATGTTAAAGAAGGAAATTAGAACACTCCCTAACACCATAAACAAAAATAAACTCCAAATGGATTAAAAACCTAAATGTAAGGTCATACGCTATAAAACTCTTACAGGAAAACATAGGCAGAACACTCTATGACATACATCACAGCAAGATCCTTTTTGACCCACCTCCTACAGTAATGGAAATAAAAACAAAAATAAACAAATGGGACCTGATGAAACTTAAAAGCTTTTGCACAGCAAATGAAAACAAAAACAAAATGAAAAGATAACCCTCAGAATGGAAGAAAATATTTGCAAATGAAGCAACTGACAAAGGATTAATCTCCAAAATTTACAAGCAGCTCATGCAGCTCAGTATCCAAAAAACAAACAACCCAATCCAAAAGTGGGCAGAAGACCTAAATAGACATTTCTCCAAAGAAGATATACAGATTGCCAACAAACATATGAAAGGATGCTCAACATCATTAATCATTAGAGAAATATAAATCAAAACTACAATAAGGTATCACCTCACACCAGTCAGAATGGCCATCATCAAAGAATCTACAAACAATAAATGCTGGAGAGGGTGTGGAGAAAAGGGAAGCCTCTTGCACTGTTGGTGGGAATGTAAATTGATACAGCCACTATGGAGAACAGTATGGAGGTTCCTTAAAAAACTAAAAATAGAACTACCATATGACCCAGAAATCCCACTACTAGGCATATACCTGAGAAAACCATAATTCAAAAGGAGTCATGTACCACAATGTTCACTGCAGCTCTGTGTTTACAATAGCCAGGACATGGAAGCAACCTAAGTGTCCATTCACAGATGAATGGATAAAGAAGTGGCACATATATACAATGGAATATTACTCAGCCATAAAAAGAAACAAAACTGAGTTATTTGTAGTGAGGTGGATGGACCTAGAGTCTGTCATACAGAGTGAAGTAAGTGAGAAAGAGAAAATCAAATACTGTACGATAACACATATATATGGAGTCTTTAAAAAAAAAAGATTCTGAAGAACCTAGGGGCAAGATAGGAATAAAGACGCAGATGTAGAGAATGGACGTGAGGACACGGGGAGGGGGAAGGGTAAGCTGGGATGAAGTGAGAGAGTGGCATGAACTTATATATACTACCAAATGTAACACAGATAGCTAGTGGGAAGCAGCTGCATAGCACAGGGAGATCAGCTCGGTGCTTTGTGACCACCTAGAGGGGTGGGATAGGGAGGGTGGGAGGGAGATGCAAGAGGGAGGAGATATGGGGATATATGTATATGTATAGCTGGTTCACTCTGTTATAAAGCAGAAACTAACATACCATTGTAAAGCAATTATACTCCAATAAAGATGTTAAAAAAAAAAATGCAAGGTAGACCAACAGGTTTTAATATCGCAGAGTTTGAGAAGTTCATTGATTCTAAACTCTATATTGCAGCTAACCTTTAAGAAACTATTAGGTTTTGATGAGTATTAAAGAAAAATATAACTATTTAAAAGAATATTAAAATATTCCTCCCTCTTCTAAACATACAGCTCAGTGAGGCCGGATTTTTTCATATACTTCAACTATAACAGTATATTGCAACTAACTGAATGCAGAAGCAAACATGAGACTCTAGTCATTAAATATATTTGCGAAAACGTAAAACAATGCCACTCTTGCCACTAACTTATTTTGGGTTTTGGAACATAGTTATTTTTCATTAAAAATGTTGTTTAAGATGTAGTAGGTTTACTATTATTAGTAGTAGTATTTTTTAGAGGTATACACCTCTATAAGTAATACACCATATGCTTAATGGTATATGTAAATACACCAATATCTACGTTTAAAATTGGTTGGTTTTAATATCTAATATGATACAATCCACATAAGCAAAGAATCTTTATGGTCCTCAATACTTCCTAGAACTGTGAAGGAGTCCTCAAGTTTCTGAATTGAGCTATAGGTACATGCTTCAACAGGGATGGATCTCAGAAACATAACGTTTAACGAAAGTAATTCACAGAGTACACAGTATGATTCTACTTAAAATTCAAAAACAGGTGAAAGTAAACAATATGTTGGTTAAGGATACATATGTGGTTGATAAAACTGTAAAGAAAAGCAAAGGGATAATTAACACAAAATTCAGGACGACCATGGTGATGGGGGCAGAGAATCCTTTGTTTCTGGAGAAAGGCACACACCAAAGGCTTCTAAGGTACTTGTGATGGCCTATTAAGCAGAGCACACAGATACAGTTTTTTTGTTTTTGCTTTTTAAAACAGTACATACAAATGGTATATTTCACAACAAAAATTTTAACAGAAGAAACAAGGAGACATACCTATCCTCTTAGAAGGAAAAACTCAAAAGAATGTCTCTTCTCAAATTAATCTATAAATTCAATGCAATCACAAACAATATCTATCCCAACAAGATTTTCTACTGAACTTGAAAAGATGATTTTAAATTTCATCTGGAAGAAAAATGCAAAAGAAGAGCCCAAAACTGTTTTCAAAAGAAAGTACCAAACTATATTATAAAGCTACAATAATTAAAACAGTGTGGTAGTAGATAAATGGGTCAAAGAAGAAAATTCAGAACTCAATTAAAAAAAAAAAAAAAATCAGCAAAGTATATGACCTAGCCAAAAATGCTTCGTTTTCCTATTACCCAAGGAAGATAAACATTTAAATGAGATGTTATTTCAACTATTAGAAAATTAGTAAAATATTACCATCCAGTGCTGGCTAGTGGGGAGATAAAACACATCTTTTGAGAAAGTGAATATAGAAGGGTACAATCATTTGAGGGTAATTTAATAGCATTATTATCCATCATTCTCAGAAGCAATCAAGTCTACGATTCATAGAAATACTATGATGAGCACGTGAAACACTGCTTATAACGGCAAAGAAATCACTGCAGCATTTTAGTTATAAGGGAAAACTTGAAAATAACGTAAACGTCCATCAGTAGAGGAATGAAAGACTCGTTTGACAAACAGATGCCATATCTATTTAATTACACTAAATAGATATATCACACTGCATTTATTTCACAAACACTACGTCTCAGCTAAGTTTTTAGACACTTTGCAGATTTTAATTCATTTAAGCAACTATGTCTGGATTACAGGAGATGCTCCTGATACAGCTCTTTTTAAAAAAGAACTGGTTACACTTGGACAAATGTCCTGAAAACACAAAATTTCAAACACTGTCCTTTGTCTTCCTTAAAATAGCTGTGAACACTGTGTCACTTTTAATTTTTCTCCAGTCTGAGTTATTTACTGTTGTACTGAGTATACTGTATAGAGCTATCCAGTTCTAGAAGGCAGTTTTTCAACAGAAAAGTATTTTTACACTATTAAGGAATAGCTTTTTTATAAACCTCCTGAGTAGGCTTACTACCAATCTCAGAGCCTATAATATTAAATATATCCAAACCCCTTTCCCCTTCTAATGCTTTTTCAGGGGAACACCGTGGGCCCTTGGATCACCAACGTTACTTCAGTAACACCGTATGCTTGCACAGCACTTAACGTCTGGAATATATTTTCAAAAACCTTACTGTTCTAATTTTACCTTACAGGGAGAATAAAGGGTAAAAGAGGTGTATTTAAATATATGGATTTCAAATAGACAAGTGGTGATTAAGAGAAACTTGAGGATTTTCAAAGGCTCTTCCCCCCAATTTTGATGTTAATGTGCCGCGTTCTCCCACAAATGCTGCTTGATGCCACCTACAGACAAACTGCTGGGTGGCATGGACCAACCTACGATGACGCGCTACTTGTGTTTTCAGCTAAATGACCCTCCCTGGGGAAAGACCTCTTCCTTCTATGCCTACTTTAAAAAAGAAAAGGTCACACACAGCCAATGAAGTCTATGCAGAAGGAAAGCGGAGGTGCGGACTTCACCAAGAATCCCTAGAAAAGTACTTCACTGCCAGTCCCAACCCAAGGAGCAAAGAAAGCTTCAGCTGGCTACTTCTTACAACGTCCACGAGGATGCATTGGTCCTCTCACAGGCAACTCAAAGGAAGTGCTGAACC
>NW_006792683.1:5907958-5910413 GCF_000442215.2 Lipotes vexillifer
AACCGCTCTACACTTTTCGCCTCCGAAAGGGGAAACAGGAATTCTGACGCCTTACACACCTGGAAGACGCTGACTGACTAGAAACAGGTGAAGATCGGTGTGTGAGCAGCTGAGAGCGGCCACAGGTGGAGTCAGAGCCGAAGCAGCAAAGCAAAAGCGATTCTGAAAACCTCCGACCCCCGCGCCTCCCACCCAGAGCAGCGCTAACAGGCAAGAACGCGTGAGTCAACTCAGCATCCGTGAGAAGCGTGCAAAGTCGACTGGAACGCAATTTTTCATTAAAAAATAAAATGACAACAACGAATCCCGCACAGCCCGGGTGCCCCGGAGGACGGGCTCCTCTCGTCTGCCCCCTGGGTGGGCGTCCACGAGAGGCAGTCTCACCTGTCCTGTGCGCCGCCGCCGCCCCCGCGGACCGAAGATCAGCGTTCAGTTTCCTCCCCATGCTAAGATGCTGTCCGCGCCTCCACACGCGCTTCCTCCCCTCAGGCCCTCGAGGCCAAGCGTGACAGATCCCGTCGGACCCTGCCAACCAGCCGCGCCCGGGCCAACTCCCCGGGCCGGGGAGCCTTCGGGCCGCCCCTTGCAGGGACTCCCCTCCTCCCGGTTCCACAGGACCCGCGTTCGCACAGGCTCGTCAGCGGCGCACGGGACCCTCCACGTCGCAAACAGTCCTTCCTGTCCGCCCTTGTGCCAAGAACGCCGCCCAGGCGTCGCGGGGCGGCTCCGAGGCGCCGGCGGGAGTCACGCGGGCCCGGCGTCCAGGCTCGGAGCCTGCGGGCCTCGCCGCGCTCGTCAGCCAAACGCCGTTCCTGCCCCAGAGGGTCATAGGAAGGAACGAACGCTGAAACTCCCCGCCACCTGAGGTAACAAGTCGACTTTCTCACAGACGCTGGAACCCGGAAGTAAAACCCCACGCCCACAGGAAGCGGAGATGGGGGAGAGAGAAAGTGAAAACTGAACTGTGGCGTCCCTAGGAGGCAGGAGCCAATCGCTGGGGACAAGCCGACGCTCAGGCGCGAGCTGCGGCCGTCGTCCACGCGGCGCTCACCTCTCTCCTCTACGCAGGCGCGAGGCCGCGGCGCGGCCCGGGATTGGACAAAGGATTCTGGCGGGCACGGTCGCCCGGTGGGCGGAGCGGGGCGTCTCGCGGGGCTGAAGCGTCGCCGGAAGCGGAAGGCGCGCAAGGGGAACCGCGGAGGCGGGGCGTCACGGCCTTGAATGTGTTGGGGCGCGTCTTTCGCCTCGCCGTCGGCAGTATTTACTTCCTTAAGTCTCGTGCAACAGCTGCCGCAGCGTCGCTTGTCTTGTCTTGCCCATAAGCGACGTTTACGAAATCACGCCTTTGTAGTAATTTAATAAACGTTGATCCATGTAACATTTGTTTATGTGGTAGGTTCCCTAGGAAAACACCGCTAGAAGTTTCTATTCCATGCAGAGTTAAGGGAATAGCATTACTATAGCAATGCTGTTACCACAAATAACATTACTTATACCAATCAGAGATACTAGGTGATGCACTTAACCGTGAGCCAGACACTGGGCCACACTATGGGAACAGAATATACTCATTCAGTAGCACCTTTTATTGTTTACTGTGGCCAGGTGCTGAATTAGGCACTAAGATTACAGTCATGAATAAGCCAGATAAGGACCCTGCACAGAGTGGAGCTTATTCTAGAGGTGGATGACAAACAGTAACAAGTAACACCACCACCACCACCAGAACAGAACTTAATAATACTGCAGTGAAAACAAGCCAGAAATGCTGAGGATGGGGTTGGAGGCTGGAGGCCGGAGCAGAAGAGGCAGAGCTACAATGTCTCACTGAATAAGGGACATTTGAGGTCAAACCTCAGTGATAAAAACAGACCAAATTAGTTCTTGGAAGATGAGGAGGAAGAACTTTCCAAGCAGAAGACAAAGCAAGTACAAAAGTCCTAGACATGAAATTGTGTTCAAGAACTGAGGAAGGCTGGCTGTAGAAGCAGAGACTGAGGTACAGCCGATGTTTTCAAATACATAAAACCAGTATGTACAACTCCCTGGTTTATCACAAAGCAAATATTCATGAAACCACCACCCTGGTCAAGAAATAGAACATTGCCAAAAACCCAGAAGTTCCTTCTTGCGCCACCTATGGATCAATACCCACTCCCCTTACCTACCATCAAACCTAACAACGAATCTAACTTCCATGGTAATCTCTTCCTTTCCTTTCTTAGTAGGTTTGCTGCCTAAATATGCATCCCTAAACTTTATCATTTAGTTTTGCTTGTGGTTTGAACTTTATGTAAACTGAATGGGTTTGTGCCTGGTTTCTTTGGAGTAACACTGTGAGACTCATGTTTTTGTGTACACAATTCTTTCATTTTCATTGCTATATATATATAGGGGTGGGTGTAGCACATTTTCTTTTTTTTTTTTTTTCTTTTTTTTTTTTTTTTTTGTACCC
>NW_006792683.1:5911153-5937613 GCF_000442215.2 Lipotes vexillifer
GGTACGCGGGCCTCTCACTGTTGTGGCCTCTCCCGTTGCGGAGCACGGGCTCCGGATGCGCAGGCTCAGCGGCCATGGCTCACGGGCCCAGCCGCTCTGCGGCATGTGGGATCTTCCCGGACGGGGGCACGAACCCACGTCCCCTGCATCAGCAGGCGGACTCTCAACCACTGCACCACCAGGGAAGCCCTGAACTTTCTTATTCACATCTCTGTACACTTGGGCATCATTTATGTTGGGTGTATTACATGCTGGACGTGCTGGACATGATGATTTGGACTTTTTGCTTCAGCAAATATTTATTCCCTTCCCTCTTCTACTGTTGGTCAGGTTTGCTTTTCTACCCCATTGATATTGTCCTTGGTCATATGAATGCTTTTGGCTGATAGAATATTAGCAGACATGATATATGCAGGAGGCTTGTGTGCTTGCATAGTTTGATTTGGCTCCTGAGTGCAGGTGAAGCACACGAGGAGACCATAGTCTCATGTAGCTGTTGCCCCTTCAGCCTGGGCCCTCAGAATAAGCACATATGGAGCAGATGTGAATCCAACCTGCAGGCCAAACCAATCTTAGATTAGCATAAACAGACATCCCAAAGATTGCTGAGTATGAGAATTAATGCTGTTGTCCTAAGTCACTGAGCCTGGGGTGGTCTATTATACAGCATTATTGTGGCAATAGAGAAGGCATATGTTCAGCTTTAATAGATAAAGTCAAACTTCTTGCAAATTGGTTTTACAAAGTTATATTTCCACAAGAAATGTATGAGAATTCTAGTTTCTCTACATCTTGGTCAATGTTTTTTAACTTTAGTTACTCTGAAGGGTGTCATATGGTTTGAATTTGCATTGCCTCCAACTTTGTTCTTTTTCCAATATTTGAATAGTTTTGGCTATTCTAAGTCATTTGAATTTCTGTATATATTTTAGAATCAGTTTATTTTCTACCTCAAAACACACATACACACACAAAAACAAACAAATCAAAAAAAAAAAACAAACAACCCACAGCTGCTAGGATATTGCCTGTGATTGTGTTTAATAGATAGATCAATTTGGAGAGAATTAACGTCTCAATATTCTACCTTTGAATTCATGAACATGATATCTCTATTTATTTAGGTCTCTCATATTTTCTCTAAGCAACATCTATATTTTCCAGTGTTCAGGTCTTGTGCACATTTTGTTATATTTATCTCTTCATATTTTTATGGTATTTTGAAATTTTAATTTATAATGGCTTGTTGCTAATATATAGAAATACAAATGATTTTCCCATAGCAACCTTATATCCTGCAACTTGCTAAACTCACTAATTAGATCTAATAGCTATGTGTGTGTGTATGTATTCCTTAAGATTTTCTAAGACAAACATGTTGACTGCAAATAAAAATACTTTTCTTTGTTTCCAATCTGTATTTTTTCCTATTGCATTGTTTAAGTCCTCAAATGCAATACTGAATATAAGAGGTGAGAGCAAACATCTTATTATTGATCTACGGGGAAAGCATTCAATATTTCACCATTAAGTATAATGTTACCTTTGGTGTTTTCTGTCCTTTTTAAGGTTGAGGATTTGCCCTTTTATTCCTAGTTTTTGAGAGCTTTCATCATAAATGAATGTTGAATTTTGTCTGCATCTGTTGAGAGGATTATATAGTTTTCTTTTTTAATCTACTAGTGTTATGAATTACATTATTTTCAAATGTTCATCCAACCTTGAATTCCTGGGATGAACCAAATTTACTTAGGATGCATTATCCTTTCTCTATATTACTGGACATGAATTGCTATATTTTGTTAAGGATTTTGGCCTGTATGTTCATGAGAGATATTGGTCCACAGTTTACTTTTCTTGTAATATCTTAGTTTTGGTATAAGGGTAACTCTAGCTTCACAGAATGAGTTGGTAAGTATTCCCTCATCTTTTAGTTTCCAAAATACTCTGATTAAAATTGGTATTATTTCTTCCAAAAATGTTAAATAGAATTAATCAGTGAAGTCATTAGGGACCTGTATTTTCTTTATAGGGAGTTTTTTAAGTACAAATTTTATTCCATTGATAGATATAGAGTTATTAATAATATCTATTTTAGAGGAATAGAGCTCTACCAATACCACTGTCACAGCAGGGTGACTGTGGGCTTTCTCCCAAAGCCCCAAGGAGAAACAGCAGAAGCTTAACACTGTGTGTTTGAGGAAACAGATACCACCAAAATAATCCAGTGAGTCACTGAGCAAATAAATAAGCAAATAACAGTAACAAGGCCCCAAGGGGTGAGGGGAGACCAGCACACAGAGTTGTGACAATTTATTACATAAATGTTCAGCTTCCAACCAAAAATTTTGAGTCAAGAAAAGAAAACAGAAAAGTATGACCATGCACTGAAAAAAGCAAGCAACAGAAACTCTTGTGAGAGTGACTAATATTGTATTTAAGAGAGAAAGACTTCAAAGTAGCCATTATAAACATGTTCAACAGACTAAAGGAAAGTGTGATAAAAGAAGGAAAGATATGTTGACAATATCACATCAAATGAAGAATATCAATAAAGCAAAATTATGAAATGAATTCTAAAAAAAAAAACAGAGAAATTACAAAAAAGAGCCAAATGGAAAGTGTGGAGTTGAAAAGTAAAATAATTGAAATAAAAACACCTAGAGGGGCTCAACAGTGATTAGAACTGGAAGAAGAAAGAATTAGCAAGCTTGAATATAGATCAATAGAGATTATTGATCAAGCTGAAAAACAGCATAAACAATAAAGAAAAAGGAACAAGAGGCTTCAAGATGGCAGAAGAGTAAGACGTGGAGATCACCTTCCTCCCCACAAATACATCAGAAATACATCTACATGTGGAACAACTCCTACAGAACACCTACTGAACGCTGGCAGAAGACCTACAATAACAAACCCAAAACAATTTAAAAAGTGGTAATAGGAACATACATATCGATAATTACCTTAAATGTAAATGGATTAAATGATCCAACCAAAAGACATAGACTGACTGAAGGGATACAAAAACAAGACCCGTATATATGCTGTCTACAAGAGACCCACTTCATACAGACTGAAAGTGAGGGGATGGAAAAAGATATTCCATGCAAATGGAAATCAAAAGAAAGCTGGAGTAGCAATTCTCATATGAGACAAAATAGACTTTAAAACAAAGACTATTACAAGAGACAAAGAAGGACACTACATAATGATCAAGGGATCAATCCAAGAAGAAATATAACAATTCTAAATATTTATGCACCCAACATAGGAGCACCTCAATACATAAGGCAAAAACTAACAGCCATAAAAGGGGAAATCGACAGTAACACAATCATAGCAGGGGACTTTAACACCCCACTTTCACCAATGGGAAGATCATCCAAAATGAAAATAAATAAGGAAACACAAGCTTTAAATTCTACATTAAACAAGATGGACTTAATTGATATTTATAGGAAATTCCATCCAAAAACAACAGAATACACTTTCTTCTCAAGTTCTCATGGAACATTCTCTAGGATAGATCATATCTTGGGTCACAAATCAAGCCTTGGTAAATTTAAGAAAACTGAAATTGTGTCAAGTATCTTTTCTGACCACAGTGCTATGAGACTAGATATCAATTACAGGAAAAAAACCTGTAAAAAATACAAACACTTGGAGGCTAAACAATACACTACTTAATAAGCAAGATATCACTGAAGAAATCAAAGAGGAAATCAAAAAATACCTAGAAACAAATGACAATGAAAACACGATGACCCAAAACTTATGGGAAGCAGCAAAAGCAGTTCTGAGAGGGAAGTTTATAGCAATACAAGCCCACCTTAAGAGGCAGGAAACATCTCGAATAAACAACCTAACCTTACACTTAAATCAATTAGAGAAAGAAGAACCAAGAAACCCCAAAGCTAGCAGAAGGAAAGAAAACATAAAGGTCAGATCAGAAATAAATGAAAAAGAAATGAAGGAAACGATAGCAAAGGTCAATCAAACTAAAAGCTGGTTCTTTGAGAAGATAAACACAACTGATAAACCATTAGCCAGACTCATCAAGAAAAAAAAGGGAGAAGACTCAAATCAATAGAATTATAAATGAAAAAGGAGAAGTAACAACTGACACTGCAGCAATAGAAAGGATCATGAGAGATTACTACAAGCAAATATAAGCTAATAAAATGGACAATCTGGAAGAAATGGACAAATTCTTAGAAATGCACAAACTACCAAGACTGAATCAGGAAGAAATAGAAAATATGAACAGACCAATCACAAACACTGAAATTGAAACTGTGATTAAAAATCTTCCAACAAAAAAAAAGCCCAAGACCAGATGGCTTCACAGGCAAATTCTATCAAACATTTAGAGAAGAGCTAACACCTATCCTTCTCAAACTCTTCCAAAATATAGCAGAGGGAGGAACACTCCCAAACTCATTCTATGAGGCCACCATCATCTTGATACCAAAATCAGACAAAGAAGTCACAAAGAAAGAAAACTACAGGCCAATATCACTGATGAACATAGATGCAAAAATCCTCAATAAAATACTAGCAAACAGAATCCAAGAGCACATTAAAAGGATCATACACCATGATCAAGAGGGGTTTATCCAAGGAATGCAAGGATTCTTCAGTATATGCAAATCAATCAATGTGATACACCATATTAATAAATTGAAAGAGAAATACCATATGATCATCTCAATAGATGCAGAGAAAGCTTTTGATAAAATTCAACACCCATTTATGATAAAAAGCCTTCAGGAAGTAGGCAGAGAGGGAAGTTACCTCAACATAACAAAGGTCGTATATGACAAACTCACAGCCAACATTGTTCTCAGTGTTGAAAAACTGAAACCATTTCCACTGAGATCAGGAGCAAGACAAGGTTGCCTACTCTCACCACTATTATTCAACATAGTTTTGGAACTTTTAGCCACAGCAATCAGAGAAGAAAAAGAAATAAAAGGAATCCAAATCAGATAAGAAGTAAAGCTGTCACTGTTTGCAGATGACATTAAACTATACATAGAGAATCCTAAAGATGCCACCAGAAAACTGCTAGAGCTAATCAATGAATTTGGTAAAGTTGCAGGATACAAAATTAATGCACAGAAATCTCTTGCATTCCTATACACTAATGATGCAAAATCTGAAAGAGAAATTAAGGAAACACTCCCATTTACCATTGCAACAAAAAGAATAAAATACCTAGGAATAAACCTACCTAAGGACACAAAAGACCTGCATGCAGAAAATTATAAGACACTGATGAAAGAAATCAAAGATGATACAAATAGATGGAGAGATATACCATGTTCTTGGATTGGAAGAATCAATATTGTGAAAATGACTATACTACCCAAAGCAATCTACAGATTCAATGCAATCCCTATAAAACTACCATTGGCATTTTTCACAGAACTAGAACAAAAAATTTCACAATTTGTATGGAAACACAAAAAACCCCAAATAGCCAAAGCAATCTTGAGAAAGAAAAACGGAGCTGGAAAAATCAGGCTCCCTGACTTCTGACTATACTACAAAGCTACAGTAATCAAGACAGTATGGTACTGGCACAAAAACAGAAATACAAATAGCAGAACAGGACAGAATGACCAGAGATAAACCCACACACATGTGGTCACCTTATCTTTGATAAAGGAGGCAAGAATATACAATGGAGAAAAGACAGTCTCTTCAATAAGTGGTGCTGGGAAAACTGGACAGCTACATGTAAAAGAGTGAAATTAGAACACTCCCTAACAACATACACAAAAATAAACTCAAAATGGATTAAAGACCTAAATGTAAGGGCAGATACTATAGAACTCTTAGAGGAAAACATAGGCAGAACACTGTCTGACATACATCACAGCAAGATCCTTTTTGACCCACCTCCTAGAGAAATGGAAATAAAAGCAAAAATAAACAAATGGGACCTAATGAAACTTAAAAGCTTTTGCACAGCCAAGGAAAACATAAACAAGATGAAAAGACAACCCTCAGAATTGGGGAAAATATTTTCAAATGAAGCAACTGACAAAGGATTAATCTCCAAAATTTACAAGCATCTCATGCAGCTCAGTATCCAAAAACAAACAACCCAATCCAAAAATGGGCAAAAGACCTAAACAGACATTTCTCCAAATAATATATACAGATTGCCAAGAAACACATGAAAGAATGCTCAACATCATTAATCATTAGAGAAATGCAAATCAAATCTACATTGAGATATCATCTGACACCGGTCAGAATGGCCATCATCAAAAAAATCTACAAACAATAAATGCTGGAGAGGGTGTGGAGAAAAGGGAAGCCTCTTGCACTGTTGGTGGGAATGTAAATTGGTGCAGCCACTATGGAGAACAGTATGGAGGTTCCTTAAAAAACTAAAAATAGAACTACCATATGGCCCAGCAATCCCACTACTGGGCATATACCCTGAGAAAATCATAATTCAAGAAGAGTCATGTAACACAATGTTCATTGCAGCTCTATTTATAATAGACAGGACATGGAAGCAACCTAAGTGTCCATCAACAGATGAATGGATAAATAAGACATGGTACATACATACAATGGAATATTACTCAGCCATAAAAAGAAACCAAATTGAGTTATGTGTAGTGAGGTGCATGGGCCTAGAGTCTGTCATACAGAGTGAAGTAAGTCAGAGAGAGAAAAACAAATACCGTGTGCTAACACATATATATGGAATCTAAAAAAAAAAAAAATGGTCCTGAAGAACCTAGGGGCAAGACGGGAATAAAGATGCAGAACTACTAGAGCATGGACTTGACGATATGGGGAGGGGGAAGGGTAAGCTGGGACAAAGTGAGAGAGTGGCATGGCCATATAGACACTACCAAATGTAAAATGGATAGCTAGTGGGATGCAGCTGCATAGCACAGGGAGATCAGCTCGGTGCTTTGTGACAACCTAGATGGGTGGGATAGGGAGGGTGGGAGGGAGGGAGACGCAAGAGGGAAGAAATATGGGTGTATATGTATATGTATAGCTGATTCACTTTGTTATAAAGCAGAAACTAACACACCATTGTAAAGCAATTATACTCCAATAAAGATGTTAAAAAAAACAAATGGAAAAATCAACAGAACCTCAGAGAAATGTTGTCCAATATTGAGTACATCAACCTATGTATAATGGGAGTAGCAGGAGAGGAGAGAGAATGGAGAAGAAAAAATATTTGGAGAAATAATAGCTAAAACCTCCCCAAATTGATTGAAAAATAATAATATAGACATCCAGGAAGCTCAATGAACTCCAAGTGGTATAAATTCAGAGAGTCACAAACAAACACATCATAGGAAAAAAATGCTCAAAGTCAAAGACAAGGACAAAATTTTGAAAGCAGCAACAAAAAAATAACTTGTCACTTATAATAGACCCCTAATGAGATTAACAGCAGACTTCTCAGCAGAAACTCACTGTCTAGAAGAAACTCACTGTCTAGAAGACAGTGAGATGACATATTTAAAGTACTCAAAGAAAAAAAACTGTCAACCAAGGATCCTATATCCAGCAACTTTATGTTTCAAAAGTGAAAGTGAATAAAAGACCGTCCCAAATAAACAAAAACTGAAAGAATTTTTTGCTAGCACATCTGCATTACAACAAATACTAAAGAAGTTCTTCAGGTTGAAACCAAGTGACCACAAATGGTCATCTGAATCTGCATGAAAAAGCAAAGAACTCTGGTAAAATTTATTACATAAAGATGAAAAACAGTATAAATGCATATTTTTCTTCTTCATTCTCATAACTAATTTTAAAAGCCATGAAATAATATGTACATAATGTAATCTTGGGCTTATTGGGGCTTATAACATGTAGAAATGAAATATATGTACAGTACAGTTGCCAATAAAAGCACAAAGGAGGTAAGTGGGGGCAAAGCTGCATTTGGCTAAGGAAATGACAACAGATGGTAAGGTAATAATTATAAGAATGTATTGTTGTGTTTGTAACATTTGTATATGTAATATGTATGAAAATAATAATGCAAAAGGAAAAAATAGATTAGATATAAATAGGTGTAGCATTTTTATATATCACTGAATTAAGCTAGTATAAATCTGAAGCTGATTCCGATAAGATGTATATAGCAAACCCTAGAGAAAAACTAAAATAAACAAACAAAATTAAAGAAATGAAAATGCTACAATAGAAAATATTCACCTAATGCAAATGAAAGCAGGAAAGGAGGAACAGAGAAACAAATGAGACATATAGAAAACAAAAAATAAAATGGCAAGACATTAATCCAACTATATAACTATAATTAAATGTGAATGGATTAAACAACAAATCAAAAGGGGAATTAGTAGAGAGTTCAGCAGAATGGATTAAAAGATGATATAGCTATAATCTGTTTGCAGGAGAGACACTCTAGATCCAAAGATATAAATATATTGAAAGTAAAAGGATGGGAGTATATTCACCCATAAGAAAGCTGAAATGGCTATACTAATATAAGACAAAACATACTTTGAAACAAAAAAGATATTCCTAGAGATAAGGAGGGAAATTGATATAAGTATCAATTCATAAGGAAGAGACACAAGTTATAAATAGATATGTACCTAATAACAGAACTCCAAAACACATGAAGAAAAAACTGCAGAAATGAAGAGAGAAATAGGCAATTAAACAACATAGTTGGAGACGTCAATACTCACTTTCAATAATGGATAGAATAATAAGATCAACAAGTAAACCTTCTTTTCCTAAGTTCCCCCTTGAGAGGGCCTTGAGAACCACGGAGGAACTGCTCCTCAAATGTGTGTGGAGAAATGGATCTGTGTGGTGCAAAGGATTGACTGTGATGGCACTGGAGGTGAAGTCGTTCAAGAGCACCTGCGGTGGAAGCGTAGTTGAGTCACAGACTCCAGCAGCCAGCCCACTGAACCCACCATGGCATTCACATTTCCTTCAGGATGCTCCTAGACAGTAACCATTGGCATGGAGAATTGGGAAAGTTTAGGCAAAACAAGTTTAATCACGCATTAATAGTTGTTAAAACTAAAAACACCAAAACAGCATTTTGCTTTCTGGCCATGATGGAGTAACTGGTATCATTTTAGCTTTTCACTATAAATTTCTGGAAAACTGGGAAAAACATTTACAACAACTATTTTCAGACTTTGAACAAGAGATAGCCCAGCACTTTGATCCCTGAACTGAAAGAAAGTGAACAAACAAGCTTTCTGACTGGATGCATGTATTGCACCATGGTTGGGAAGGGAGAACCCCACATAGAATGATGGTATTGTTGAGCTAAGGAAACAGAAATTTGAGTTTCAAGAAACTAAGGTGGTTTGAATTTTTGGGACAGTACACAAGGAGGAGAAAGATATGTGGAGAATTCCAGAAATTTGCATAGGGGTTCGCTAAAGTCTGACTGAATACTAAGTTTCACATGTATAGCGAGAGACTCCAAGAGGTCAGGAAAAGAACTTCCAGAAAAAGACTCCTGGGGAGCTGTAGAATTACCAAGTACCAGAGCTCACACAGGCTTGGAAGACATTTGAGTTCTGACCTACCAGAGGAAAGAAAGACCTTGCTGAACACCTGGGGCATTCAGGAGAAACCCCTGAAAGCCTTCCCTTAGTAGGTTAGCAAAAAAAATAGTAGCCTTAGAGATTAACAAAAAAAATAAATGAATTACTACATAATAAGTATTTTGGGAACAATTCTTTTTAAGTTCAGAAAAAAATTACCTTAGATTCTACACATAGCAACAAATTCCAGATGGGTTAAAGACTTAACAGAACAGAACAAAACAGAATAATATATATATATGCTGGCTCTTGGTGGGTAAATACATTCAGAATATTGAAGATAAAAGAAATACTCTAAGAGAATATATTTCTGAATATATAAAAACTTAAAAAAGCTTTTCTACAAGAAAATGTTGAAATCAAGCAACAGAGTGGAGAAAAATTATAACATAGTAAGCTAATAATAAGGAAATGTTTGCTTTCTAATATATTTAGTAAATACTTGCATACACACATATATGTGTGTCTATATGCATACAGATATAGACATAAATACATCTATACATAAGTATATAAATATATGGTATATACATATATAAATATAAATTTTAAAATATAGTCTATACTCAGATCTAGATGATCCTTTGTTAAGGAAGAAATATTGAAGAAAATACAAACATACAAACACACGGCATTGTCATAGGGAAAAACATAACATCCCCTGGGCAAACATATTAATTAAAAAATGTACTGCACTTAGTAAACAATGCAAGAAACTTGCAAGAAAAATGCAAGAGCCTAATTTTGGTAGACGAGTGGCAAAAAGGTTATAAACACATATTGCTAATAGGCTTGAAATGTCACTTTCAGGCCTGGGGCGATGAATTTCCCCGCGCTTGGGATTCGGATAGACGGGGTTCAAACCCTTGTGGGTACAGCGCCGGACTGGGATACCTCTCCTGGGTCTGCTCTCTGCTAGTCCTTATGTGTTTCCAGATGGGATCATTCCTGATATTTTTACTTTTCAGCTCAAACTAACTTCTGCATTTAGGCTCAGTACAGGTCCCGTGATGTGGCTGCAATCGATTACTCAATCGCCCACTTGGAATCATTTGTAAACAGAGTCTTCATTTCTGTCATGAGACTTCAAAAGGCGTGGTGTATGCGTGCGTTTTAACGAACCTGAACAATTTGGAATTTATGATTTCCCCGGAAAGATGAAAGAAACAGGGGTATGCCAACTCGGGTAGGAAGTCTGTCTTTAAAATGAAAGTATGGGGGGGGGGGGGGGCGGGGAGGCTCTGGAGCTTTGCGGAGGTCGATTCAATACAGAGGAAGGTAGTGAGTTGTAGCAGCTGGACACTTTTGCACACGGACACTTAGACACGTGGACACGTTTTACACACGGACACAGGACATGTTCTGCACGTGGACATATGGGCGCAATTTGCATGCACATACATATTTTGCACAAGGACGCTGATTTTGCCCGTGGATACTTGGACATGTGGAAATGTTTTGCACACGGACACTTGTTCTGCACTTAGACACGTTTTGCACACTGACACGGACGCGCTGTGCACACGGACATACGGGCACGTTTTGCATGTGGACATATTTTGCACCTGGACACGTGTTTTGCAGAGGGACGTATGGACATGTTTTGCACACTGACACCCTCTGCACATGGACACACGGCACGGTTTGCACAAGAACAAATATTTTGCACATGAACACGTTTGCCTAGCAAACACCAGCAGCGAGCGCGGAGTCGGACGCAGGTGTCTGCGGCTTGGCGCAGGCCCTGAGCTGGGGTAGCCGCGCCGGCCGGGCCTGGAACTACAACTCCCGGCGCGCGCGGCCGCCTCTCCTGGACGCGCGGCGACGCCGATCGGCCCCGCCCAGTGGGCGGTGCTAGTGGTCCCGGGGCCGCAGAGCCGGGACGCGGGGAGCCGGTGGCATGGAGACCCGTGCCGCAGACTGCAGCTTCCTGGGCGACTTGGGTACGTGTGGGTTGCCGGGAGCGCGGGGCCGCCTTCGTGGTCCGAGAGCTGCATCTGCTTACACTTCCCCGAGCAGGGACGAACCCGCTCCGAGGGGTCGTCAGGGGCGTCTGGCTGGGCCCGGGTCGGAGGGCCGTGTCTTTAAAGGAGCAGGTCCGGGGGTCCCATACAGCTCAGACGCGGTTTCTGCGTCCGGCTCCTGGTCCCCTGCCCGCCGGGTCATCCTTGTGACTTCAGAACCAGAGACCCACCGGAGCGCTGCGCACCCTGGGGAGGATGCGGGACTGTGCGTGGTCATTGCCAAGTTCCGAGGGGAACCTAGGAAATGCCCACGCGGGACCACTCGTAGGGCAGCCCTGGCACGGGCCCGGGGTGGGAGCTGGACCGTCTTCCAGGCGCCCTGTGGGAAGGTCGTGCGCAGGGTCGTTCGCATGCAACGGATACACCCAGGAATCCAGTCCAGAAGGAGCATGTGCCCTTGTCGCACTGTGTGAGACATGCGACCTCGGTTCTTAACTGAACCTTCTTTACCGTTTGGGCAACCCGAGAATAAAATGGATTCGAGGGCAAAAGGCCATTCTTTGGGGAAGCAAACTTTCCCGCCTACGGAGTAATTCTAGGGCAAATGAGCAGTGAAAACACTTCCAAAGCCTGCAAAGAAAAAAATAATCTATAAAGTATTTTTACACCGGTAAAAAAAAATGTAGTGCGAATGAAAGTGAGAAGTCTTATGGGTTAATTTAGCTTAAGACGAAGTGCAGTCCTAGCAAAGCTATTTTAGTTGATTTTGCAAAACAGCCACCTGCCACAGGATCAAAGGCATTTAATAAGCATCTCTGTTTTTACTTGGCATTCCACCCCAGGCAGGCACAGGGCTTTGACCCCGCCAGTGTGTGCTGTGTTTGGTTGGTTCACCATGGAAGCCTTTTAAACACATTTTAATATTTTTGTTCATGTACAGGGTTCAATAGCATAGCATCACTTCCGAGTATGTTTTTTGTATAGTTTAAGGAATGTATCTTTAGAAGAAAAACATATTCTAAACTAATGGACGCACAGTTTCTGGGGTTCGTGGCTACTTTTGACATTGTCATTGTTTAATTTCATATATGTCTCTCAAAATACATCCTGCTGACAGTTTTATTCTCAACACTAATAAATAAGCTCAATGTGTTGAATCCAGAGCGACACTGCTATCCCAGCAGAAGTAGAGGCCCATCATGGGAACTTTAACGCATTTTATCATTCTGATCTCAAATTCTATACGTGTGGTATACTCTAACCAAACCGTGTAGCTTTATTTTTATTTTCTTAAATTAAAAAAATTTTTTATTGGAGTATAGGTGCTTTACAATGTTGTGTTAGTTTCTACTGTACAGCAAAAGTGAATCAGCTATACATATACATATATCCCCTTTTTTGGATTTCCTTCCAATTTGGTCACCACAGAACATTGAGTAGAGTTCCCTGTGCTATACAGTAGGTTCTCTGTAGTTTTATTTTTTTTTTAATGAATTTATTTATTTTATTTATTTAATTTTTTTTGGCTGCGTTGGGTCTCCGTTGCTGCGTGTGGGCTTTCTCTAGTTGCGGTAAGCGGGGGCTACTCTTCGTTGTGGTACGTGGGCTTCTCACTGCGGTGGCTTCTCTTGTCGCGGAGCACGGGCTCTAGGTGCACAGGCTTCAGTAGTTGTGGTGCATGGGCTTAGGTGCTCCGCGGCATGTGGGATCTTCCCGGACCAGGGCTCGAACCCGTGTCCCCTGCATTGGCAGGCGGATTCTTAACCACTGCGCCACCAGGGAAGCCCTGTAGCTTTATTTTTAATATAACACCTCACAGAGGTAAAGGTTGCAGTCTTATAATATGGCCTTATCAATAAGAACCAAGAATTTAGGGCAAGTCACATCCTAAAGTGAATCAGTGTTTGTTACTTAGCAAATGTAATTCATATCATTATTGACCCAAGGTTGTGTCTATCTGTAAAGTTGAAAACATGACTCTCGTATTCAGCATCTGTGCTCAAGGGCTTCTGACTTGGAAGCAAGAGGTTGGCAGAAGATGAAAGGGTGCCTTACGGATCTGGACTCTAAGCAAGGTGAGCTGCTGGTGTTCTTCAGTTATCCTCAGCCAAGAAGTCTTACCAGTTCATTGGCCTCTGGGGTGTTGGGAAGATGGGATGGAGAGAGAAAAGGAGAGGCAGCCCCTGGGACTGTGATGAGAGCCACTGAGCTGCTTTGCTGTGGGCCAGGCACTGGCCACGAGCCCTGTGACAGCTGCAGGACAGTCATCATTATCGATTAACTTAGAGGTGAAACTGAGTTTGCACAGCTAGGAAGTCACAAAGCTGAGGTTTTAACGCAGGTGGTTCTTTTTTGTTTTCTTTTTGTTTTGCTTGTTTTATGTTAAAAATGCTTATGTCCTTCCTATCAGATAGGTTCATCTGTAATCAATTTGTAGGGATGCCTGGAGCGCTGAGCTGGTTTTGTGACTGGAATGGATGAGCCATGTCCGCTGTGGGTTCTCAGGGGACTGGGGAGCACTGCTACCACCCATCATCTCTGTACTATAGCACCTTTCGGGCTCTGATAAATGTCTTTGCCTCCGGGGGTCCACAATCAGGATGGTAGACTGAGTCCCCAGGCCCGGGAACCTATATCCAAGTTCATCCTTTTGTTGAGTCTGTGGAATTTGATTTTTTTTTTTTTTTTTTTTTTGTGCTGCGTGGCTTGCGGGATCCTAGTTCCCCGACCAGGGATGGAACCTGGGGCCCTGGAAGTGAGAGCAAGGAGTCCTATCCACTGGACTGCCACAGAATTCCGGAAGTTGATTTTTTAAACCTAGAATTGTATGGAAAGTACTTTGAGAGATCTAGATAATCAGTGCCCTGGCTGGGAGGTCAACTTCCTTAAAATCTTCTCAAATTGTGCTTCTGTTCCTGCCTTAGCGAAAGCTGCATTCTAGAAGTGTCTAGATGTGTCCTTTAGTGGAGAAGCCTCTGGGCACTATATTACACTGCTAATAACAATGTTTGAAGGAAATTAGGCTGATTTTAACACCAGCTGGGACTCCGGGTAGTCACTGCGGCCAGGAGTGGCTACCGACTATAGCAGTACAAGGGAGTTTTGATTTTTTTGGTATAACCCTCCTGCCCTGGTCATCAGCACCGTGGGGTGGGAGGGAGGCAAGGGGAGGGGTTGGGTGGCAGAGAATTGGATAAGCGGTTAGTAGGGGCTGCTGAGTGAGGGTGAAAGTTGGATTTGGGCGTTTCTCATTAAGCATGTTTAGGAAGATCTTTCTTTCCTTTTCCCTCTCTGTCTGCTGCTTCGGTAACCTCTTCCCACTTTTCTCTTTTGCTTTCACTTGTTCTCTTTCACTTTCCTTTTGCCTCTCCTAACTGAGCTTTGACTGTCTTGTCCCTGTAGAAAAGTAAACCTTTTCTCTTTAATTTTTATCACATTTAACAGATCTTAAAACCACATGTGCCAGCCTCAAGTTTACTGACAAACAGTATTTGGGTTATTCATAATTAAAACACTGAAATAGAACTTGTTGAAAAATCTCTTCAAGAGTAACAAAATTCTCAGCCCCAATTTCTAAATAAGTGTTTCTACATATAAAAATGATTTCCATTTTCCCTTAGAATCAAGGTGACTGGTAATATCAAGCTCACTGAACTTTAATTCGGACAGCACGTTAAAGATGGGTGGTCACCACAAAGCATTTATTAAGCATCACCTGTGCCAGGCACTTTGCATGTATTGTGTCTTTGGTCCTTGCAGCATCCTCTGGAGCAGGTCTGTCATTCTTAGGTGCTGGTTTCTTTGTCCTTGTGGGTCTTTGCCCCTATTTTGTTTTTTCACTCTCTACTGTCACATGGATGGGTGCACTTTGCCATGATTTCTAGGTCCTTTTAGCTCTTCAATTTGTTTTTGCTTTGTACACACAAATCCTTGGCCTTCTGGGACCTTGGGGGACAAGTCACTCGGGACCCCTGACTTTCCCGAAAGCTGAGTTTAGCCCGCTGAGAGCGGTCCTCAAAACACCAGCCCCACTGTGGCTTCAGCAGCCGCTCCCGGTGGCTACATCTGCACGCAGGTGCCCCACGGGCATGGATGGGGTATGGGGAGGCTATCCATCATCATTTCAAGAATATTTTTTTACTGGGGTATTTGGGGAGAAGGGCTGATTTCAGAGCTGCAGCTGTGGCCGAGAAGGACATGTCTGCAGCGAGGGCCCTGGGCCCCCCTTTATGACATACCTGGAGCAAGAGTCCTGGCCCAAGCAGCATTGAAGGGTGCCTGGTGGATACTGAGCACGTTAGATCCGCTTGTGGTGTAGGTGTTCTCCGTGGCGTTTGGAAGACACTCTTTGTTTGAGCGGGGCTGCTGTGTGGAGGGGCCCCTGGCTTGGGGAGGAGCGGTCAGGGTCAGGGTCTGCACAGGGGTCGGGTTCTAGACTCTGGACAGGTGGATAGGGCCGATGAGTGCTCCGCTCTGCATGTGGAATGGGAGCCCGGCAGGCCCTGCAGGTCGCAAGGCCAGGCTCTCTAGGAGGGCTGGTGGGGCCTTGGCTGAGAGCTGCGGTTTGGGCTCAAAGAGCAGGATTCTGGGCTCTGGATGACTAAGCAGGATGCTGGTAAATTGGCTCTCTGGAGAAAAAAGGAAAAAAAAAAAAAAAAAAAGTTTGCCTCTCCTAACTGAGCTTTGACTGTCTTGTCCCTGTAGAAAAGTAAACCTTTTCTCTTTAATTTTTATCACATTTAACAGATCTTAAAACCACATGTGCCAGCCTCAAGTTTACTGACAAACAGTATTTGGGTTATTCATAATTAAAACACTGAAATAGAACTTGTTGAAAAATCTCTTCAAGAGTAACAAAATTCTCAGCCCCAATTTCTAAATAAGTGTTTCTACATATAAAAATGATTTCCATTTTCCCTTAGAATCAAGGTGACTGGTAATATCAAGCTCACTGAACTTTAATTCGGACAGCACGTTAAAGATGGGTGGTCACCACAAAGCATTTATTAAGCATCACCTGTGCCAGGCACTTTGCATGTATTGTGTCTTTGGTCCTTGCAGCATCCTCTGGAGCAGGTCTGTCATTCTTAGGTGCTGGTTTCTTTGTCCTTGTGGGTCTTTGCCCCTATTTTGTTTTTTCACTCTCTACTGTCACATGGATGGGTGCACTTTGCCATGATTTCTAGGTCCTTTTAGCTCTTCAATTTGTTTTTGCTTTGTACACACAAATCCTTGGCCTTCTGGGACCTTGGGGGACAAGTCACTCGGGACCCCTGACTTTCCCGAAAGCTGAGTTTAGCCCGCTGAGAGCGGTCCTCAAAACACCAGCCCCACTGTGGCTTCAGCAGCCGCTCCCGGTGGCTACATCTGCACGCAGGTGCCCCACGGGCATGGATGGGGTATGGGGAGGCTATCCATCATCATTTCAAGAATATTTTTTTACTGGGGTATTTGGGGAGAAGGGCTGATTTCAGAGCTGCAGCTGTGGCCGAGAAGGACATGTCTGCAGCGAGGGCCCTGGGCCCCCCTTTATGACATACCTGGAGCAAGAGTCCTGGCCCAAGCAGCATTGAAGGGTGCCTGGTGGATACTGAGCACGTTAGATCCGCTTGTGGTGTAGGTGTTCTCCGTGGCGTTTGGAAGACACTCTTTGTTTGAGCGGGGCTGCTGTGTGGAGGGGCCCCTGGCTTGGGGAGGAGCGGTCAGGGTCAGGGTCTGCACAGGGGTCGGGTTCTAGACTCTGGACAGGTGGATAGGGCCGATGAGTGCTCCGCTCTGCATGTGGAATGGGAGCCCGGCAGGCCCTGCAGGTCGCAAGGCCAGGCTCTCTAGGAGGGCTGGTGGGGCCTTGGCTGAGAGCTGCGGTTTGGGCTCAAAGAGCAGGATTCTGGGCTCTGGATGACTAAGCAGGATGCTGGTAAATTGGCTCTCTGGAGAAAAAAGGAAAAAAAAAAAAAAAAAAGGAAAGCTGATCTGATTTTCTGCTTTCCCTGGTGTAAATACTCACCCCACGCTGATTTCAGCTCCCAGGGGTTTCTGCCTGGCGGAGTTGCTGAATATTTAACAGTCGGCCAGGGGAGCTGGTCTGGAACACCCACTGCTGGACACGCGTAGGGAAGGCGGGTGCCAGGGCCAAGGGGCTGGGACTCCATGCAGGGGACTCATGCGGGATCCAGATGCTGGAGCCGGAGTCCCAGGTGGGGCTTTGGAACATGACAGACAGTGGAACTGGAGGCTGGGACCCAAACAGGACCAGCAGAAATAGAATGATGCTAACAATCCCATTATGGTCATAGTGTGTGCTGTCGTCGTACACTTGCCTGGCACTGTGCCGGTAATGCCCAGCAGGATTTCACTGTCATTACAGCCACCCCAGGGGAGTAGGCAAAAACATCGCCATTTTATATGAGAGAAAGCTGAGGCTTAAAAAAAATTGATGTGTAATTGAAAACTGAGGCTTTGAGAGGATAAGTGACGTGCCCCAGGTCACAGGGCTAAAGGACAGACAGGCGTTGGACTCATGAGCTGGGTGGTTCCTGAGGCTCCTCACCATGTATCCCGCTCCCAAGGGAAGGCTGATGCTGAACCACTTGAAGTGTTCAGCTGGGGCTTCTTGATTCCCGAAGGCTGGGCCTGGGCAGGGCAGGGCCAGCCCTCAGACATGAGAGTGTCAGGGCCCGGCCAAGGTACACAGGGGTGTCGGGTTGGGAGTCAGCAGGTGCACATCTGGTGCCCAGGCTGGATCAGTCAGGTCAGCCAGGGGTGCAGAAAAGTGGCAGAAATGTTCTCAAGCATCTGTCATTCCTTCTCGGGGTGACCCTGCACTTGTCCGGTAGAAGATCCTGTAGGTGGTGTCGGTGAGACTCTAGGTTTGCAGATGACGGTTTTCACTTAGTCCTTCGTGAGCTTGGCTTGCCAGCAGCCAGTCAGCAGAAGGAGTGACACAAGTATCTCTGTGACCTTGAACTGAAGCACGGGCAAGAGGCAGGAGGGGCCTGGACGCTGCTGTCTGCCCTGCAGCACCAGCGCCCTGGTGCTCTGTCTTCTGGGGACTGCAGCCTGGGCTCTGCTACAACAAACTCCTGTTTAATTGATGCCCTGGCACCTGGCACGGCCGGAGTGGGCAAGGCCAAGGTGTGGCCCAGGTCAGTAAGGGGCCGGTAGTGGGGTGTCCTCTGGCGGGGGCAGACCCAGCTGCAGTAGAAGTTTTCCGGCAAGTAGGACAGGCTTCTGGAGAGTCTATTTATTTGATACCTGTGTGTCAGGCGCTGTGCTGGAACAGGAGGTCGGCGGCTGCGGTCCTGTCCTAAAGATGCTCGTGGAAGGACGGAAGAGGCATGAAATCAGGTGCAGCTGTGTGTACAGAGGTGGCCTACAGGAGGGCATGGGTGGGCAGGCTGCACGCTGGAAGGCTTCCTGAAGGCGCTAAGACTCGGTCTCGGTGGGGAGGATGGAGAGTGGGGGGCTGAGTGGGGCACAGCACCCCCAAAGGCACAGGCCCTGGACCACCCGACCCTATGTCAGCTACATGAAGCTCAGTGTAATTGGAGACAAGGGTGTGTGTGTGAGGGTGGTGATGGGAGGGTGTGGGGGGAGACTGGAAAATGGGGCTGGGACTCCATCCTGGAGGGTCAGTTTGCCTGGCTTGCAAAGGAGTGTGGATGTTTTTCTGGAATCAGGAGCAATCTAAGGGTCCTGAGCAGGCCCCCCATGACCCGCTGATGACCTAGCTGCATTAGGGAGGGGGTGAGGGGAGGGGGTGCTGGGAGGAGCACCAGAGGGGGCTATTGACGGGATGAAGGGAGGGAGGGAGATGGGAAGGGGGTGCTAGGAGACCACTTATGTGGCAGGGCTGGGATTTAAGGGAAGGCTCATCCCCGAGGGAACTTGCCAGAGGGAGGGTCTCAGGTTGCCAGGCCGGCCCCTCTCCCAGGGGGATGGTACAGGGGTGGGGGCATCTGGTCACAAGTGGGGTCCAGGCACAGGGCCAGAAACAAAAGCCTGAGGTCAGTGGGTTGACTAACGTACAGCGTTTCCTGCCTCTCTTCCCTGCTAGCAGATGTCTTTTTGCTTTAAAGTTGATAAGTACATGTCAGCCGTCCCCCATCTCTCTGGTGGGGGGTCGTGGGAGGGGGTCGGGGGTGGATGCCTCTGAGTTTCCCACTGAGGACCAGCGCTCCTTCATGCAGCTGCAGCCCCGTGGGCCACTAGGCACCCCGTGTTCTTTATCTCTGGGGTGGCTCTCCCCTCCCCCTGTGCTTCTCGGGGTTTCCAGAGGCCATTGAGGCTACCACCTCCCCCGGACCCCCACCTCCCACTGTAAAGGTGTCCCCCCAATGACATCCTGTGGTTGGTACCAGCTGTGGGGTGACAACCTCCCCCATCTCCGGGGCCTCCTCCATCTTTGTTACCTCTCTAAAAGATAATTTTTAGGGCTTCCCTGGTGGCGCAGTGGTTAAGAATCTGCCTGCCAATGCAGGGGACACGGGTTCGAGCCCTGGTCCGGGAAGATCCCACATGCCACGGAGCAACTAAGCCCATGCGCCACAACTACTGAGCCTGTGCTCTAGAGCCCGTGAGCCACAACAACTGAGCCCACGTGCCACAACTACTGGAGCCCACGTGCCTAGAGCCTGTGCTCTGCAACAAGAGAAGCCACTGCAATGAGAAGCCCGCGCACTGCAACGAAGAGTAGCCCCCACTCGCCACAACTAGAGAAAACCCATGTGTAGCATCGAAGACCCAATGCAGCCAAAAATAAATAAATAAATAAATAAAAATTTTTAAAAAGTGACATTTAAAAAACATAATTTTTAAAGTTTTAATTGTGGCTAAAAACATAGAAATGGTTAAGATGGTAAATTTTAAGTGTGTAGTTCAGCAGTGTTAACTACATGCACATTTTGGTACAACAGAGCTCCAGAATTTTTTCATCTTATAACACAGGAAACTCTGCACCTGTTCACCTTCCCATCTCTCCCCTTCCCCACCCCCGGCAGCCACTATTCCATTTTCTGTCTCTACGACTTTGATTCTAGGAACCTCATATAAGTGGAATTGTACAGTATTTGTCTTTTGTGACTTGCTTATTTTACTGAGCATCATGTCCTCAAGGTTCATTTACGTTGTAGCCTGTGACAGAATCTCTTTCGTTTTTAAGGCTGAGTAATAAATATTCCATTGTGTGTATATATCACATTTTCTTTATCCATTCTTCCCTCCATGGACACTTAGGTTGTTTCCATGTCATGCCTATTGTAAATAATACAGCAGTGAATAGGGGTGCACGTTTCTCATCGAGTTAGTGTTTGCATTTTCTTAGGATAAAAACTGCTGGATTGTATGGTAGTTCTGTTTGAATTTTTGAGGAACCAGAATACTCTTGTCCAAAGTCCTTGCACTACTTTACATTCCCACCAACAATGCACAAGCGTTCCAATTTCTCCACACCTTTGCCAACATTTGTTTTTTGATAGTAGCCATCCTAATTGGTGTGAGGTGGTATCTCACTGTGGTTTTAATTTGCATTTCTCTGATAACTGGTGATGTTGAATATCTTTTCTTGTGCCTGTTGACCATTTGTATATCTTTTTTAGGGAAATACCTATTTAAGTCCTTTGTTAATTTTTTAATTGAGTTATTTACGTTATTGAGTTGTAGGCATTCTTTATATATTCTGATATACATGGTTTACAAATATTCCTCCCTATCCTATAGGTGCCTTTTCACTGTTGACTGTGCTCTTTGATGCACACAATGCTCTCCTGTGTTATCACACCTGCTGCTTCTGATCTCTGCCCTCAGTTGCTGCTAAGACAACTGCAGCTGATGTTTATTCACTAGAAAATACGGTTCCCAGTAAGTTGCACTTCCTCTGTAGACTGGTCATAAGGAGATGGAATTAGATTTTCTTTAAAAAATTTTATGTCCACACTTTATCATTCACATTAGTAATTCCTTCCATTCATTCGTCCCTTATGCACTCGACAAGCAAGTGACATGAGCATCTTTTTTGGGCCTCACACTGTGCCAGGTGCTGGGAATAGAGCCAAGCCAGTGATGCCCAGCAGGCTCACTGCAGCCCCGCCTCCTCGGTGATGCTTTCCTGATGGGCTGTCTTGCTTCTAAGTTCCCGTAGCGTGACCTGTTCCACCACCATCGCAGTCGTCCTGTCCTGTTGTTTTGAATTGTTTCCCCACCCTCCCCAGCCCATGACTGTGACCTGCTGATTGCCATGTCCATCCGTCTCTGTGCAACGCAGTGGGAGAGGCTGCATCTACCTGCACGGGCTGCTGAGGGATGCTCAGGCCTTCCCTGCACCGCCTTCCTGAGCTGCACTTTCCTCCTTCCTGCAGGACCCAGGACTCACCCTGCTCTCCTCTTTTTACTCAGTCTGCCCTTGGGGTTCTGCTCCCTCCAGACTGACTTGAGAGTGATCCACAGCTGCTTTCCACTACCCACCCCGCAAGACAGGCATGCAGGCGGCCATTCATCACGACTGGGAGACATACTGGGGTCCCCAAGCTTGGCTTACTTAATCCTGGGACAGTAAGTAAGAAGTTCCCCAAGCTTGGCTTTTACATTTGTGGGGATCAGATCTTCCTCTGCGTTCCAGTCCTCCCTTCACTTCCCTGGCCCCCCATGACCCCTGTGGGGTCACACAGTTAGGTACAATGAGGGGGTTAAAATACCACAAATAGACTCCATTTATGGAGCACTTATTCTGTGCTGGGCCCAGCCCTAAGTGCTTTTACTTTCATTCATTTAATTTTCATAACCCACCAATGAATGAACTATATTATTATCCCAATTTACAGGTGACAAAACTGACAGTCAGGGAAGCTATTTCTCGCACAAGCTAATAAATGGCCGCGCTGAGTTTTAGCCCTGAGCGGTTTGGCTCTGGAGAACCCTGAGCCACGCATCATGCGGCTCCACTGTGGGGGTGGGGTAGGGCTGTAGGTCGGCGGAAATGAGGGGATCTCCAAGAGGGGACAGTCATCAACACATAACCCAGGAGGTTATCCATCTGCCAAGGAAATACATTCACCCCAGATATGGTTTGTGAAAGTGCTTCTGATAAGACTTGGGAACCATGTGGTTGATCAGAAGGTTTTCTAGGGAGATGTGATAATAAAATGTAGTTATAATAAAAGGAAACTGCTTATTGTGAATAGGTGTGTAATGTAGTCGTCTGCCGAAGTTGGGGCTTGACAGTAAGGATGTGTCAGCATAATCTAGCACTGTTGTCATTTATGACGTTTTAAAAGAGTGTCTAGAAGACTGCCCTGTATCCCAGGTGCTCTGACGGGTGTTGAGAAAACATCCTGTAGTTTCTGCATCTGGGGAGTTTACACTCTGAGTTTGCATGCGTTTGTCTGCACCTGGCTTAAACCGTAAAGAAACATCACCCTCACACCACAGGAAGCCTGGCTGTCAGGGCTGCAGGCCCCACGTGACCAGTGACTCACCTGGTGCTTCCCATCCTCAGAGCCGACGTTAGGCAGGTGGTCCGACGGCCACGGCACTTCCCAGCTCACGTCTAGGCAACATCGGGGGCGAGGGGTGTGTTGAAACTGTGAACGCTCTCAGCAGCCTCTCCCTCATGTGTCGTTCACTGGAGTTGGATCAGACGTCCTACGGGAAATGGGAATCCTGTGATCAACTTAGACTGCTTGTCTGGGTGGGATGGATGCACGGCACTACTAGTCTACTTCTGCTGCACGGCAGGCAACCAGGTGGGGACCACAGCACAGTAAGCCCTGGTGGAGGCACAGACGAAGGGCTCACCCAGCACGGATGGGGCTGAGGCTGGGCAAGGCCTCCTGCAAACCTGACCACTGCACTTCAGTCAGGAAAGGAACAAGTAGGCGTTATCTAGGATGAACAGGGAGAGGTGGAAGGTGAGATAGAGAGGCCAGAGGTGGGGAGAGAAGGGGCCTTTCTTTGTTCAGAGGGAGAAGTGGTGTCGGTTCTCAAGTGTGGTCCCCAGATCAGCTGCATCAGCATCGTCTGGGCACTTTTCAGAAACTTAAGATTCCCAGGCCCCACCAAGACCCACTCAGCTCTGGGGGTGGGGCTCAGCAGCCTTAGATTTCACAAGCCCTCCAGGCGATGCTGATGGAAGCTCCAGTTTGAGAACCCTTGGCTAAAACATGGGAGGTCAGGGTGCTGCATCTCGTGCACCTGGTTCTCTAGAGCTGAGGGCAGGGGAGAGGGAGAGGTAAGGCATTGTGGAAGAAAGGGGGGATGTTAGAGAATTTTACTCCTTTTTGGGAGAGGAGTCGTGCCTTTGTTTATTTCTTAATCAACGCATCGTTGTTGAATATGTATTTTACGAGGTTGTAATGCAAAAATAAATAATTATAGTTTGAGATGAATGAAAATGAAGAGATAACATACCAAACTTATAAGCTGCAACTCATGCCATACTTAGAGAAGATTTATAGCTGTAAACATTTACATTAAAAAAAGAAGAAAGAGCTCAAATCAATAACCTAATAACCTTTCACCTTAAGACATTGGAAATAAAAAAGCAAACTAAACCTAAAGAAAGCAGAAGGAAAGAAATAATAAAGATTAGAGAGGAAAATAATGAAATAGAGAATAGAAAAACAATGCAGAATATCAACAAAACAGAAGTTGGTTCTTTGAAAAGATCAACAAAATTGACAAGTCTTTAGTTAAACGGACCAAGGGTGTGTGGGGGGGAAAGATTCAAATTACAAAGTCAGCAATGAAAGAGGGGATGTTATTATGGACATTACAGACATAAAATGATTATAAGGGAATACTGTGAGCAATTGTTTATTAGTCTGCTTGGGCTGCCATACCAGAACACCACAGACTGGAGGCTTAAACAACACATTTATTTCTGAGGTTCTGGAGGCTGGACACCCAAGATCAAGGTGCCAGCAGGCTTGATTTCTCCTGAGGCTTCTCTCCTATGCTTGCAGACAGCGCCTTCTTGCATGTCCTCACATGGTCTTTCCTCTGTTCATACTCATCCCTGGTGTCTGTGTGTCCTAATCTCCTCTTCTTATAAGGGCACCAGTCAGATTGGATTAGGGCCCACACTAATGGCCTCACTTTAACTTAATTACTTCTGTAATTAAGTTACATCTCCAAATACAGTCACATTCTGAGGTATGAGGGGTTAGGGCTTCAACATATGGATTTTGTGGCAGGGGGCACAGTTCAGTCCATAACAAATTGTATGCCAACAAATTAGATAATGTACATTAAGTGGACAAATTCCTAAAAAAGACAAACTACCAACTACCAAAATGGACTCTAAAAAAAGTCTGAATAGATTTATAACAAATGAAGAGACTGAATTATTAAAAAAACTTAAATAAATGAAAGCTCAGGCCCAGATGTCTTCACAGATGAATTTGACCAAATATTTAAAGATGTAATACCAATTCTTCATAAACTCTTCCAAAAATTAAAAGAGAGAATACTTCCCAACTCATTCTCTGAGTCCAGTATTACTTTGATGCCAAAACCAGACAAATACACCAATCACAAGAAAAATGACACTTGTGAATGTAGACCCCCAAATTCTCAAAATATGCACAAACCAAATTGAGCAATGTATAAAAAAGATTATACACCATGACCAAGTGGAATTCATCCCAGGGATGCATGGTTGGTTTAACATCTGAAAATCAATCAATGTAATACAGCATTTTGACAGAATTAAGGAAAAAAAGCCAGCCTGATCTTTGCAATAGATGCAGATAAAGTACTTGACAAAATGCAACACCCTCTCATGATAAAAAGACTCAACAAACTAGAAATAGAAGAGAACTTCCTTGACCTGATAAAGGGCATTTATGAAAACCCACAGCTCACATGATGGTTCGTGGTGAAGGACAAAGCTCCAGGACCAGGAACATGGCAGGAGGTGCCTCTCAGCACTTTTGGTCAACGTGGGGCTAGATGTTCAAACCAAGGCAGTTAGGCAAGAAAAAGAAAAGGCATTCAGATTAGAAAGGAAGAAGCAAAGCTACCTCTATCTAAATGCATATGACGTGATTTTGTATGTAGGAAATCCTGAGATTTCCGCTAGAATTGAATAATTAAATCAAGTCCCTACTTTGAAGGCTCTCCCAGGACAGGAGCGGGGACAGTATAAGTGCTGCATTATAAGCATGTAGATGTCAGGGTTGTGGGAGACGTGTCTTCCGGAGAAGGAGCTATTTCAGATGGGTCCACGTGGATGACATAACATCTAAACAGGAGATGCAGAATGGATGATCGGGGTGGGGGCAAAGGTGGGCTTCTCAGGCAGAGAGAATATATGCAGAGATGTGTGCAGAGGTGTGCAAGGGCAGGGGGCCACAGTGAGCCAGCTGTGTGGCTGGAGAGAGTGGGCTTGTGTAGGGCAGTGGTGGCAGATGGGTCAAGGAGGTGAGCAAACTCCAGATCATGAAGGACCTTGTAGGCCTCACCAAAGACTTGGACTCCACCCCCGGGCAGTGGGGATCACTCAAGGGTTTTGAGTAGGGGTGTTTGGAGCAATTACACCATCGTGTATACAATGGCTTGGGTTTCGTAAAGGGTCCTGGGCTTCATCTGACCTGGACAGAAGTGACGTGCTCTTAGCACCGCATGTTTTTCTTTCCAGGTTTCTGGGTGGAGCACACCCCCGTGCACGAGGCAGCCCAGCGGGGGGAGACACGGCAGCTGCAGCAGCTGATCGAGAGCGGGGCCTGCGTCAACCAGGTCATGGTGGACTCCATCACGCCCCTGCACGCGGCCAGCCTGCAGGGCCAGGCGCAGTGCGTGCAACTGCTGCTGGCCGCCGGGGCCCAGGTAAGCCACCTGCAGCATGGTCCCCAGACTGATGGGACCAGCTCCAGAGAAAAAGAGGCTTGGGAAGAGCGTTCTGTGTT
>NW_006792683.1:5937623-5940884 GCF_000442215.2 Lipotes vexillifer
AAACCACTGCAGGAGGCTGAGGAGGAGAGGAAGGAGGAAACCGGGGTGGGCTGTAGTGGGGGCTGAAGGAGGGAGGGCTGGTCTCCATGGCAACCACACCCTGAGAGGACAGGTGAGGGTGCTCGTGGACCTGGCTCTTGGGAGGTCACTGGTGGTGGAAGAGAAGGCTGGGTTAGCAAAGCGACGGCACGCTCTGCTCTGCACCTGGGCAGGCAGGCTGTGGACACAGAGGCGGGCTGCCTACCGGGCTGGCGGGGCCTTGGCGGCAGGAGCCTTTTGGGCTCAGAGAGCAGGATGACTAAGTGGGATGCTGGCAAACTAGCTCTGGAAGGACAGGTAAAAGGAACAAGAACAAGATTCTGATTCGCTGCTTTCCCCTAGTTTATGTACTCACACCACAGCCCCTGTGGAGCCCCCAGCATACGGTATCTGGTATCCGGCTGGTAGAGTTGCTGGGTATTTACCAGTCGGTTGGGCGAGCTGGTAGGAGCTGCCCTGGGACAGCAGTGGGGGGTGAGGAAGAAGGGAAGGCTGTGCTCTACTCACTCTTCCCAGAACTTGGCTATGAAGGCGGTTCCGGAGGAAATGGAACAAGCTTCAGCGTGAACCCAAGTAAACAGCTGAATTTGGACAAATTTTAAGCAGAATCCGCCAGTTTGGGGAGTTGCCTTTTCCTGCCTTATGATTTTCCAACTAGAGGAGGCATGTTAAACAGTTTCAGTCACACCTCCTAGCTGAGGCTGGAGTTAAAGCCCGTTTTCATACCCTGCCTGTGCTTATTAGGTGTTGGGGTGGTGGCCGGAGTGAGGCTGAGCTAAAAAAAAAAAGCCCCCAGTTGCACGCCCGCTGTACTCAGGCGGCCAGTAGACATGCCCTACTTTCTATCTCTGAACCCCCTTGCCTGGCACGGCACCTCAGCACGTAATAGAAAAGCTAAGAACTTGGAAAAACTATGTGGTGTTTCAAAGATGAACGTGCATCAGGATGAGAAGGCGAGTGGCCTGCACCTTGCCCTCTGCCCTCTGATGCTCGTTTCCTCCCCCACTCAAGGTGGACGCCCGCAACATCGATGGCAGCACCCCGCTCTGTGACGCCTGTGCCTCGGGCAGCATCGAGTGTGTGAAGCTCCTGCTCTCCCACGGGGCCAAGGTCAACCCGCCCCTGTACACGGCATCCCCGCTGCACGAGGCCTGCATGAGCGGTGAGTTGGGTAGTGGTGATAGCCAGGAGGGGAAGCCATCCGCTGGTGAAGCGGGGCTCCCAGGCTGGGTCTGGCTCTTCGTCCATCAGCCGTAGAATCTGACGCTTTTCCTCCTGGAGATACGGTCCTTACCCAGGGTTGGGGGCTGAAGGTAGGGTTCCATTTCTAGCTGATTCGGTGCCTTTCAGATGCTAGCCCTGGAAATGGGTGCCCTCGGCAGCCGCTCACTTAGTGGCTGCTGTCGTTCTGGCCTGCAGGCCCCTGATCCTGTGGGGAGATGAGGCCCAGACGCACCCCCAGGCAGGAACTCTCAGAGGAGCCGAGAGCTGGTCTTCAAGTCTCAGGGAGCAGGTGGGTTTTCACCTGCCCTCTGAGAATAGGTGGATTTCAGACGGTGGGAGGATAAGGCTGCTCCAGCCTCGCTGGGTCAGACGCGCCCAGCAGAGGAGCCACAACAGGCAGAACTGGAAATTTGGGGCGAGGCCAGCTGGTGGGCAGTTTTTCAGATGACAGACCAGGGAGTTTGGGTTCGACTGTTTTGAGCAAGGTTTGCACACTTGTGTCTTGTGCTTTGGTCGGCGCGGTGTTCGTCTTCGCTGCATTTGTTAGGGTGCGGGGTGTGGGCTCTTCCACAGCTGCACACAGGGCCAGTCTTTGCTGCCCTCACCCCGAATCCCACAGTTAGGTCACCTTGGTCGCGCACAGGAACTGGGAATTGCTACAGACGGCTCTGAAGGTTTTTGAACAGATGCTGGATGATAAGAACACATTTTTGAAAGGTTCGTTTAGTGGCCATCCATGTGCAGCGTAGGGGAGGGAAGCTTATTTTTCTCCCTTCACCTATCTTTGGTTCATTGGCCGGGACCCTGCCGATGAGACTGACAAGGGACCAATTAACAAGAGAAAAACAAGTGAAAGTTAGTGTGTGCATTGCACATACACACGGGAGAGCTCAGGCAAAGGGTGGTTAGAATTGGGGTTTATGTAGCATCTTAACAAAGAGCAGTAATTCTGTCGAGCAGACACAAGACCAAGGAAAAGGACCATGAGCTTCTAGGGATGGTAAGTTATGTGAAGGCAAATACAGCGGGGAACTCCTGGGAGACAAAGGCCAGTTAGTAAGATTTGCGGTGTGGACTCTGGTGCCGGCTCTGGGCTGATCAGGGCCTAGAGTTGTCCCTGGTGGTTAACTTCTGTCCTTCCTAGTAGAGACGGGAGGGGACACCCTTATACATTTATGTCCTGCTTTTAGGCAAATGTGGGAAGACAAGAGAGCTTTTCTTGTATCTGCTGCTTCTTACTTGTCTTCAGCTCCAAACAGTCCTTATGCCAAAGTGGCATATTTTGGGGTGGCATATTCTGCTGCCCTTCAATATGAAATGGCGGGGGGCGATATCCTGGAGATGAAGAGATGAGCTGGGGGCCATCGCAGTGACCCAAGTGCAAAGCTCTTGGAGCCCAGGTGGGATGGATTCATGTGCAGAGCTTTGAGGAAAGAATCAATGGGATTTGACATGAGGGAGAGGAGAGCACAGCGTCAAGACCGACTCAGGGTGAGGAGGAGGCTGGCTGGGGAGTGGGGGGAGGACCTCATCGTGGGGGGCATGTCCCCCCGAGAAGGGCCAGCACCCGGTGGTGGAAGTGGGGCTGGGTTTCAGGGCTAGAGGTGGAGAGTCGGTGCCAACAGCCAAGCATGATCAAGGGGTGAGAGAGGATGGAGTCTGGGACGGGATGAAGCCTGACCTCAAACCAGAGTTAAAGACGCCGGAGAGGAGCTGGGAAAGAGGCCAGAAAGGCGTCTGCTGGGAGGGGGCAGGGAACCCGAGCAGTGGGGAAGTTTAGGGAAGTTCATCCAGGCGGCTTGGTGTTCCTGACACAGCTTGGGGGGCAGCTGGAGGTGGGGAGCCCCTTCCTTTTCCCCCGATGGCTGGAGAGCAGTGAGGAGCCTTTTCTGCGTCCACAGCTGGTGAGCCCAACTTTCTGTTCTCCCAGCACGGGTGCCAGCCGTGCCCTCCCTCCCTTTCTCCCACTGCCTGGTGAGCTCGGGGGGGGGGGGGCAG
>NW_006792683.1:5941700-5943617 GCF_000442215.2 Lipotes vexillifer
GGGGGGGGGGGGGCACTGAGCTCCCGGCGGAAGGACACCCGCGCCATGTCCAGGACCCACTGCTCCTGGTCGGGATGCAGGCCCACTTCCCTTCCCTTCCCAAGCTCGGGGCTCACCTGCTCCAGCAGCCGTGTGTCTGCCAAGCCTGTTATTTCAGATATATGTGATACGATGCCTTTCCTCCGTCTCCATTTCTTTTAAGGAAGTTCTGAGTGTGTGAGGCTTCTTATTGACGTTGGAGCCAACCTGGAAGCGCACGACTGCCACTTTGGGACCCCTCTGCACGTGGCCTGCGCCCGGGAGCATCTGGACTGCGTCAAAATGCTGCTCAACGCAGGTGCGTCATGTTTATACCTGCCCGGCTCACTGCGGGTGCATTGTGTTCACCTGTGCTGCGAGCTGGCACAGAGCTGACTGGTGCAGTCAGGCAGCCCAGGTTTGCAGCTGGTTCTCCCACTTGTCAGCTGAGTCCTTGGGCCTCAGTTTCTGCATCTATAAAACTGGACAAATAAAACTTATTTTGCAGGACTGTTGGGAGGATTCGTGATAACATTTCCACAGTATTTGCTGCACAGTAGGTGCTCAACGAACACGAATGATTATTTTTGGCAGCCGCGGGGGATTGTCCCCAAGGCCTGCCTGGTCTGAATCAGGAGATGGGGTCCAGGGGAAGCGGGTCAGTTGCATCAGGATCCAGGAGGCTGTCAGGTGTCCTAAGGATAGAGAGGTTCCCATGGTGAAAAACAAAAACAAAATAAAAAGAACCCACCAAGAGACTTCCCTCGTGGCACAGTGGTTAAGAATCCACCTGCCAATGCAGGGGACATGGGTGCGATCCCTGTTCTGGGAAGATCCCACATGCCACGGAGCAACTAAGCCCGTTCACCATAACTACTGAGCCTGCGCGCCACAACTACTGAGCCCATGCACCTAGAGCCTGGGCTGTGCGACAAGAGAAGCCCGCGCACCACAACAAAGAGTAGCCCCCGCTCGCCACTAGAGAAATCCCGCGCACAGCAACGAAGACTCAACGCAGCCAAAAGTAAATAAATTAATGTATTAAAAACAAACAAACAACCTGCCCAACTGAAGCTAGAGTCAGGACCTGTCGACCACAGAAGTTTTAAAATGTAGCTGAAGCGGCTATGGGCAAGGAGTTATTATGAACCCAACTTAAAATTTTTTTTTCAAGATTTTCTTTATAAAGTAGGGTCACATCTAATGCATTCTTTTTTTTCTTTAATTAATTTACTTACTTTTGGCTGCATTGGGTCTTCGTTGCTGCGCGTGGGCTTTCTTGTGGTGAGCGAGGGCTACTCTTCGTTGCGGTGCACGGGCTTCTCATTGCAGTGGCTTCTCTTGTTGCAGAGCACGGGCTCTAGGTGTGTGGGCTTCAGTAGTTGTGGCGCATGGGCTTAGTTGCTCTGCGGCATGTGGGATCTTCCCGGACCAGGGCTTCAACCCGTGTCTCCTGCACTGTCAGGCGGATTCTTAACCACTGTGCCACCAGGGAAGCCCCCAATTTAAATGTTTTGTTGAGGGAACATTTTAGCTCAGCCATCTTGTCCATTCTGGGGGCAACCTAGGGAAAAACCAAAATGGTTCAGAAACAGAGGATGAATTCTTTTTGGATGACAGTCTTTTGAGCATCAGTTATATACAGTTTTCTACTACTGAGTCTTATTCTCTTTAACATGCCACTCTTAAGTCTTTTCAGTGAACACGCTTCATTTCGTGTAAGGTTAGTCACTGGGGCAGTTTTTGTTTTTTATGCAAAGATTAAATATCTAGATTAGAAACAGTGGGTCTTCCAGCCGAGTCGCTCACGGGATGGTTGGATCCCGTTTTTGCCAACGGCATCTATCTATTGTTCCTGTTGAGTTTTTTTTTTTTTTTTTTTTTTTTTTTTTTTTTTTT
>NW_006792683.1:5943627-6015636 GCF_000442215.2 Lipotes vexillifer
CTCTCACTGTTGTGGCCTCTCCCATTGTGGAGCGCAGGCTCCGGACACGCAGGCTCAGCGGCCATGGCCCACGGGCCCAGGCGCTCCGCGGCATGTGGGATCTTCCCGGACTGGGGGGCGAACCCGCGTCCCCTGCATCGGCAGGCGGACTCTCAACCACTGTGCCACCAGGGAAGCCCTGCTGAGCTTATTAAAATAAAAACTTCATAGCACAGCCGCCCTCTGCGGGGCGCCTGGCGTGCACATGTGCAGCACACCTTCATCTGTTTTCTCTCTGGTTCCTTTCTCGTGGTTGGAGGGGAGAGGATCAAGCGAGTGGTGTCCTGAGGACCCTGTGTAAGTGATGACTCCTTTGTAAGAAGTAGGAAACCAGCTCCCCTCGACCCCTGGGTGATGGAGTTTCCCGGTTCAGTAACCGAAAGGATCAGAACTAGAGCAGATTTCAGGGTCTCTCTGACGCGGGGGGCTCAGCAGTGTCAGCAAGAACTCACCTCCTCTGAATCTTACATCTCTGCCTTCCTCACCGTTCCCTTTATCCCACACCTGGCATCCCTAGTAGGGGAGAAATGGCTGCAGCAGCAGAGTTTGGCTAAAATGCAGATTTTTGACTCCTGAGTCTTCTGATGGCTTCCTCCCCTCAGAATAGCGAAACTGCCCCCTCACACCTCCTCCGTGTCCCATCGGCCTGAAATGGGTTCGTGTCCAAACCTTATCCCATCCCTTTGGCTGGACTGTGCCACATTCTGAGCAGCTGGGGTCTGGGTTGAGGAAAGGGATCCACCCAATCAGGGCCCAGCCCTGCCCCAAGACCTCTGCCCCGGGACCCCTGCCCCACACCGCAGGGTGCAGCTCCTGGGTGGGAGGCAGCCATGATGTCCACGACGGCCTTAAGCAGGGGATCCGGTGGTTACAAAGGGAGTTTCCATCCCCTGGGAGTGAGGGCTGAGGAGATTTCCCCTGGGGCAGGATCCTGAGGTGTCAGTGTCTACCACCAGCTCCAGATTTCATCTCTGATTCTGTTGTAATCTCAGATGGTCTCCTTGATACCCCTTCCTAGATCACATGCATCGTTTTTTTCTTCTTAAAGAAAACTACTTTTTAACTATGGAAAATCTCAAACATACAGAAAAGTAGAGAGAAGAGGACAGCATATGCTTTCTCTTTAGAGTAGTGATTTGTCACTTTTTGCTGGAACATCCAATGAAAGCTATGGACCACATCTCTAGAAAAATACGCGTGCAGGTGCTTTTGCACACGATTTTGGAGAGGGTCCTGGCCCCGCAGGAGGAGCAGAGCCGTTGGGGCCACGTGGTGCCCCCCGGGGTGGACTCAGAGGCTTTCTGTTGGCAGCGAGGTCAAGCTGCCAAGCTGTGGATTATTTTTGCAGAGGATTGCGGCCAAAGGGGTGAAAGTCCAGTTATTTCTGGTGAGGTAACTTTTAATCTGGTCCCTGGCAGTAAATACTTAACCGTGCTGGGAGCGTTCAGAAGGGGCGTCCACCTTCCCAGCAGTGCTGGTCCCTCACGTCTCTGCTGTTATCTCAGCGAGCGAATCCCAAGACCCTGTGCTTGCCACCCCGTCCCGGGCATTGCGCCAGGTTCTATTTTTATATATATGTATATTTAAAATATTTTTTATTGGAGTATAGTTGATTTACAATGTTATGTTAGTTTCAGGTGTACAGCAAAGTGAATCAGTTATACATATACATATATCCATTCTTTTTTAGATTCTTTTCCCATATAGGCCATTATAGAGTATTGAGTAGAGTTCCCTGTGCTATACAGTAGGTCCTTATTAGTTATCTATTTTATATATAGTATTGTGTATGTGTCAGTCCCAGTCTTCCAATTTATCCCTCCCCACTTCCTTTCCCCCGGTAATCGTAAGTTTGTTTTCTACATCTGTGACTCTATTTCTGTTTTTGTAAATAAGTTCATTTGTATCATTTTTTTAGATTCTACATATATGCGATATCATATATTTGTCTGTCTGACTTACGTCACTCAATATGACAATCTCTAGGTCCATCTATGTTGCTGCAAATGGCATTATTTCATTCTTTTTCGTGGCTGCATAGTATTCCATTGTATATATGTGCCACATCTTCTTCATCCATTCATCTGTCAACGGACATTTAGGTTGCTTCCATGTCTTGGCTATTGTAAATAGTGCTACAATGAACATAGGGGTGCATGTATCTTTTTGAATTAGAGTTTTGTCTAGCTATATGCCCAGGAGTGGGATTGCTGGGTCATATGGTAGCTCTATTATTAGTTTTTTGAGGAACCTCCATACTGTTCTCCATAGTGTTGTGCTGGGTTCTTGGTGGGCGTGTGACAGCCCCTGTCCTTGTTCCCTGAGGTTTTACTGAATCCACTCTAATCCTGTTTTGCTTTGAAATCAGGCTTTTGATCACGAGCAAACACTGATCCCTTCTTTCTGACGCGTGAATTGAGAATTTTTAAGGCCTAGGTGGCGTCAGGTGTTTTGCTGGCTCTGGCTTTTGTCCTCAGTTCCAGGCAATGTCATCGTTAGTCCCATAAAGCCACTTTCTCCCTGGCTTCTCTGTCCCTTCTTTCCTCTGCCCCCCTCCCCATCCCACTGTTCAAATGAGTATCTGTGTGTTATTGGTTGAGACATGAATTTTTCATCGCGGTAAACGGTGTTGTTATAGATTTGACTCTCCTTCCTGTTTGCTCACCCATTCCTGAATTTTCGAGACCCACCCGTGTTGCTCCAGGAAGCTCTGGTCCGTTGTTTCCAGCTTCTGTGGAGATGCCAGCTGCCCCTCTTAATCACCAGCCCTCTCTCTGCGCCCAATCCAGTGATACCAAGGCACATTTTAAACAGATCCCGTTTGTCCCTTGGAACCGTCACCCCGCCAAGCCTCGTGTACCGAGAACCCACAGTGGGCGGGAGGGAAGAGCTGTTCAGTGCTGGTTCTCCTTGACCTTGAAAGTGACTCTGCTTCCCCACCCACCCTTCTCCATCCCTAAAATAGAGACAGCCTCTTTCCTCCCCGATTGGCAAGAATATTGACAGAATTAATGACCTGAGAGGAAGCCACAGGGACTTTAGATTCTGCAGACTTTGCAACTTATTTTTCATTACAAGTTTAATGTTCAAATTCATATGTGCATTATGACTGCAACACTATAACATTACTTATTCGTATCAGCAATATTGGAAGAAACCCCTGATGTGGTAGATTGGTTAGATTGTGGGGGAAATGCTTCTTTTATTTCATGGGTTGATTTTTACTATTATTTTTGTAATACATATCTGCCAAGTTAAATAATTAGGTAATTTATCCTGCTTCCTAACTGACGGATTCTTTTTCCTGAACTGCCGTCTGAGTTTTGACTCTGGGAAGTATGGGAGCTTTTCTTCACGTGTGTTATGTGCTTGCATGCTTGCTATTTTCTTAGCATCACACAGGCCACTTTAGGAACACATTTCTTATATTCTACCAGGGGATTAAAATGATTTTAAGTCAGAAACCAGAAAGCAGAAGTTTTCAAGTAGTTTTGAGCTGTGGGACTAGAAAATCTAATAGCCTTATACCCCCCCATTTCCTCTTGTTCTGACCCTCAAAATTTCTTATTACACAGTGACATACTGGTGATCTGATTTTTTTTTTAAGCCTCACCTTGATAATATTTTATGATTGTGATTTGAATGTGTTATTTGAGGGAATATCTTCACTGATCCTGGGCTCTTTGCTGGCTTCTTGAAAATACTTTTCGCCCATCCCCTTTCTCTTGTAACCTCCTTATCCACTTGGGAGCAGACCTCAAAGAAGTTGGTATTTTCTTAAAAAAAATTCTGAGGCTCCAGGGGATCCCACTGTATAGAATGGTGACAGTCGTGCCCTAAGAATGGTGTTTTACACAAATCATATTTTTATCAAAATCTCTTATTTTTAAAAAGCGTCTAAAAATGCTGTGTTTAGCTATGTATTACTTGTTTGCATCTTTCTGAATGTCTGCTGTCATCCCGAGAGCGAGGTGGATGGCAGAGCTGAATTCACAGTTACTATGCTTCCTCTCTATCTGAACTTCAGGGAATTTGGGGGGAACATTCCCTATTTTCCCTTTTGTAAAAGATTTCTTATATTTAATGTTCATTAATTCATACAACACACATTTTTAGAGCCACTGTCCTGTGTACGTGGTGTGTGCGTGCACGTAATGTGTGTGCCTGACTGTATCTGAGGTGTGTGCAACTGTGTACCTGCGTGCACATGTGTGTGCCTGTGTGTGTCTGTGGTATGTGTCAGTGTGTGTGTGTCCATGGTGTGTGTGTGTGTGTGTACACGTGGAGGATGGCAGGAGAGCTTGAGCAACTCACCTGAGCTTCCAGAGCCTCAGGACCTGGGGACAGACAGCATAGGGCGTTAGAGCAGCCTCTGAACTCACAGGGAAGGTTTCTGTCTTGTTTTTCTTCTTTTTGGTTGTTTCCAGTTATACTTCTTTTTTAGCTCTCTTTTCCTAAGGAAAAATAAAAGGAATCAGTGCTTTTGGATTTTGAAGAAGGTTTTGAAAAGGCTGCAGCGGAGTCTTGATTTTGTTCCTGGGGAGGGGTTGCTGCTTTTGTGTCCTGTGCTCCTTGGTGACGTTTGTTCCTGCTCCGGACATGCAGGGGCCAACGTGAACGCGGCAAAGCTCCACGAGACGGCGCTGCACCATGCAGCCAAGGTGAAGAACGTGGACCTCATCGAGATGCTCATCCAGTTTGGAGGCAACATCTATGCCCGGGACAACCGGGGGCGGAAGCCATCCGACTACACATGGAGCAGCAGTGCCCCCGCCAAGTGCCTGGAGCACTATGAGAGTGAGTGTGTGTCGTTTGTGTGACGCCTGCACTAAGGTCTGCAGGGAAACCTCGTGCAGGAGGGCTTTGTTCTGATCACGTGTCAGTTCATCTCTGAGTCAGTCGTTTCTTGAATCAGACTGGGTCGCTATGAGGCCGATGATATAGATGCAGCCCTCACTCTTCAGGAAACAAAGGACAAACCATCTGGCTAAGACAAGACCTCCTCTCTGGGACACATTTTTAAATGAGTTTACATAGAATTACAGTCACAAGAGGCTTTCAAACACTTATCAATTGAAAAAGAGCCCATTTATTCCACATTTTGCCAACCTTACCCAACCAAAATCCATCATGAGTTTAGAGGCAAATACCATCCACGTCTACCGGGGAAACATTTCCTAGAAGGTGTTTCTTTTCCTGCATTCAAATAATTTGGGGGAGGAAGTAAATGGGAAAATGAATGTCACTAGTAATTCTGTTTATTTTTCTTTCAGAGAGCTTTGTCTTTCATAATGTTTCATAAGTTGAGAATACTTTCTTTGGTTGATTTATACTTTGATCAAACACAGATGGTCCTAAAGGCAGCCTTCGAGGCCAGGCTCTGCTCTGTACACATTCCCGTGGCCCAGCTGCCAGGGACCTCCAGGCACTTTCCTTCTTTGGCCCTGGTGTCCATCCCTCGTGAGCTATAGCTCCAGGCTTCACCTTCAGGCCTGTGGCCCTGACTCTCTGCCACCAGGATGTGCATTTGTGGACTGTCTGCCCCTGTGGGTCAGTTCTCCGTGGGTCCCTGTGGCCTGCAGCGATCAGGAGCAGAGCAGAGCCAGCACTGCCCGCCCGAACCCTCCCCCAGCCCTCATTTGTCTGGAAGTTTGACAAACAAGCCTACTAGCTGTAGATTAGTGCTTTGCTGGCAAATCTGTGTGCTGAGTTATAACATTATGGGGGAAAAAAAAATCACAAAACCCCAAAAGCCAAAAGCTCACAAAGTGAAATCCCAGTGGCCATGACCTGAATTCCATTTCCTGATCTTCCATCCTTGGTCCCTATTTGTCCTTCCTGGTCACCTTCCAGAGAAGGTACTCAGGGTTCAGGCTCTTTTCAGGAAAAGGGAGGTGTTTTCAGTTCCATGCTGGTACTTGTTAAGTTGAAGGATGCTGTGCTTCTTCCTTAAGTTAAGCTAACCTCACGTGCGTCTTGTCCCCTTTTTCCAGAGACACCTCTGAGCCTGTCCCAGCTCTGCAGGGTGAGCCTGAGGAGGGTGGCTGGCATCAGGGGGCTGGAGAAAATTGCCAGGTTGAACATCCCTCCCCGGCTCATTGACTACCTTTCCTACAACTGAGCTGCAGACACGCGGTCAGGGTGGGCCGGTGACACCGGGCTGCTGGCCTTGCTGAGCCCAGCATTGGGCCACAGGGTCGCTCTGTCCTGGGTGCCTGAAGCCATGCTGTTGCTGTAGAAAAACTGGAGTCCCTCCGGGCCGTCCTGTTTCGTCTTCTCTGCAGACCCTTGGCAGGTGTTTCTGAGGCCCTGGGAAGGCCCTGGGCTGGCCCTCCTGGGACTTCAGTCTAACTCTGGCATCCTCCCGGCCGTGCAGTTGTCTCTCTTCACAGACCTCCCTCGGAGGGATCGTCAGGAAAGACTTTCCCAGGAGCACAAGGGAGCCCGGCGAGGCTGGGGGTCCAGGGCCCTGATGCTGATTCCACATGCCCGGGAAGTGCCATCTCTGATTCCTTCATCACCAGGTGGCCCTGGGTGTTCAAGAGGAGGACCTGTGCTGAAGAGGGGTGGGGCCCTGGGAGGGGGGGTCCTGACTGCGGCCTGGACGCCACTGTGGGGACAGCCTGCCACTTGGGTGCTGTTTTCTGAAGCCACAGTTGGCACTTTCCGAGACCCACCTGCGCCCATGTGTACCCATCGCTCAGGGGGCTTTATACGGGTCTTAGTGGGGAAGCCTCAGGCTTTTTATTCCCCACAATAAGCTCACTGTTTCTTAGGAAGTTTTTCTTTGAGGTCTCAATTCTTTTAAAAAGTGTATAAAGCAAAAACTTTTAGACACATACGCTGTAACACTTAGGTTTCGTTAACAAGTCTCTAAAGCAACAGGTAAAAGGAAGGCATCTCAGCACATCTTCCCAGGGGTAGTGATCCAATGTGAAGCACTGTTAGGAAGCTCTTCAGAGATTGTTTTTCATCTCTTTCTACAGCTGCCAAATGAATCCTTTTCCCACCCTAAGTTTTGCTCATTCCTTGAAGCTCTGCAGTTGCAATTGCAATTGGCAGAAGAGGTCGCTGGCACCTGGTGGGTATTGTCAACCGTGGATTCATGCATTTTGTGGATTCTTAAGGAACATCTGTTATGCTTCAGGCACTGCCTCAGTGTTCTGAACTGGCTAAGAATGTGACTGACTCACCATCAAGGCAGGGAAAGAAACTGTTTCACAATCTGTTTCTTTAGTAATAGAAACAAGTAATTCTACATGATAAACCATGAGGTAACATGACGTAGTATGTTTGGACTGCATCTGTCTGCTTAAGATTCTATATCATAGTTTAAAAAACGAACCCAAAACCCGGGAGTTAAGCTAGAGGACTTCTGTATAAGTAGTTGAGGTCTCTTTGGTTTCAGGGGAAATGGAGAAGGTACCGCTTGTGAACCCTCTTGAGGGTCAAGCCTGAAGCCATCGTCCCCAGAAATGTGACCTCACCAGATTTCCCCAGGAGTGTGGGGAGTAGAGTGAGCGGGGATGGGCCAGGGTCACGCCAGCTGTGCTCACAACCAGAGGCACCTCTTGGCAGGTCTATTTGGGTGGGGCCCAGATCTGGTGGAAAGTTCCATGCTGGCAGCCGTGGGTATTTTCCAGCTCCTCAGTTCTGGCTGTTGTTACGGTGGTGCTTCATCATATGTGGAGATAAGAGCCCCTCCCATTCGGCTGCAGGTGTACATGCATGTTCTGGGTAAATCAGCGTATCTGCATGTACTAATAAAATTAAAAAGAGCGTTGGGTTCTGCCCTTTCATCTTTGTAACAGGAACTTGCCTCTAGCCATGACAGTTGCTAATACTTCCATATGCGGAGTGCTCAGGGCAGAATCCGGTCCCCATACTCACAGCTCAATAAAGGTTGTTGGAGAGAGTCCATCTTTGTGTTCACACGGCCCTTTTCTTACTTGGGTGTGTGTGTGTGTGAGCTTCATCCTATGGGAGTCAGAGGGGCCACTGTCATCTCCTCTGGGTTTTGGATGGTCAAGTGACGTCTGTCTCACATTCCCATCTTCCCGCCTCTCCGTCCCTGGTGCTGGTCTCAATGCCACCCACATGCGGAGAGACCCTGCCCAAGGGATCAGATGACTAAGATTCTAGGGCCTCCAGTACCTACCCCTCCCCACCTTTACTGAGATGTAATTGACATAAGATTCTTCAGTCTAGACGCATCCGTAGGGTGAGGCTGAAGACATCTCTCCAGCCCTCTGAGCCTGGGTCTTCCCAGCTGCAGGAGAGGGATCAAAGGTCAGACTTTGATCATTGAAAGGATGTTGATGATCAACCACTGAATCTTAACAATGAGAAAATGAGGCCCCGCTAGGCTCAGATGTTTTTGTGAGGCCAAAATTAGGTGATTAGAAGATGCCTTGAAAACTGAGACGTGCTCCTCAAATGTAAAAGTTGTAGGTATGACGGTACTGTGGCTTTGCTGATGTGTGTAGATCTTACAGCCATGTAAATGATTCTCTTCTGACTTTGGGATAGGGCCACCTATTTCAGGAGTAATCGATTCAGAAGTCCTCGCAGTTTACATTTTAAAGCTCAATGTGCACATAGGGAACTATATTTAATATCCTGTGATAAACCATAATGGAAAAGAATATGAAAAAGAATATATATGTGTGTATAAATGAGTCACCTTGCTGTACAGCAGAAATTAACACAACACTGTAAATCAACTATAATTCAACAAAATTAAAAAAAAATTCAACATGCAGCTAACAGATTTGGAGAAGACATTTGCAACACTGATATAAATGGTGATCGAAATATATAAGGATGTTTCATAAATCATTCAGAAAAAGATTAACAACCCAGTAAAAAAAAACAGGCAAAGATGATGAACAAGAAATTTACAAAAGAGGAAACCTCAAATGTCACGTGACAGGAAAGGATGGTCACTAATGATGAGAGAAATGCAAATTAGTGAATACACAGTTCAACAAAATGATACTGTTATATACCAATATCTTGACGAAAATGAAAAGGTCTGACAGTTACTTAATGTTGATAGATCGTATGGGTAAATGGGAACTCACAGACTGCCAATGGGGATATAAATTGGTACTTGTGTTTTGGAGAGCTATTAAATGGTGCTGTTAAAAGTGCTTATACCACATGTGCACAGCATTTCTATTTGTTGGGGAATTTTTTTTCCCTTCCAGTTTTGTTGAGATATAGTTGACACACGGCACTGTATAAATTTAAGGTGTACATCGTGAAATGATGACCACCTTAAGATTTAGCGAATATCCATCATCTCATACAGTTACATTAAAGAAATAGAACCCTCAGAATGGGAGAAAATATTTGCAAATGAAGCAACCGACAAAGGATTAATCTCCAAAATTTATAAGCAGCTCAATAACAAAAAAACAAACAACCCAGTCCAAAAATGAGCAGAAGACCTAAAAAGACATTTCTCCAAAGAAGATATACAGACTGCCAACAAACACATGAAAGAATGCTCAACATCATTAATTAGAGAAATGCAAATCAAAACCACAATGAGATATCATCTCACACCAGTCAGAATGGCCATCATCAAAAAATCTAGAAACAATAAATGCTGGAGAGGGTCCAGAGAAAAGGGAACACTCCTGCACTGCTGGTGGGAATGTGAATTGGTACAGCCACTATGGGGAACAGTATGGAGGTCCCTTAAAAAACTACAAATAGAACTATCATATGACCCAGCAATCCCACTACTGGGCATATACCCTGAGAAAACCATAATTCAAAAAGAGTCATGTACCAAAATGTTCATTGCAGCTCTATTTACAATAGCCAGGAGATGGAAACAACCTAAGTGTCCATCATCGGGTGAATGGATAAAGAAGATGTGGCATGTATATACAATGGAATATTACTCAGCCATAAAAAGAAATGAAATTGAGCTATTTGTAATGAGGTGGATGGACCTAGAGTCTGTCATACAGAGTGAAGTAAGTCAGAAAGAGAAAGACAAATACTGTATGCTAACACATATATATGGAATTTAAGGGAAAAAATGTCATGAGGAACCTAGGGGTAAGACAGTAATCAAGACACAGACCTACTAGAGAATGGACTTGAGGATATGGGGAGGGGGAAGGGTAAGCTGTGACAAAGCGAGAGAGTGGCATGGACATATATACACTACCAAATGTAAAATATCTAGTGGGAAGCAGCCACATAGCACAGGGAGATCAGCTCAGTGCTCTGTGACCACCTAGAGGGGTGGGATAGGGAGGGTGGGAGGGAGGGAGACGCAAGAGGGAAGAGATATGGGAACATATGTATATGTATAACTGATTCACTTTGTTATAAAGCAGAAACTAACACACCATTGTAAAGCAATTAATACTCCAATAAAGATGTAAAAAAAAAAAAAAAGAAAGAGAAAATGTTTTTCCTTGTGATGAAAAGTCAGGATTTACTCTCAACGACTTTCATACAATGTACAGCAGTTAATTATCTCTATCACATTGTACGTTACATCCCTAGTACTTATTTAACTTGTGACTGGAAGTTTGTACCTTTTGAACCGCCTTCATCCAGTTCCCCCTGGTATTTCTACTTTAGCGAATGTACCTTAAAGAAACGCTCAGATGTATCAAAAGGAGGTGAGTGGGGATGTTTAGTGCCGCGATGTTTGTCATAGTGAAAGACCCCGTGAGTAGGGGAGAAGTTGTAGAAGATATTCATGTATTCACATAATGCTTCCACTCCGTGACAGTTAAGATGAATTAGAGTTACATGTCTTACCACTAATGGATCTAAAAATGATAATGGCAAGCGAAAAAATGTTGCCAACCTTATTTACATGTAGTATGAATCCATTTGTATAAACTGAAATACAGAACAGCCTATCTAAGCATACCCATGTGTAGTGAACACACATCATGGAACCCACACGCCAGTGTCACGCAGTGATTACCTCTGTGTGAGGAAGGGACATGTGACTTGGGGATGGGAACAAAGGGAACTTCAACTCTGTGAGGTTTCATTTGTTTTTTTTTAAAAAAAGACATGAAGCAAATATGACAGAATGCTGCAATTTGTTCATGTTGGGTGGTGAATATGTATGTGGCATTAATATACATGTAATAACACATGGGTTAACATACATGTAATAACACACAGGTGTTATTCTCCATGTGTTTCAGCATTTTTATTCATAACAAAAATTTAATGCAGAGGAGGGACAAAGGGTAGAATTATCTTTAAAAAAAGAGATCTGTGTGACTGTTATTAAGTGGATTCTGTTTAAGAATCCCTCTCAGCTTCCTATTGGCGATGAGGCCATGTTTTGGGTTCTAAGATCTTGTATTCATTCCACAATATGTGCTGACACTTTTTTTTTTAATTAATTATTTTTGGCAGTGTTGGGTCTTCATTGCTGTGTGAGGGCTTTCTCTAGTTGCAGCGAGCAGGGGCTGCTCTTCGTTGTGGTGTGCGGGCTTCTCATTGCAGTGGCTTCTCTTGTTGGGGAGCACGGGCTTTAGGTGTGCGGGCTTCAGTAGCTGTGGCTCGCGGGCTCTGGAGCACAGGCTCAGTAGTTGTGGCGCACGGGCTTAGTTGCTCTGGGGCACGTGGGATCTTCCTGGACCAGGGCTCGAACCCGTGTCCCCTGCATTGGCAGGCAGATTCTTAACCACTGCGCCACCAGGGAAGCCCCTGACACTTCTTTTTGACCCGCCTCGTTCATGGACGAGGAAACAGGCTGCAGCCACTTCCTTAGGTAAACTAGGCTTTAAAGGCCCTGAGCGTGCTGTGCGCTGTGTGGCTCCCAGGGCTGGCCTGCATCTCATCGGAAGGAAAACGTCGGGTAAGATCCCTTCCATTGCTTGGCCTCTTTTGCTTTGGTGTGACTTACTCCCTGGATGACTGTGAACCTTCCAAAGTCCCCAGCTTCCAAATCCCAGGCGTTGGAGAGATCAAAGTGTGTTCCTACAACCGGAGGAACCATTTCACAGCAGGAAGACTGGCCTCAGGTTCCTGGGCACTGCCCAACCTCTGCAGGTGGAAGCGAGCGGAGGGGCAGGAAAGAGGGGGGCTCCTGGCTGCCTGTGTCCCCATCTCCCTCAAAGGAGGTGGAGTCTCCTCCCTCCCTCCTGCCCTCACTGATGCCTGCACAGAGATGCTACATGGGGTGACCCATCGATACTCCTAGATGAGCTTTGGCATTTGTTAAAAGCAAGACAACAGACCCCAATAAAGCCACTTATGCTAAGCCCCACATCACCAAACCGAGACATAATTACGGTTTCCACTCTCCCAGAACTGAACCCAGAGGAGTCAATCAGGAACCACCTGATCAGCACTAGTTACACAATCTGCCTGATACACCCCTGCACTCCCTAAAGAAAAGTGACCTTGCAGTAACCAACCCGCTTTTTCTGCCTAAAATAACTTCCTTAATCTGGCTCCCCCTGGCCTATCAAAGTCTCTCATTTTGTACAGCTAGACGGACGCTGCTGGATTTGACTCAGTTTCCTCAAATAAACTCTTACAATTTTTAATAGTCCCCAGTTTATCTTTTAACAAGTTCTTGCAGACACAAAGGATGCCTTTGCAAGCCCATTTCCTCTCCTGGGCTGCTTTCTTTCCGGGGGTAACACCCTTCACGTTTAAGCATTTGAGTTCCTTTATTCGGGAAAATGAGCCTAAACCTGGCTCCCGGCACAAAGCTCACCAGCTCACGTTGTGAACAGCTATGCTGTCCCACGGGAGTGCTAGCAGGCTGATTGCTTTCCCACCCTCGGCAGCCCTGCAGCATTGACTGTTCTCCCTGTAATGGCCTGGAAAAGACTTCCAGATCCCGGAGACTTTGCTTCCTCTTTCCTCAGTGTGGGTACCATATGCATCGACAGCTAAGCCCATGTTATGTTGGAGTCGAAGTCTGGTGATCTCTGGCAGTCTGAATGCAAATATGTCTTAAGTTGGCCCCATCTAAACAGGGTGGCTCCTAAAAGCCTAATGCCTCAAAACCACAAATAAAGGGAGGAGAGATTTGTGACAAGTCTGTCTCTCTCACACACAGTTCCTTCCCCATATAGAATTTGACTTCCCAACAGCTGGTCTCCAGGTGTGTAGTTCTCAGGAACCACAGACCTCAGAGATGAGAACTGGCAACTGAACTCTGAGCTGGGTGTGCAAGTAGCTTAACTCTCTGCTTTCTGCATGATCCACAGAGAACACTCCCACTGCTTCTCGTTGTTCACCAAATCCCGAGGCTCATTCTGCTGTGGTAGAGGCAGGGCACTGGATGAGACGAGAAGCAGAACATTCTCTCAGCCCTTGGTCCACTTTCCCCTCCCTCCCTCCCTTCCATCCAACCTTCCATCCATTCATCCATCCTTCCTTCCCACATCCATACATCTATCCTTCTTTTCTTTCTTGTTTTAACCAGTTATTCTATTTTCAGTTCTCTGCTGGGCACTGAGGATACCAAAAAAACCCACCAAAACCCAAAACCAACACCCCAAACAAACACAAATCCTGGCCCTGAAGGATCTGAGATCACTTCTCAGGGAGCAGACACAGGAACTGCATCTGGAAACAGGGCAGGTGAGGGTCATGAGCCCCAAACAGGAAGGAAGCTCCAACTCTACTCTTAGGAGGGAAGGAGAGAGATGACCTTGCTTCTGTTCCTCAAGTCTGGGGTTAATAAATACAATTGCATTCATTTTTATATCCATGGTGCTGTATAGTTTACAAAGCTTTATAAGGACTTGAATTATTGGCAGGACTTTTCCGGAGTGCGTGTGAAGATGCAAAAGACTCATTGATGCAGTTTCTCTTTTGTTTCATACTTTTCTCCCAAACACAGAAACACGAGAGTGAAGTTTAATTTTACACGTGTGAAGCGTTTACTCTAATCCCTTCTTATGCTTACTGTTTCCAAAGACCTGGAGGAGACTTTGTAGGGCTAGATTGGACCATGCAGGGAGCAAGAGATTTTGCCTATGAGCCTCTGGGGATCTATACCATGCAGAACACGAATAGGTGATTAAAAAAACTGAAATTAATTGAGCTGTAGGAAAAAATTCATCACAAGCTACCTTCAAAGAATCTAATCATTACTTTTTTTTTCCCCCCTTTTTATTCTGGAGAGTCAGAGGGGTCCCTTGCTTCTTTTAAAAAAAGCAAAGAGTGTACAGCAAAGATAGGATTTAGTTCTACTTAATAACCACCTGACAAGGGATAAGGGTAGCACAGGGAGAGGGTGGAAGGTGGAGGCACGGACGAGGGGAACAGAAGAGAGAGCTGGTGGAAGATGGGTGGGGCACCGGGTCCTGCTTGTTGAGATTACCAGTTCTACCAACTGCCCTTGGTGGCATCTCACAAGGGAAGACTGGCCAAAGCTCTCAGAACAGGCTGACAGTAGGGCGCTGTTTCTGACATATAGGGCACCGATTAGAGCAATGTTACCTGCAGGCTGGAGGATATCAACCTCCACACCTGTAACCCAGGGAGCCACACCTGAAAGGCAGCCCCAGGATCAACTCCACATGCCTCTAAAACAAGGGCCACACAATCGCGGAGACCTGATAAAACCGAATGACATTTCTAATCACAAGGAAACTAATCACAAGGAACCAGACAGGGGACTTTGGTTCTTAGTTGAACACATTGCTTTACAGAAACAAATATGACAAGCTCCCAGCCCAGCCTGCAACAACGTGTTCCTTTGTGATTTAGAAACATGTAATCGGCTTAACTGATTGCCTGTGATGGTTAGAGCATCCTGCTAGGGTCTGCCCTGGACACAGAGGAATAAAACCCAAAGCAAGGCAGCCAGCTGACTGCAAACTCGAGGGCTCTGCTCAGGGCTGTGGGGACACTGCTAGGGGAGGGGCCATCACCCGCAAATGGAAGCATGACAGAGTCCAAAGGCTGGATGGTGAAGGATGAGGACCGAATGCACTCGAGACTAAACAAAACAGGATTTCAAAGACAGGCATTTGGTTTATATTGAACTTGAGAGAAAGCAGGAGAAGGAAACCTTTACCGAGATGCCCAAGGCACTTCTGGTTTTAGAAGTTTGTAATGTGGGTTGTCCCACCGATGTGACTTTAAACGGAGGTGGTGCCTTTTGTCACAGGTATGCCTCCAGGACTCCTGTGAGTCACCTGCAGGTCCAGTTTGTTGCCCAAAATGGGAGCAGAGTGGGAGAGAGAAAATGAATAATATGAGAGAGGAAAATAAATTTCTAAGTTATTGGGCAAAAGTTGGATGAGAAAAACAATTTAGGGGTGAAAGAGATGTTGAAAACTTGTCCCAGCAGAGTTTGGTTAGTACCTGGAGTAACATTCAGGTGTGGGAGGCCTCAGGGTGGATTGGGAGGAAGGGATTCTATGAAGAATGTGATGGTTAATTTTATGAGTCAGCTTGACTGGGCCAAGGGATGCCAGGTAGCAGGTTCAACATTATTCTGGGGTGTCTGTGAGGGTCTCTTTGCAAGAGATGAGCATTTGAATCAGTAGACTGAGTAAAGAAGACCACTGTCGAGTAAAGAAGATGACTATCCTCAATGTGCAGGCACCATCCAATCCTTCGATGGCTGGGAGAGAACAAAGACGGGGAGGAGGGGACATCTACTCTCTGCCTGACTGCTGAGCTGGACGTGGGCTTTCTCCTGCCCTCGGACTGGGGCTTACACTATTGGTGTCTCTGGTCCCCAGGCCTCCAGGTTTGGACTGAAATACACCACCAGCTCCCTGGGTCTCCAGCTTGCAGACAGATGGTGGGACTTTCTGCCTCCATAATCGAGTGAGCTCTGTGTGATAAATCCCCTGCTCTCTGTCTGCATGGATATGCATATCCCATAGGTTCTGTTTCCGGGGAGAACCTTGACTAACACAAGAAAGGAGTATTTTGCAAATCTGATGGTCGTGATTCAACATGGTGGTGTCTATTGAACATAAACTTAGGACACACCATTTGCCAAGCAAAAATGTGGCTTAAAAATCGGCATTTATTAAAATATGTAGCATAGTCTGCTACCTACTAAGCACTGTCTTCCATCAGGGGGTAATGCCTGAAAGCAGCTAGGCTGGGATTTCCAGGGTTGGGGTCAAACGGACCTAAAATATCCAATCCCACACCCTGATCTGCCAGGAAGGAGATGAAGGTGGTCACGGGCTTTCCTCAGCTTCTGTTCCAGTGGTTCCCAAACTTTTGCATGGATCTGAGTCACCTGGGAGGTTTGTTAAAACAGACTGCTGGGCCCCCACCCCCAGAGAACCTGATTCAGTGGGTCTGGGGTGAGGTCCAAAAATCTGCATTTCCAGTAGGTTCCAGGGGAACGCGGCTGCTGCTGGAGGGGTGTCGGGAAGACTCACACTTTGGGGACCACTGCTCTGCCTGCTGCGGTTTCCTCTTCACCAGGCTCTCGGATTTTAGCTTCTAGGCCCCGTTTAGTGAAATGTCCTTGACGTCTAGTACTTTAGGGAGATGTATGCAGCCTCACGATGCCAGGCACAGCCGAGGCCATTTGCTGTCATGCACCCTGCTCCGTGCTTTCTGGAGGAATTGCAGGGAGCCAGGCTTCTGAGGCTGGAGTCCTTGGAACGTTGCTTCCCAGCTCCTGGCTACAAAGAATAACACTTTCTCTCTGCTGCCGTCTGTGTCGACCTCCAGATGCAGCCAAGCGTCTGAACCTCAGGAAGTGAACACTGTAAGTGTATGGACTTGGTGCAGACAGATGGCTCTGATCACAGCCCCGGTGTGAATCATTATTTCCCTCAGGATGTTTCTTCCGATGGCTGAAGGAAGTGATAGATGACCGGAAGAGATCCAGAGATGCTGCATAAATCTCTGTCTTACCAGTGAACGAGGGCAGGCCACCATGGATTGAGTTTCCTCTGGCGTTTTTTATATTTCCAAGTGAATCCAGGCCCCTGGTAAAGTTTGGCCCTTGAGCAGCTTCATAAAGTAAAGGAGAGGGTGTGCTGCCATTTTCTGCACTGAAAACAGCAGAATAAAAATGTAACTTGGGAAGTGGCTGCATCCGAGTGCATGGCAGGATGGGGATGCTTCTCTCCCTTCTGGGGATTTGCCAGACTGAACCCTCAGCTGCACCTTATTTCCTCAGGAGGTCCTTTTGCCCAAACTGGGACATCTGGTCCCCTTAGGAGATCAGAATGCCCACCTGGGCTGGTTCCTGGGGGGGGACACTTAGGAAGGCAGGTACCTGGGGTCAGGAGTATTTCTCATGGTGCTCAGGAGGCTACAGCCAGAGTGGGGACCCAGCCCTTGCCCAGTGCAGGCAGGACTTTTATTTTTTTCTGTTATAGTTTTTTTTTTTATTATTCAAACAGAAAGTCACAAAAATTATAATCATCCTCATCAGTTCACTCAGTCCCATGTAATTAATTTTTTTTCATCTTGATCTTTTGTTAGCACTTTTATGAATTCGTCAGTTTTCCATTAGAGTTCTGAAAATGCTTATTCATTCAGTTCAGCAGTATAGTCAGTTACCAGAAACCTGTACTTGTCAGAGTCTTTTCCATGAATTCCTTGAAGATGAAACCCTTTTATAGGAACATTATTGCAAAAGCATCAGAGTACACCCAGAACTGTCTGTATATGACAAAAGACTTAAAAATGACCACATTTAAAGATTTGATGAAAGTTCATAATAATGCAATTGACAAGGAAATTTACTTATTTCTGAGATACACATTTTAAAATAATAACTAGAATTATGACTTATAACATTATACCAGAACATATTAGATTTTTAGGAATTTCATGTAATGTCTGAAACATTTATATTCACATATTTCCATACAAATAACCCAAAGAAAGTTTAGTATTAGTTTTCTGTTTTCTTTTTTAAATTTTATTTTATTTACATTTTTATACAGTATGTTCTTATTAGTCATCAATTTTTTTTTTTTTTTTTTTGCGGTACGCGGGCCTCTCACTGCGGCGGCCTCTCCCATTGCAGAACACAGGCTCCGGACGCGCAGGCTCAGCGGCCATGGCTCACGGGCCCAGCTGCTCCACGGCATGTGGGATCTTCCCGGACCGGGGGGCAAACCCATGTCCCCTGCATCGGCAGGCGGACTCTCAACCACTGCACCACCAGGGAAGCCCTAGTCATCAATTTTATACACAGCATTGTATACATGTCAATGCCAATCGCCCAATTCATCACACCCCCACCCCCACCCCCCCACGGCTTTCCTCCCTTGGTGTCCATACGTTTGTTCTCTATATCTGTGTCTCAACTTCTGCCCTGCAAACCAGTTCATCTGTACCATTTTTCTAGGTTCCACATACATGCGTTAATATACGATATTTGTTTTTCTCTCTGACTTACTTCACTCTATGTGAGTCTCTAGATCCATCCATGTCTCAGCAAATGACCCAAGTTCATTCCTTTTTATGGCTGAGTAATATTCCATTGTATATATGTACCACACCTTCTTTATCCATTCGTCTGTCGATGGGCATTTAGGTTGCTTCCATGACCTGGCTATTGTAAATAGTGCTGCAGTGAACATTGGGGTGCATGTGTCTTTTTGAATTATGGTTTTCTCTGGGCATGTGCCCAGAAGTGGGATTGCTGGTTCATATGGTAATTCTATTTTTAGTTTTTTAAGGAATCTCCATACCATTCTCCATTGTGGCTGTATCAATTTACATTCCCACCAATGTGCAAGAGGGTTCCCTTTTCTCCACACCCTCTCCAGCATGTGTTGTTTGTAGATTTTCTGATGATGCCCATTCTAACTGGTGTGAGGTGATACCTCACTGTAGTTTTGATTTGCACTTCTCTAATAATTAGTGATGTTGAGCAGCTTTTCATGTGCTTCTTGGCCATCTGTATGTCTTCTTTGGAGAAATGTCTATTTAGGTCTTCTGCCCATTTTTGGATTGGGTTGTTTGTTTAATATTGAGCTGCATGAGCTGTTTATGTATTTTGGAGATTAATCCTTTGTCTGATGATTTGTTTGCAAATATTTTCTCCCATTCTGAGGGTTGTCTTTTCGTCTTGTTTATGGTTTCCTTTGCTGTGCAAAAGCTTTGAAGTTTCATTAGGTCCCATTTGTTTATTTTTGTTTTTATTTCCATTATTCTAGGAGGTGGATCAAAAAAGATCTTGCTGTGATTTATGTCACAGAGTGTTCTTCCTATGTTTTCCTCTAAGAGTTTTATAGTGTCCGGTCTTACATTTAGGTCTGTAATCCATTTTGAGTTTATTTTTGTGTTTGGTGTGAGGGAGTGTTCTAATTTCCTTCTTTAACATGTAGCTGTCCAGTTTTCCCAGCACCACTTATTGAAGAGACTGTCTTTTCTCCATTGTATACCCTTGCCTCCTTTGTCGTAGATTAGTTGACCATAGGTGTGTGGGCTTATCTCTGGGCTTCCTATCTTGTTCTATTGATCTAAGTTTCTGTTTTTGTGCCAGTGCCATATTGTCTTGATTACTGTAGCTTTGTAGTAGAGTCTGAAGGCAGGGAGTCTGATTCCTCTAGCTCTGTTTTTTTCCCTCAAGACTGCTTTGGCTATTCGGGGTCTTCTGTGTCTCCATACAAATTTTAAGATTTTTTGTTCTAGTCTGTAAAAAATGCCATTGGTAATTTGATAGGGATTGCATTGAATCTGTAGATTGCTTTGGGTAGCATAGTCATTTTCACAATATTGATTCTTCCAATCCAAGAACATGGTATATCTCTCCATCTGTTGGTATCATCTTTAATTTCTTTCATCAGTGTCTTATAGTTTTCTGTATACAGGTCTTTTGTCTCCCTAGGTAGGTTTATTCCTAGGTATTTTATTCTTTTTGTTGCAATGGTAAATGGGAGTGTTTCCTTAATTTCTCTTTCAGATTTTTCATCATTCGTGTATAGGAATGCAAGAGATTTCTGTGCATTAATTTTGTATCCTGCAACTTTACCAAATTCATTGATTAGCTCTAGCAGTTTTCTGGTGGCATTTTTAGGATTCTCCAAGTATAGTATCATGTCATCTGCAAACAGTGACAGTTTTACTTCTTCTTTCCCAATTTGTATTCTTTTTATTTCTTTTTCTTCTCTGATTGCCATGGCTAGGACTTCCAAAGCTATGTTGAATAATACTGGTGAGAGTGGACATCCTTGTCTTGTTCCTGATCTTAGTGGAAATGCTTTCAGTTTTTCACCATTGAGAATGATGTTTGCTGTGGGTTTGTTGTATATGGCCTTTATTATGTTGAGGTAGGTTCCCTCTATGCCCACTTTCTGGAGAGTTTTTACCATAAATCAGCGTTGAATTTTGTCAAAAGCTTCTTCTGAATCTATTGAGATGATCATATGGCTTTTATTCTTCAATTTGTTAATATGGTGTAACACACTGATTGATTTGTGTATATTGAAAACTCCTTGCATCCCTGGGATAAATCCCACTTGATCGTGGTGAATGATCCTTTTAACGTGCTCTTGGATTCTGTTTGCTAGTATTTTGTTGAGGATTTTTGCATCTATGTTCATCAGTGATATTGATCTGTAATTTTCGTTTTTTGTAGTATCTTAGTCTGGTTTTGGTATCAGGGTGATGGTGGCCTCATAGAATGAGTTTGGGAGTGTTCCTTCCTCTAAAATTTTTTGGAAGAGTTTGAGAAGGATGGGTGTTAGCTCTTCTCTAAATGTTTGATAGAATTCACATATGAAGCCATCTGGTCCCGGACTTCTGTTTGTTGGAAGATTTTTAATCACAGTTTCAATTTCACTACTTATGATCGGTCTGTTCATATTTTATATTTCTTCCTGGTTCAGTCTTGGAAGGTTATACCTTTTGATGAATTTGTCCATTTCTTCCAGGTTGTCCATTTTATTGGCATAGAGTTGCTTGTAGTAGTCTCTTAGGATGCTTTGTATTTCTGCACTGTCTGTTGTAACTTCTCCTTTTTCATTTCTAATTTTATTTATTTGAGTCCTCTCCCTCTTTTTCTTGATGAGTCTGGCTAGTGGTTTATCAATTTTGTTTATCTTCTCAAAGAACCAGCTTTTAGTTTTATTGATCTTTGTTACTGTTTTCTTTGTTTCTATTTCATTTATTTCTGATCTGATCTTTATGATTTCTTCTGCTAACTTTGGCTTTTGTTTGTTCTTCTTTCTCTAGCTCCTTTAGGTGTAAGGTTAGGTTGTTTATTTGAGATTTTTCTTGTTTCTTGAGGTAGGATTGTAGAGCTATAAACTTCCCTCTTAGAACTGCTTTTGCTGCATCCCATAGGTTTTGGATCATTGTGTTTTCATTGTCATTTGTCTCTAGGTATTTTTTTATTTCCTCTTTGATTTCTTCAGTGATCTCTTGGTTATTTAGTAACGTATTGTTTAGCCTCCATACATTTGTGTTTTTTACGTTTTTTCCCCTGTAATTCATTTCTAATCTCATAGCACTGTGGTCAGAAAAGATGCTTGATATGATTTCCATTTTCCTAAATTTACTGAGGCTTGATTTGTGACCCAAGATGTGATCTCTCCTGGAGAATGTTCCATGTGCACTTGAGAAGAAAGTGTAATCTATTTTTGGATGGAATGTCCTATAAATATCAATTAAGTCTATCCGATCTATTGTGTCATTTAAAGCTTCTGTTTCCTTATTTATTTTCATTTGGGATGATCTGTCCATTGGTGTGAGGTGTTAAAGTCCCCCACTATTATTGTCTTACTGTCGATTTCCTCTTTTATAGCTATTAGCAGTTGCCTTATGTATTGAGGTGCTCCTATGTCGGGTGCATATATATTTATAATTGTTATATCTTCTCCTTGGATTGATCCCTTTATATTATGTAGTGTCCTTCCTTGTCTCCTGTAACATTCTTTATTTTAAAGTCTATTTTATCTGATATGAGTATTGTTACTCCAGCTTTCTTTTGATTTCCATTTGCATGGACTATCTTTTTCCATCCCCTCACTTTCAGTCTGTATATGTCCCTAGGTCTGAAGTGGGTCTCTTGTAGACAGTGTATACATGGGTCTTGATTTTGTATCCATTCAACAAGCCTGTGTCTTTTGGTTGGAGCATTTAATCCATTCACGTTTAAGGTAATTATCGCTATGTATGTTCCTATGACCATTTTCTTAATTGTTTTGGGTTTGTTTTCGTAGGTCCTTTTCTTCTCTTGTGTTTCCTATTTAGAGAAGTTCCTTTAACATTTGTTGTAGAGCTGGTTTGGTGGTGCTGAATTCTCTTAGCTCTTGCTTGTCTGTAAAACTTTTGATTTCTCCATCGAATCTGAATGAGATCCTTGCTGGGTAGAGTAATCTTGGTTGTAGGTTCTTCCCTTTCATCACTTTACACATATCATGCCACTCCCTTCTGGCTTGTAGAGTTCCTGCACTGAGAAATCAGCTGTTAACCTTATGGGAGTTCCCTTGTATGTTATTTGTCATTTTTCCCTTGCTGCTTTCAAGAATTTGTCTTTAATTTTTGCCAATTTGATTACTATGTGTCTCAGCATGTTTCTCCTTGGGTTTATCCTGTCTGGGACTCACTGAGCTTCCTGGACTTGGGTGGCTATTTCCTTTCCCATGTTAGGGAAGTTTTCGACTATAATCTCTTCAAATATTTTCTCGGGTCCTTTCTCTCTCTCTTCTCCTTCTGGGACCTCGATAATGTGAATGTTGTTGCATTTAATGTTGTCCCAGAGTTCTCTTAGGCTGTCTTCATTTCTTTTCATTCTTTTTTCTTTATTCTGTTCCACAGCAGTGAATTCCACCATTCTGTCTTCCAGGCCACTTATCCATTCTTCTGCCTCAGTTATTCTGCTATTGATTCCTTCTAGTGTAGTTTTCATTTTAGTTATTGTATTGTTCATCTCTGTTTGTTTGTTCTTTAAATCTAGGTCTTTGTTAAACATTTCTTGCATCTTCTCGATCTTTGCCTCCGTTCTTCTTCTGAGGTCCTGGATCATCTTCACTATCATTATTCTGAATTCTTTTTCTGGAAGGTTGCCTATCTCCACTTCATTTAGTTGTTTTTCTGGGGTTTTATCATGTTCTTTCATCTGGTACATAGGCCTCTGCCTTTTCATCTTGTCTATCTTTCTGTGAATGTAGTTTTTGTTCCACAGGCTGCAGGACTGTAGTTCTTCTTGCTTCTGTTGTCTGCCCTCTGGTGGATGAGACTATCTAAGAGGCCTGTGTAAGTTTCCTGATTGGAGGGACTGGTGGTGGGTAGAGCTGACTGTTGCTCTGGTGGGTGGAGCTCAGTAAAACTTTAATCTGCTTGACTGCTGATGGGTGGGGCTGGGTTCCCTCTCTGTTGGTTGGTTGGCCTGAGGCGACCCAACACTGGAGCCTACCTGGACTCTTTGGTGGGGCCAATTACAGACTCTGGGAGGGCTCATGCCAAGGAGTACTTCCCAGAACCTCCACCACCAGTGTCCTCGTCCCCACGGTGAGCCACAGCCACCCCCCGCCTCTGCAGGAGACCCTCCAACTCTAGCAGTTAGGTCTGGTTCAGTTTCCTGTGGGGTTACTACTCCTTCCCCTCGGTCCCGATGCACACACTACTTTGTGTGTGCCCTCCAAGAGTGGAGTCTCTGTTTCCCACAGTCCTGTCGAAGTCCTGCAGTCAAATCCTGCTAGCTTTTAAAGTCTGATTGTCTAGGAATTCCTCCTCCCGTTGCCGGAACCCCAGTTTGGGAAGCCTGACGTGGGGCTCAGAACCTTCACTCCGGTGGTTGCACTTCTGTGGTGTAAGTGTTCTCCAGTCTGTGAGTCACCCACCCAGCAGTTATGGGATTTGATTTTACTGTGACTGCACTCCTTCTACTGTCTCATTGTAGCTTCTCCTTTGTCTTTGGATGTGGGGTACCCTTTCTGGTGAGCTCCAGTGTCCTCCTGTCGACGACTGTCCAGCAGCTAGCCGTGACTCTGGCGTTCTCACAAGAGGGAGTGAGCGCACATCCTTCTGCTCCACCATCTTCGTTCCTTATCTAGCCAGGACTTTTAACGTGGCTCCAACAGCATCCCCACAAGGCCAGAGATAACAGCTGTCTATGTTATTGATGTTCCCTCCTTCCCCCCCATCTCCCTCCCTTCTTCCCTCCCTCCCTTCCTTCCACCTAGCTAGCCATCCATCCATCCATCCATACATCACGTCTATGTGTCTATGTATCTATCTGTTGTCCATCTATCTATGTCTATCGTTTATCTGTCTATGCCTTATTTAGTAGAAATGTATTAGATGTCCAATACATGGTTCTGAGCTGGGTGTTGGGAGGGGAAAGCAAAGATCTTAGCTCCCCTCCAGGACCTAAGTGATATCATCTCTTTTGTGGGGTTCTCTTTTAGGATGGGGGAAACTTTCCCTAAATCTCCCTAACAGACATCCCTCATCTTTCCGCAGCTCCCCCAGCCCTGCCCCACCGCCCACCCAGCAGACATTGGGAAGATTTGGACTAATGTTCACTCCTGAACCAAATACTGGCAATGAAGTGATGGAGATTTGCTTAGACTAATCACTGGGGTGATATGGGTGTTGGGGGCCCACAAAGGGACCGCCAGGGAACACAGTAAAGGCCACGTACTGTGGCCTAGGACATGTGCGATGTGGCATCAGAAAATACAGTGGAAAGGAAGGAGGGCAGGGAGATTTATTCTGGAGGCGGAGGGGACCTTCTGAGGGATTTTAGGGAATAACAGGAGCTGGGAGACAGACAAACAGATGCGGAGGCTGGAGGCACGAGATGCGAGGCCCGTTAAAGTTTCTTTGAGGAGTTGGGGAGAGGTAAGGAGAGGTGGCAGTGAGGGACAACAGTGAGGAAGGTTGTGCCCTCCAGCTCAGATGTAAAAGCAACTGGACTGACAGAATGACTGCATTAAGTCTGGATGGTGGTCTCGTGAATTTAAGCCTGAGTTCCTGGGAAAATGGCAGTCTCTCTCTCTCTCTCTCTCCCTCTCTCCCTCTCTCTCTCTCACACACACACACACACACACACACACACACAGTAAAGGGATCAAGAGATGGAGCTGGCTGACCACCCCCTTCACTCAGCTTAGGACCCCGGTTCCACCTGTAGCATTCCCTCAAGACCAGGCTGAAACGTCAGCAAGACCCTGTGCAGGTTTGGGGATAAGGTGTGCAAAATGCAACCTCCTTCTAGACTTTGCCCCAGCTCTGCTGGCCAAGAAGATGCATCCTCATCTAAGGCTTGGACCAGCCTCCCTGGGCACCTGCTGTGCACGTAATACAGGAGGGAGGAGAAGGACCTTTCTGCCATGAAGGCCGAGGCGTGTCTGTGTCCCTCTTGGAGCCAGATGTCACGTCCTTGCTCTCTTGTCCTCCTTTGGGACAACCTAACCTGACTCAGTTCTCGCCCTGCAGGACACTGGACTTGTAGGAGGACCGGCCGCTGGGCAGAGCAGAGGCCACATTTTCTCTGACATGGCCTCACGCCAACATTTAAGGAGCAGGGAGACAGGAGGGGCAGCAGAAAGAGTTCCCACCTGAGCTGAGGGAAAGAAAATACTATTTTCCAAAATAGCACATTCTCAGGAAATCAAGCATTCAAAGGGAGACGGAAACTTAAAGTCCAACACACTTCACCTGGAACAGGTCAGGTACGCGGCCTAAGTGAGCCCGGAGACCCGTCAGGGCCTGTCAGCATTTTACTCCCCCAGGTAGAAGAGGGCCTTTTGATTTAGACCAGGGAGAAGAAATCCGGGCAACTGGGACTTCCCTGGTGGCCCAGTGGCTAAGAATCTGCCTTCCAATGCAGGGGATGCGGGTTCGATCTCTGGTCAGAGAACTAAGATCCCACATGCTGTGGGGGCAACTAAGCCCACATGCCACAACTACTGAGCCCTCAGGCCACAACTAAGAGCCCATGTGCTGCAAGCTACAGAGCCCACGTGCTCTAGAGCCTTCACATCACAACTAGAGAGAAGCCTGTGCACTGCAATGAAGTAATACCTGACACAGCCAAAAATAAAAATCAATAAATATTAAAAAGAAAGAAAGAAAGAAAGAAAGAAAGAAAGAAAGAAAGAAATCCAGGCAACTGAATTTACATCTCCCAGGTCTGTTCCTGCTTCTCAAACAGCACATCAGTCAAGGAAAATCTCAGGGTTGAGTGCAGCTGCCTGAACTTAGGGAAGGTTCCAACCATGGCTCACCATCTGAATGTAGACTGGCAGGCCAGCGTGTCCTTGTCCCACAGGCTCAGAGCTAAGCTACGTGCTGAATTATGTTTGCCTCTCAAGGACACTTACCCCAAAGCTTGGTTAAAGACCCCATCTCCAAATGCAGTCACGTTGGGAGTTACAGATTCAACATGAACTGGGGGTAAGGGGGATATAGTTCTGTCCCTAACATATCAATATTTGGTTTACTTCCTCTGTACTGTAAGATTCTAAAGATCTGAGATCATTTCTTTAAAATTAATTTTTATTGGAGTATAGCTGTTTTGGGGACCATGTTATATTCACCTTCCCCAGTATCTAGCACAGAGGTAATCCACACATACTGGTTGAATGAATGGATGAAGGCAGGGCTACAGGGCTGCCATGTACAGCTGCCCAGGCTGTGTACTTCACAACTCCACCCAGACTACGGTGTGAATAGAGCCTCCTGGAGTTATAAAGGACTATGACCAGTTGGATGACTATGCTCCTTCTTCTAATGAAGAGAATTTGGGACGTGCTTTTTTCTTAATTTCCCCAAAGTTGCTATGCTATGCTCCCAGAGTGTGTAAACTCTATGTACCTCAAGTGTAAGTATTATTATATCAATTAGGCTGTGAATAACAGAAAGCTGACCTCTTGTCTTACACAAAGGAGGATGGATTCATTATTTTTACATAATAAGTCTGGGGGTAGATAAGTACTGCCTGTGGTTTAGAGCAGAGGTTGACAAACTTTTTCTGTAAAGAACCAGATAGTAAATATTTTCAGTTTTTTGGAACGTATGTTGCAACTACTCTACTTTGTCATTACAGGGCAACGTCAACCACAGATGAACTGCATGGCTGTGTTCCAATAAAACTGTATTTACAAAAATACGTGGTGGGCCAGAATTGGCTCATGGGTCACAGTTTGCCAACCCCTGGTTCCACGGAAGATTGAAAAGAGAGAATGCCAGGGAGGAACGGTCAGGAAATGGTTAAGATGGTCCTGTGCTGCAGAAGGTTCCTAAGCTCACAGACCACACCAGCTTGTCTCCACAGTTGCCACAAGTTCAGCTGCCCTTTGGGGTTTCTGACCTTTGAACCAACAGTGATCAGGGTGTCCTGGCAGAGCGACCCAGCCTCACGACCCATCCACAGTGCCTGGAGGGTGAAAGAGACCACAGCACCCTGTCCTCAAGCCAGAGAGTCAGCGAAAACCAGAGATAAATCAGGGCAACTTCCACTTCAGCAATCAGCCCCGCCATGCTGGTGGTCGGTGACTGCCACCCAGAGGGACACAGAGTAGACCCTCTGGGCCCTCTGTGACTCCCCCGAAGCCTGGTCCTCTCTCCCCTGCAGAGGGAGACGTCCTCCTTCCCCCCCACACACCGTACCTCCCACGGTGGCACATGGGCCTGGGCACGACCCTTAGTGGAGGCTCTAATCACCCACCGGCCCGGCCACGTGGGACTGGCCACTTCTAGATGGCGTCTGTCCCCTCTTTGCACAACTCAGGCTTTGCTCTGAGATGACGGTGAAGCTCTTACTTACTGGCCTTCATTCTCTCCTTGGGATCGAAGCAAATGAGTCTGCTTTTCCTCCCGCCTGGCAGTCAGTCCTGCAAAGAATAACGATGGAGATTATTCTTCTCAGCTTGGGCCGTCACAACGCAACACAACAGCACAGGCCAGGGGCTGAAACAACACACATTCGTTTCTCACTGTCCTGGGTGCTGCCAGGCCCAGGTGAGAGCCTGCTTCCCAGCTTACATGGTCTTCTCTACGTGTCCTCACAGGGTGGAGGGAGGGAACTCTGGTCTCTCCCTTCTTGTAAGAAAATGAATCCCATGACCCTCATGACCTCATCTACCCCTAATCACCTCCCAAGGCCCCGCCTCCACGTACCATCACAGTGCGGGTTAGGGCGTCAACACAGGAATCTGGGGGGGACATAAGCTACCAGTCTGTGACATTATTATTAAGCTCCCATTTCTTGAGCCTCTACTGTATATCTAGTGTATTGGGGACATATTCCTTTCTTCTCTGTTTTTCAGATGAGAGAAGGTTCTGAGAGGTTAAACCATTTATTCAAGATTGTCTGCATGTCTCACAGAACAGATGAGCCAGACCACTCTGTGTAAACAAACGAGGATGGCCTAATCTTGTTCCTTCTCTGCAAATGTATTTTTTTGCCTTCATAAGAGCTCCAGGCCGCATCGTGACTGTCGTGGGCCCGAGTCACACATGTCGTGTATTCATGGTCTCCTGCCCCATTAAAAAAACACACACACACACACAAAAATTATATGTCATGATTGTGTTTGTAGGATTATTACATATTGCAGGCTGGATTATTATATATTCATCATTATTATATTCATTTTCTTCCTTCTTTATTTTGGAAGAACTTCAAGTTGAAATGTTTTCACGGACTCTTAGAAGCACCACGGACCAAGCACTGCAGCACCCCTACCTGGAAAAGTCAGCCTGATAATGAGCAGCCCAGGGATTTAGCCACTGGGCTGTCGAGGGGCTGCTCTGGGGGAAGTGGCACCTGGGCTCTGTAACTACTGAAGCCTGAGCCAGGAGAGATCCCCGACTTAAGCTTTTTTTTTTTTTTTTTTTTTCTTGCGTTATGCGGGCCTCTCACTGTTGTGGCCTCTCCCATTTGCGGAGCACAGGCTCCGGACGCGCAGGCTCAGTGGCCATGGCTCACGGGCCCAGCGGCTCCGCGGCATGTGGGATCTTCCCGAAACGGGGCACGAACCCGCGTCTTCTGCATCGGCAGGCGGACTCTCAAGCACTGCGCCACCAGGGAAGCCCCCGACTTAAGCTTTTTAACCTCAGCAGAAACCTCCCTTAAGCTTGGGGTCCTCCGTGTGTCTGCAGCTCTCATGGATGTGCTAAGGGTTCACCCCAAAATTCTGGCCAGCCACTTGAGGAGTCGCCACACACACAGACCCCTTAGCCTCACTGGCTGATGGCCTGTGGGGTGAAAGGTGCCATGGGGGAAAGCAGGGCATTCTGGTGTTTGGCCACAAGGGGGCACCGATGGTCCGGCCTGCTGCCTGGCACCCAGGCCTGGCCCTACCCGCCTGGATCTCAGCCCTGTCAGCCTGGCCGCCCCCTTTCTGGCCCAGGTTTGCTGAGCTGTGTGGCCCTGGTGGCAGGAGTGTCACCTCCCTGGCCTCAGGCTCCTTACTGAAACACTCAAGGTGGACTGTAAAGATCTCTGAGGTCACTTCTACTCCCAAAATTTAATTCTGCAGGAAATACAGCTGGGCCAAAGCACAGCTGTGGGCCCCAAGGCCGGTTTCGCTTCTGCTCTGCAGTTACCCTGGCTGGGCGACCTGGGCTAAGTCACTTTCCCTCTCTGGTTCGCACTCGCTTGCTGTAAGAAAGAGGCCTTTCAGTGGGCCACCAGCCTGTCTGGAGTGTCCCCGGTGACCTTTGACTTCTCCTGCTGAGAAAGGGCTGGGGGCTGGGCCATTGCAGAGCAAGGGGGCTGGATGCAGGCTGCTGGGGGCAACCCCACACCTGGAAACCAGAACCTTCTGCCTTCCGCCTCCAAGGCCCAGAGGAACTCCTGTCTGGGGCTGCAAAACCAACCCCAGATCCTCCAACAAGAGCTTTCACTGGCTCTGCTTGGATCCCACTGGGATGAGGGATATTAAATGGTTGCTTTGTGTGGTAAGTGTCTCCATGGGCTGTGAATTCCCTGGGATTTGAATACCCGGTGTCTCCAGTGCCCGGCCCAGTGGATGACAGCAGGCCCCACAATGAGCAGACGTGCAGCACAAGAGTCAGCTGGGCGCCAGTTAAAAATACAGAGTTCCAGGCCTGTTCCTGTGATGGATTTTGTAGGTCTGGGTGGGCCCCCGAAAATCAGCATTCTTTCAACGCGCTGCTGGGTAAAAGCACTCCACAGAAATGTTCAAAGAACGAATAACTTTCATTAGTGGGTGGGTTTTTTTTTCCCCCTATCCTTTTTTTTTTTTTTCTTTTGGTTTCTTTTTCTTTTAAATCGTATCTCAGCACCTTGGAATTTGGGGAAGAGGGATGTAAAAATAGCCATTTTTCAGAGTCAGGCTTTCCCATCTCATGTTTAGTCTGGGATGGCATCCTCAGCCTCTCGGGGGCTGCGGTCACTGTGGAATGCTGGTGGCAGTGCACGCCGGGCGCCCCTGAAACCCCTGGCACTCAGCCCCCCGCGCCTGCCCAGGGCATCTGGGCCACCACCAGCCACCTCCTGGGGCTGGCCAAGGGCACGCCTGAAGCGTCTCTCGTCCTGGTGGGCCTCGATTGCCCCCGCACAGGAGAAACAGTTGAGCGGATAAATGATGTCTGCACCAGCGAACAATTTAACTCACAGACGCAAAGTACCCGCAACCTGAGGGTACTACCGCCCCAGCTCCTAAACCCCAACCCCGGCCAGGTGGGACGACGCCACCGACCCTCCTCCTGCCCTTGGGCAGGCAGCCCGCGCCCCCTGCAGGGGTGCCCGGCCTCCGCAGGCCCCCTCCGGGCTGCCTCCCCCTGTCAGGGCCCTGACACCCACACAGCCTGCACACTCTCTCCACTCAGTAAGCCAGGCTCCAAAACCAGTCATAACAAGCTCACCAAAGAGGAAAGGGGGGTGGGAGATAAAAAAAAAAAGGTATCTTGGCCTCAAAAGCCAGAACCCGATTCACTTCCAAACCACATAAAACAGCCAAGTGACAAGGCTCCCGCGTCTGGGCTGAGGGCTTTGCCTCGCGGGTCCCCCCGCCCCGCCCCGCCTCGGAAATGGGCGTCTGGAAGAAGCGGGTTGTGGTCAGACCTGCTCTCTCATCGTGCCCCCTCCTCGGCCCCCCAGCGACCCCCATCCTCTTGGGGAGCAGAGAGGAGAGTCTGGCTGGTGGGTTTCCTGTTAACTCTTCCAAGCGTTCCTGCCCCAGGCCTGTGCAGTTCAGCCCCTTCGTCCCTCCCTGGGAGGGGGCACAGCCCCCAGCCCCCGGTCCCTCACCTCCCTTCTCTGCTCACCTCTTCCCGGAGGCAGCAGCCAGCCCTGCGTGGGGCCTCGGGGCCTCTGAGTCCAGGCGTGGGGCGCGCAGGGGAAGCGCGAGCGGTCACTCGGAAGACGGCTCTGGGAGGGTCAGCCTGCTGCTGCTGTTGCTGCTGTGCTCCGTGAGGCTCCAGGGGCCAGGTCCTCCCGCCCCGCAGGCCCCTCTTCTCAGTACCGCGCTGCTAAGGGCGGGAGCCGGGCCACCGGGGCGGGCGTCACCGACAACGTCAGGCGCTCATGCACGCGCCCACGCACCGCGCATGCGTCGTCTCAGCGTTCAGTGAGCCCTGAGCACCTACTCTGCTCTCTGTAGACCCGCAGGCGGTCGGTTCCAGACGTCGGGCTGGAGAGACCCAGGCTACGAGTTACAGCTCGGCCAGGCTGCAGAACCACAGGGAGCCGGGGCCTGAGCCTGGGCTGGCGGGCCAGCGACCGCAGCTGGGACCCATTACCTGGCATGGAGAGCTCGGCCGCCTCGGGTCAGGTGTCTTTCCTGCTTGGAAGAGGAGATGAGGGTGCCTCCCTCGACCCGTGGAGCAGTGCAGGCCTGTGTGGTTGATGTGGCTGGCTGGGGTCCTGCCTCCACCGCCGCCTTCTCTGATCCTGCACTTCCCCCCCAACCCCAAGCCCTGTCTGGGTGACGCCCTCCAGGACACGACAGCCCACATTTTTTTTTTTGTCTGCATTGGGTCTTCGTTGCTGCGCTCGAGATTTCTCTAGCTGCGGTGAGCAGAGGCTACTCTTCGTTGCGGTGCATGGGCTTCTCATTGTGGTGGCTTCCCTTGTTGCAGGGCACGGGCTCTAGGCGCGCGGGCTTCAGTAGTTGTGGCTCGCAGGCTCTAGAGCACAGACTCAGTAGTTGTGGCACAGGGGCTTAGTTGCTCCGTGGCATGTGGGATCTTCCTGGACCACGGATTGAACCCGTGTCCCCTTCATTGGCAGGTGGATTCTTAACCACTGTGCCACCAGGGAAGCCAGACAGCCCCCAATTTTTTGTGCCTCTGAACTAGATGATCTGTGAAGCTCAGGCTGGCGTGCCCCTCCTCCCGGCCAGGCTGGGTGATGAGAGGTGGTGACAGCCTCCCAACTGCGCTTTGCCCCTTTTTCAGCTGTGCGATGCTGCACGGTATTTAACCTTCTGAGGTTCAGTTTCCTCACTAGGAACATGGGGTGCCTCGTAGCTCCTACATCCAAGAATCCCAAAAGACTCCTTATTATTCAATCTTCCCAGGATGGTTTCAAAGCAAAATGCTGGAGAAACAGTCCTCATAAAGGCTCATTTTATGGAAGTCTTCTAATGTGTCAGGTGCAGTCCAAGTGTTCACACGAATTATCCCATGACGTCCTCAGACTACGTCTGTGGGGTAGATATCACCATGATCCCTAGTTTGCTAAAGAAGAGCAGATGCCCAGAGGACTTAGGGAACGTGCACAAGGTCACACACCTATTGGTGGTGGAGGTGAGACTCCAGCCTGGGCGTTGTAGCCCAGAACCCCCGTTCTTTGTTTTCCGACTTTATTATGGTAGAGTGGACATGACATAGTGGAAGTTTGAAGTGTACAACCTGGGAGCCCACACTTGTAATCACCACCCTGTCCCACCTTCCAGTGTGGAAGCGTCAGCCAGAGCCTCCCCTGCTTTTAGAGCTCCTAGCATCTCCTCTTAGAGCTGGAGGAGCCCTACCCTCCAGCTTTTGGATGAAGAGGTGATGTGTGCAAAGTGACTAACCAGCGGTGGGGCAGGGAGCTTGCTCTGAAGCACACAACGTTTGCCGCTTTCAGAAAATTTCCTCTGGCTTGAGTCTGTCCAGAGATCTCAAGGCTCCTTTAGGACTTGGAGTCACTGCGTTCCACTGGGCCTTCTACTCACTATGTGTGTCCGAGAGGTGCCCCGCTGCCCCAGCCCGAGGCATGAGTTGGCAGAATCTTCTGGCTCTGGTCTTGCCAAGCTCCACCCACACCTGCTAAGAACACTTGGTCCTCAGGGCAAAGCCCAGTCTCCTTGGAGTGCTGTTCAAGGCCCTGCCCACCTGCCACCTGCTCCATCCCGTGTGGAGAAGTCAGCTCTAGGGTCTCCCTGGACGCCCCTCCCCAGTGGCACCTGTACCCTTCCTCACACTCATGGCTCACACATCCGTCTGCCCCGTAAACTCCTTCATGTCTCTGTCTCCCATTAAACATCCCATGTTCTCACAGAAAATTGTGGATGCTGGATGGTGACAGCCATCCCTCACATAAGAGGGTCAGAACTTAGGATGGAGAGGGGTTTTCCGTCCACCCCCAAGAAAATCAACACAAGAAGCGGAACCAGAACCCAGATCCGAGGTGTCCTGGGTGGAGTTGTTTACCGAGGGACAGGGCCTCCCCGCCCAACTCTACCCCAGGCACTGAGAAGGAGCCCATGGGAGGTGGGCTCATCACACACAGGCTGCAGACTGGCAGAGCACTCCCCCAAACGTATATGACTGTGCTTCCAACAGGTGAGCATCTCCTACCACGAAAACCTACTCCCCGGATTCCTCCTTCCCCAGACTCCTGTACCCAGAGTGAGAGAATGCATAAAAATGAAACAACAAAATGAAACATGTTGCCCCAACCCCCAAACACCCTTTGTTAGAGTGATCCAGAGGATTAAATAGCTGGTGGAGACCACAGGATTTTAAACTCAGGCTCCTGTGGACAGATGGGCACCTGGTCTTGAGGGGAGAACCCAGAGGAGAGGCCGGGAGATGGAAGCAGATGGAAATCTGGCAAGATCAGGAGACTGCTGTGAGTGGCGGTTAGGTGAGGAAAACTGAGCTGGTGTGAGCAGAAACCATGGGAAGGAGAAGGCTTTTCCAAGAAATTACAGCGGTATCGCCTTCCAAGTGGCTGGGGACCTCTGCAGACATGATCTCATTGCCCCTCCCGCCAGGGCCTCTGGGGGAACACGGGGCCAGGGGTCTCTGCCCTGTCCTGAGTTCAAAGAAGACTCCACCTGCCGACTCTCCCAAAGAGGCCTGAACCTGGCGTTCCCTCACTGACAGCAGAGGGACCAGAAAACTCCCCTCACAGCTGATTCGACAGAAGTCTCCTCAAGCTTCAAGGGTCCTTAAAAGCACTTGAAATCTCTCAGGACAAAAATGACTGTAACAAAAACAGTTATTCAAGGAGAACTGTTTCATTCTGTACCAAGGGGGTTGATTGTCTATGTGCTTTGGTAAGAGTGGGCCTAGGACCCAGCCACTCTGCTCAGGGTTCTCTAGAGGAACAGAATCAATCAGATATATAGACATACAGAGGAGATTTGTGATAGGAATTGGCTCATGTGATTATGGAGGCTGAGAAGCCCCACCGTCTGCCATCTACCAGCTGGAGGCCCAAGCAAGCTGGGGGTGGGTGGTGATTCAGTCCAAGTTCGAAGGCCCGAGAACCAGGAATATGGGTCGATGTCCAAGGGATGGATGTCTCAGCTCAGAGCGAGCAAACTCCCCCCTTCCTCCATCTTTTTGTTCTATTAGGGCCCTTGATGGACTGGATGGTGCCCACCTGCGTGGGCGAAGGTGGTCTTTCCTCAATCCACCAATTCAAATGCTAATCTCTTCCAGAAATACCCTCATAGCCACACCTGGAAATCATGTTTACTGGGCATCACTTAGCTCAGCCAATGTGACACATGAAATGAGCCATCACGCCAGTGGTGTGGATAGAGATGCTTGTGTGCCTGGTGCAGTGGGTAGAGAGCATTTGGGGCATCAGCTAGGTGATGCTTCTGAGCCTCTTCTATGCCATTAGCACTTTGCTAGACGCTGGAGGATACATGAGCCAGAGCGAGACCTTATCAGCAGGTGGCCGTGTGGCAGTAGGAGCAGAGTCAGCTCAGAAGAAGAGAAGTTTGGTGGCCCTGGGCACTCTGGGAAGGCTTTGTGGGGCCATCATTATGAGCCAGCCCTTGTCTGTCAGGTACCAGCTGTGTGCCAGCTCTGTGCTAAGTGAGCTCTAGACACCATCCCATAATACAATCTCCATAACAACCCTGGGGGCTGTATAGCTGCAATTCCCATTCACAGCCCTTAGAGCAGTGCCAGGAACTGTCCATTGATGCTCTTTAGTGAATGGTTGACAATAATGCCAATAATGCAATTGTAAACTAAGGAGACTGAAGCCACCGAAGAAAAGTAATTTGTCGCTAGTTGCCAAGAATGAGAACAAGGGAATGGGCTTCCCTGGTGGCGCAGTGTTTAAGAATTTGCCTGCCAATGCAGGTGACATGGGTTCGAGCCCTGGTCCGGGAAGATCCCACATGCTGCGGAGCAACTAAGCCCGTGAGCCACAGCTACTGAGCCTGCACTCTAGAGCCTGCAAGCCACAACTACTGGGCCCGCATGCCACAACTACTGAAGCCCGTGCGCCTAGAGCCCATGCTCCGCAACAAGAGAAGCCACCACAACGAGAAGCTCGCGCACCGCGATGAAGAGTAGCCCCCGCTCGCCGCAACTAGAGAAAGTCCGCAAGCAGCAAGGAAGACCCAACGCAGCCAAAAATAAATTTTAAAAAGAAATTAAGAAAAAACAAAAGAACAAGGGAAGAAGACCCAGACCCCCAGAGTCCCGGCAGTTAGAGCCCAAGCCTCAGAGCCGGACAGCCCTGCCTGGACCAGGCTCTGCCTGTGAGTGGCTGACCCTGGGGAGAACATGGACTCTGAAGGCATTGACTGGAATATGGAAGTAACAATATATCTTTCAGAGGGAGGTTGGGAGGATTAAATAATATAACGAATAAACTTGCTCAGCACAAGACTGACCTAGAGTAATTGTTCAATAAATTACTGTTATTTCATGAGCTTCAATCCAGCCCTGGGTGTATGAGAGCCTCTTAGAGTCAGGCTTCACCTCCTGAGATTGTGTTTTATCAGCCCTCCTTTGATGCGACGTCTTCCTGAAACTTCGGGCTAATCATCCGAATCTTCCCATGTCAACACAGAATGACTCATACAGGAACCTAATTAAGGCTTTTTAGTGTAGACATTCTCGTTTTTGAGAGAAAACAGGCCTGTTTATTTTAGCTGCCAACATGATTGAAGTTAGAACTTGCTGACCGTGGTCATTGAAGGACCCTAGAATAAATGACCAAAGGCTTTTTGGAACTCTCTTTACCTAAATACTTTGAAGAATAAGGATATTAGAGCTAACAAATAAAAGAAAGGAAGGAAGGAAGCAAGGAAGCAAGGAAAGGAGGAAGGAAGGAAGGGGAAAAGGAAAAAAGAAAGATAGAAGGAAATAGCTAAAATACCACAACCAAGAAGAATGAAAACCAATTGCTAATCAGGCTCCTATCTGAGTGTCAGTTGTGAAAAATATTTGTTGACTTAACGAAGATCCCATATTTTGCGTGGGGTTGTTATAGGAAGGTATTGATTGCATCTGAGCCGTGGCTATGAAATCTGTGAGCTGTGACACCTCAGCCATTTATCCTCTACGGATGAAGGGAAAGCAGAACTCATATCCAAGGCAACCAGGGTGTCTGTGGGGCAGAGGTAGTCACATTGGGGATGGTTGGGGGGAAAGGGAAGAAATCAATTTCTCCATCTCTGTGGTCACAGGGCTGTGGTCTGAGGCGGATATAAGAACACGACGTCCTCCAGGGCAGCAGCATCCAGTTCCCTTTGCTGCCAACCTAAAGAAACTCGAGGAGTCCCAGCAGCTGGGGCCAGGGCGGTGACGGAGCCAGCCGTGGTGTGCAGATGAAACGCAGGTTGGGTGGGGTGTAGACCCTACAGCGAGACTCGTGGGAGCCGCTGACTTTCAACCCTCCTCTTTTCCAGCTCCCACTATTTATTCTGGCTCCTGGCAGCAGACCCCTGTGGGGACAGAGGGACCTCATGGAACAGGGGCAGGGAGGAGGCATTCGAAAACCACAGGGTTAGTGATGAGACAGGGCAAAACAAACCCAAGCAAAACAGGGAGCTTAGGGCGGGTCGGGCATGTGGATTTCAGGACTATTCCATGACTGTCAAGGGCAGGGCGCAGGGCTAAACACACCCAGATTCCTGGCTCCCAGCAGACCTTGATTTCCTGAAAAACTTCCACAAAGTGATCCCAAAACCATGATGCACTGCTCGCTGCCCCATAATCACAAGCAGCAGCTTTGAGGTTGATGAATTCGCCTGTGATCCCCCTAGAGACCACCGAGGTTTCCGTACACTTTCCCCGACCCATGCAGCTCCTTGGGCTGGGTGAGCCTGGCACCTCGTGGCCCCAGCACAGACTGGACCAGCATCCCTCTCCAGCATCCCCAGGAATGCCCCCCCAGGTCCCGACTGGCTGGAGCTGTGGGTCCATCCCCTCCAGCTACAAAGCCTCCCAGAGCTGGGAGTCCACCTGGAGCTCTAGGATGGAGCAAACCCTGTGGTCCTAAACCACCTGGACTAGAGCTTTCAACCTTGTGTTCGTGCCTCTTTTGTTCGTCCTGCTTGCAGGGGTGAGGGAGGTGGAGTACAGAACCGGACGGATCTCAGGTTCAGTGTTGGAGTGGGAGGAGCGGGCACTGAAGAGGCACCTTACTGGTGGGGGGCCTGTGAATGATTAAAGCCTCTCCCAGCCTCCCCCCATCTCTCTGCTGGGACTGGAGACATGCTTTTCAAGGACGTCACGGATTGCCTGTTTGTCTGCATTTGTTCCCTGATCAGTGGGGCTGTGGGGAGGTGGTCTGCATGTGTCTGGCTTACTGGGCCCTCCAGCGCCTGTTCACACGTTGGGTGCTGGGACCTTAGGACCTTAACTGGTGAAAGGTCAACAGTCACCTTGATTGTTTCCAGGCTGCCCCACCTCCCCCTCCCATCGAACAAACAAAACACACAAGCAAACAGATCCTTCTGACGGCCCAGACCTGACCTGCTTGGGAGGAAATTCTATCCTGGCCAGTGGGTTCAAGGGGATTGTGAACACAGGCCTTCTCCCTGCTTCCTAACTGTACAGGTCATCCCGTGAGATGGTTCGGCTCATGAACTTTAAAAAGGAGTCAGGACGAAGGTAGACTGGGTTCAGGATGCCTCCGGACCTCCCCTTGTTCTTTCTGCTTCTGCGCAAAGGCGTCAGATCTTTGCAGTCCCATCCTGGTCCGGTTTCACCATCTCTAGGGGGTCTGGTTGTGCAGGACCAACCACACACAGGCCAGGTCTTCGATTCTATGCCGAAGAGAGTACTTCCGGGGGACCAGGGGTGCGTGGTTAGGGAAAAGAGCCACCACATACTGTTAACATGGCAGAACTGTTTGGGAATGTGGATACCCATTCCAGTCCTGCCTTCTGGTTTCCAAGGATGACCCTAAGCAGTGAAGACTTTCCTCTCTGAACTGCTCACCTGCAAGGAGAAGTGGTCCAGGACTCAGCTTCTCCTTTTCCTCTTCACAACACCTGCCAACACTCGACTCAGAGCAAGCTTTTTGTCCTGGCTGATCTCAGTCTTTACCTTCAGGCCAGGGATGCTGACTGATCCATCCTTGTATCCTCAGGGCCAAGCATAAAATGTAACACAGAGTAGGTTCCTAAAGTGTTGAGTGAATGATGAGTAAGAGTCAGGAAATGCCAGGAGGAGGAGGACAGAGAGGTTATCTGCAGAGCCAAAGGTGGGGGAACTGCAGAGGAGATGGTGGATTGGTGATCTGGATGGGAAGATATGGGACCCGTTTTCTCTGAGACTCCTGCTGTTGTCTGAGACCTGACTGATTCCCCTTCTGGAATATTTACTTAAGAAGCTAAAGAGAGAGGGTATTACCTGGAGAGTTAGCAGGTTTCTCTTCTCAGTGGCCAAAAGCCAAACAGATGGTTGAGGGCAGGGGCCGGGGCGCCGGCTTGCAGTGAGCTGAGCATCCTTCACCATGAGACCTGGGCAGCTCCAGACAGGCCTGTGAGATGGCGAGGACTTCCGTGGGGCAGTGAGTCACTCATTCTTCATGGCATAGCTGTGGCCTTCCAGGAAATGGTATTGGATACGTACGCATAGATACACACATGCAACGTGTGCACCCAAGGGCATGGACTGGCTGCACCAAGCGGATACTACAAGCCTTGCCCACCCACAGTTCCTCCAGCTCGTTGGTCCAGCAGACCCTGGGGCCTCTGGAAGGGTAGGACCAGGTGGAGAGGAGATTTGCCATGATGCTTCTTCTCTTTGGTGATGTTAAGGTGACCAGGATAAAGACCCTGGTCACCTGGGGGTTCCTGCGTAGTGAGCAGACCCGAAGAATGTGTAAGTCCACAAACATTTCAATTAATGGGATGCTGGCGAGACTGCAAACAAAGCCTGAGGACGTAGAGACTCCAGTGGATCTGCTTGGCAGTCACATAGGTTATACCTGTCACTCACGGAGGAAACGATCCGTGAGCTCCCACCACTCTGCACCAGGCCCTGGGCCAGAGTACAGAGTACCAGAGTACGCTGGTACAGCAGGGAGCAGGCAGGCACGGTGCCTGCCCTCAGGATGTCAGCTTCCTTCCATGCCCACATCAGTACCCCAGCATTTCCCCAAAGCTTGTCCATTTTGAGTGTTCCCACAAATAATGTTTCTATGTACCCAAACCAAAGGGCCCCAGGAAGGAGAGCAAGGGTGCTGCAGAATAAATGCTTGTCCTGCACCAAATTCATACACTGAAGCACTAACCCAAGGGGATGGTGTCAGGAGGTGGGGATTTGGGAGGTGATGAGGTCATGAGGGTGGAGGCCCCCATGATGGGATTAGTGTCATGATGGGATTAGGGAGCCCAGAGAGCTCCTTCGACCCTTCCTCCAGCTGAGGACACAGCTGTCTATGAAACAGGAAACGGGTCCTCAGCAGACACAAACCCTGGCCACACGTTGATCTTGGACTTCCAGCCTCCAAAACTGTGAGAAATAAACGTTTGTTATTTATAAGCCGCCCAGTTTGTGGTGTTGTGTTACAGCAGCCGAGCTCACTAAGACAAAAGGGTGACATTAAAATTCCCCCAGCCCTGCTACCTACATTAGAGCCACTGGAGGCGGATGGGTTCTTGGAGGTCACAGGGAGAAGCCTCTTTAGGTCTAAGAGGGTGTGGTGTCTGTACAGTGAACGGTGGAGCATCACTGCTGTTCCAAGTACCTGGGTTCAAATGTTACCTCTGCCTCTGCCTAAGTGTGTGACCTGGGCCAAAAGAGCTAACATCTCTGGGCCTCCGTTTCCTCAGCTGTACATTGGGAGTAAAATCAGAATTGACCAGTGGCTGGAACAGGGCCTGACACCCAGCTTTCATGGTGGCTTCTGATAACTCCCACGCATGTTAATGGGAAGCACCGTCAGATTGTTGACTGTCCATTTTCTGTTAGACCCCTCAGTCTGCACTGGCTGCGGTCACAGGCACAGGGGTACATGTGGAGAACTCATGTTCCGAATGCAGACCTGGGCCCCATCCTGCTGTCGGGAGGCTGCCTGGGATGGCACACGGCATGGACGCCGAGATTAGTGTCATTCAGATGGTGAGCAGAGGGACAGACCGTGGCAAGGTCTTGCTACTGCTTCAGAGACAGGCAGTGGAGGAGACCCTGGCACAGAACGTCGGCCTTGACCCTCAGCTCTGGGCCTAATGGACCATTTGGGGAGGAATCGCTGGTTTTCTGCTCTTTGGAAAGGATGCACCTGCCTCGCTACATTCGCTCCTCTCACCAGTCCGTGGGGAAGTGAGGACAGGTGAGTAGACCGCACAGCTGCCCGGAAGAACAGCGAGGCCTCGACGGGACCCTGTCCCCTGTCTGTGGCCGCATCCCTGTGACTGTCAACCACACCAGCCTTCTCGCGCCTCTTCCCTCCTCCTCGGCCATGCGTCCTGAGAGGCAGACAGCAGTGACCACGAGCAGACACCCCTGGCCCAGGCCAGTTCCCCGAAACTCTTGAGGACTTGGGAGATTGCGGCCGCTGAACTTGTGCTGTGAGAGCTCAGAACATAAACGAGCGGCGTGTGGACTGTGCGGAGGGACGCAGACACCCTCGGCGGCCCGTGGTCCCTGCAGCAATGGCGCATTGGTGGCCAGATAGGTCAGAAGTGAACCAGGAGGTTGGTCGGAGGAGAGAGCTGGATGGGCAGGCATTCAGGCGACTCACCGACTAGATTCAAAGACAGAAGTTCGTACTGCACACCCCGAAGAGGAGGGACCCCTTTTCCAGCCCCCATGCAGAGCCCACCAGGCAGCAGGCAGAAAACTCAGGTTCTCAAACCCAGAGTCACCTCTGCTCAATCCTAGTCTCCCGCCAGGCTCTCATGACGACCAAGAAAAGGACTTGGTGACTCTGCATCCAGACTCTTCCACCCCATAGGTAGTGGACCAAATAATGGATGGTCCAAATCAGGCCCTTTTCAGAGTGAAAGGGGGAACGCAGTAATGATGCAGGACTTGGATGGACCCCAGACTCTAGTGCAGGGACCAGGAGGCCTGATTGCAGTCCAGCACCACCGCTCATCTGTCTGGGCTGTTTCCTCATTGTAAAATGTTGTTGTTTTCATGGGATACTTTCTGACTCTAGATACACAGCAAACGTCAGCCGCTTTACAGGAGTTTATCTCATTGTGTGTGTGTGAGGGAATCTACTCCATTTATTCTAAAATATCTCCTAGAAGGAAGGACCTTCTTAGCCAAACTTACCTTTTAAGGAACCAAGCAGAATTTCCTGCATGCCAGCCTTGGTGATGTTCGCCCCACAGCCAATGAGGTTTTAACAGTGAAATACAAGCATTGTTTCCCTTCATCCCTGTCTTTACTTCTCTTAGCAGAGCAGTGATTTCTCATGCTCTCTTTCCCATAAACCTCTCACTCACCACGCGAACTCCCACACACCCCGCCAAGCAAAACAGAAACGAAATTGTAAATGATCTAAGACCAGAATAAGTGCTTCCTGATACCACTCCTGCAGACATCGCAGTTCATGTAGCCAAATCGCTAAGCTCATCTTCCCAGCCCCCAGCCCCACCATGTCCTCCTCTGCCGGGCACTGCACAGCTGCAGGTCCCTGCTGGCCCCTGGTCCCTCTGAGTGCATCGGCCCTTCCTCCTTGGACATGTCTCTCAAACTTCTCCCTTCCCCGCCGCCATCACTGCTGCTGCCTCCTGCTGACTCTCCTGCTTCTCCACGTCACCAGACAATCCTCCTAGAATCTCTCGCTCATCACGTTGCCCGTTCTGCTCAAGGATCTATAACCTCAGCATGTTGTAGGGACAAGTCGGGATGTCACAGTGGGACGTCTGAGAGGTTCCTGCTCAGTGGCTCCTGAATACCTGGACAGGGGGACTTGGTGGGGCAACTGGCTGGAAGGGAGGGATTAGGATTTGCCTTGGAGTGACCTTTATAGCAAGCACGACGTGTTTACTTCCTGTGTAACAACAGATGCATGCAAATAGCAAAGGTTTCTAAAGATGGTTTTACCAGAGTGCTTCGTGGGTCAAGAAAATCCACATCATGGGAATTCCCTGGCGGTCCAGTGGTTAGGACTCAGCGCTTTCACAGTGGTGGCCCGGGTTCAATCCCTGGCCAGGGAATTAAGATCCCACAAGCCATGTGGCGTGGCCAAAATAAATAAATAAATAAAATAAGTAAAGAAAATACATATCCAACTGACGTTAACAGCAGGGCACCTGTCAGCTTACATGACGAAAACATCCAGAGGTAGGGCCAGATTCTGGGGGATTCGCTCTGGAAATTCTGTCTCATCAGGACTAGAGGTCGATTTGTCTGGGCTTCTCTGAGTCCCGCCTCCTCCATGGGGCAGGTTCGTCCTCAGGCTGGCTTCCCTCACGGTGATGGCCTGGCTGCCACACCTCCCGGGGCATGTGCTCTCCTGTTCACCTCCAGGAGGAGGGAGGGAGCACCTCTTCTCCCAAAGAGAGAACAAACCCTGCATTTCACCCTGAATGAACGGACTGAGGTTTTGCATCCTTCCCTGAAGCACACCTGTGATGAGAAAAATCACCTGGAGCTTGGGTTGTGTCAGTTCTCTGCAAACAATGGATGTGGGGTAGTGGGGGAGGGCGGTCCCTGGTGTCCATAGCAGCATAAGGCTGAGAAAACACATCAAGAATAACGTCCAGTGAACATTTTGGTACATGACTCTTTTTGAATTATGGTTTGCTCAGGGTACATGTCCAGTAGTGGGATTGCTGGGTCATATGGTAGTTCTGTTTGTAGTTTTATAAGGAACTTCCATACTGTTCTCCATTGTGGCTGTATCAATTTACATTCCCACCAACAGTGTGAGAGGGTTCCCTTTTCTCCACACTCTCTCCAGCATTTATTGTTTCTAGATTTTTTGATGATGGCCATTCTGACTGGTGTGAGATGATTATCTCATTGTAGTTTTGATTTGCATTTCTCTAATGATTAGTGATGTTGAGCATTCTTTCATGTGTTTGTTGGCAGTCTGTATATCTTCTTTGGAGAAATGTCTATTTAGGTCTTCTGCCCATTTTTGGATTGGGTTGTTTATTTTTTTGTTATTGAGCTGCATGAGCTGCCTGTAAATTTTAGAGATTAATCCTTTGTCAGTTGATTCATTTGCAAATATTTTCTCCCATTCTGAGGGCTGTCTTTTGGTCTTGTTTATGGTTTCCTTTGCTGTGCAAAAGCTTTGAAGTTTCATTAGGTCCCATTTGTTTATTTTTGTTTTTATCTCCATTACTCTAGGAGATGGGTCAAGAAGGATCTTGCTGTGATTTATGTCATAGAGTGTTCTGCCTATGTTTTCCTCTAAGAGTTTGATAGTTTCTGGCCTTACATTTAGGTCTTTAATCCATTTTGAGCTTATTTTTGTGTATGGTGTTAGGGAGTGATCTAATCTCATACTTTTACATGTACCTGTCCAGTTTTCCCAGCACCACTTATTGAAGAAAGAAAGAAAAGAATAACGTCCAGGACTTCCCTGGTGGTGCAGTGGTTAAGAATCTGCCTGCCAATGCAGGGGACATGGGTTCGAAACCTGGTCCGGGAAGATCCCACATTGCCGCGGAGCACCTAAGCCCGTGTGCCACAACTACCGAGCCTTTGCTCTAGAGTCCGCAAGTCACAGCTACTGAGCCCGCATGCCACAACTACTGAAGCCCACACGCCTAGAGCCCGTGCTCCACACCAAGAGAAGCCACTGCAATGAGAAGCCCGCGCACCGCAACGAGCCCACGTGCAGCGATGAAGACCCAACACAGCCAAAAATAAATAAATAAATTTATTAAAAAAAAAAAGAATAACGTCCAGGGGCGGCTTGGGTGAGGGCAGCTGATGGGATCTTGTGTGCGTGTGGGGCGTTAAAGCCCCATCTCCTTCTGGGCATGAGACTGCTGCTCCTGGCAGGAGGGATGCACCCGAGAACTAATTGGGGACGGGGAGGGGGCTTCTCTGAAAGAACTGTTTCTTCTTTGAAAAAGGAGAAACAGTGGTTCTAGAAGGCTCTCCTCTTGGACTCAGGCTTGCATCCACGCACGGTTGCTGAGAACACATCTAGTCTACGGAAGGGAAGGAGCGGGGTCCAGGGTAAGGGGCACCTCTGCACGCCGGTCCTGGGCCTGCTGGGCTGGAGCCATCAGCGAGTCTGCCCTTCGGGATGGAATCACTCACCCGGGCACACCTCTCCCTCTTGCTTTCTCACTTTGAAACCAGCATTTTGTGTGACACTGTAGCCCCACTTGGTGTGGTCACGGAAGAGGCGAAAACCACCTACAGGCCTCAGTCTCCCCAGGGAAGATGCGGAAATGAGTCAGCAGAAACCGTGAGCCGGGCTTCCAGGTACCAGCCTGAACCTCAATGGCCAAACCGGAATTGCGTATTGGTGTTTAAGTCCGGGAAGGGCCCTGCCTGCCTGTTTGTGGTGACCTGTGACCTCTCCACTGTGCTCCCTTTAGGCAGGAAACGGCCAGCGCACCTCACTTCGCTCGCGTCCAGGCAACAGCATTTCTAGGCTGGAGAGTGTGTGATGCTCTTGGTGAGGGAGCTGCCTTGGCTCTGGGGCACCTGTGTTCTATGCCCAGGCCACCCCGGCACCTGCCCATACTCTGTGCCTGTCCGTTTAGGTAGATGGCGGTGCGTGCGCAGCTGCTGAGTTGGGGTCACACAACAACCATTTGGGGGCATTCGGTTTGGTGGACCCCCGTTTTAGAACAGTGAGACCCACCGGTTGGACCTGCTAGACCCCATGGGCCTGACTGTTGGACACCAGGAGATGCCATGGCTGCGGGAGGCCCAATGCTGATGTGGGAAACCCAGGAGGAATTGAATCAGACCCTGGAGACCCAGAAGGGACCTAGTGACCATCTGATGCCCTCCTTTGAGCTTATATAGGGGACGGAGGCCCAGGGAGGGGGCAAGATCTACCCCCAAATTAAACCCTGGAAAGTGATGGAATTAGAACTCTTGGGCCTGTTGCCTCCTGATCTCCACTTCTGGGCTTGTTACTACAAATACATCACGTAACTGGATACACTTAACCTTTTAAAGAATTTATGGCTTGAACAATGTGCGCTCTTAGCTCTTTTAAGAGGTAAAAGCAAAAGTAAAAGCCGCCTGGGCAGTCTTATCACTTCCAGTTCCTGGCCTTCCAATCACGTTGAGATGCATTCTCACCTGTCCATGGCTGAGGGGCAGGGGGGCAGGGGGAGGATCTGTCCAGATTTCAGGATTCTGAGACCTGACTCATTGGACTCTCTGGTAAAGAGCTCAGAGCTCGAGTGCTGTGGACAGGAGGTAATTGTCACAGGAGGGGACATCATGGTCCCTTTCCACTGTGGCCCTAGGGGTGTCTGGCCTTAAGATGCTTTAAGGTGACAGAGTGTGAGAGAAGCAGCTAAGTGAAGGTTTTAACTTGAGTCAGTGAGGCGTGTTCTGATGAAGCTGTCAGGGCTGACGCTGGGGAAATCGGGGCACACGAGAAGACCTCTGTAGGGTCTGCCCATAAGGTCCGCGCCTGCTCGTGGGCACGATTTTTGTTTTCGTTTTTGAGAGTGAGAGCTCAGCCTCGCTGTTTCCCTGCTCCCTGCGCCTTATATAACCCTGTGGGCTGGATTTAAAGCCAGATTATATATTTAGGTGGAGAGAGAGATTACTTACTAGGTCTTAGGAGGAGTGGAACTCAGTTTGGCCGATGCCTGTTCTGCGAATTAATGTGCTGTTTTCACCTGGGCTCTGGGAATGAAGCTGCCTCAGGAACAGAGCGTGGATCCCACACATCCCCCCGACCCCCAAGGCCTCAGTTTCCACCTCACCTTCAGGTCTTCCCCAGAGGAATCCTGGGTGAAGCAGGTGGAGACCACTGAAGACAGAGCCAGTGGGAGGGAGCCTAATTCTGAGACAGGTGGGGAGGGCGTCCCTGTGTCCATGCAGCCCCTGGGGCGGCTGCCTGCCCCCAGGTCCTGCATCAGTAATTACATCATATCTGCCTGATGTCCTGGAGCCCAAGCATCATGTTCCTCACGGGGCCGTTTCCTGTAGGGAGCAGGAAAGTGGGCCAACTTCTCCCTTCTGAGGCTGGAGAACAGGCTCTTTCTGATTTGGGACATTAGACAGTATCACTTTTATGAGAGGGCGAGAAGGAACTCACTCCACGTAGAAGACAAGACAGCTTGAAATCTGCAGAAACCCCAACATTTGGAGGGTACTTTGGCTGTGCTGTTGCCCTCTCTCCTCTCTGTCTCTCTTTGTCTCTCTCTGTCTCTGTCTCTCTGTCTGTAACTGTCTCTCTGTCTCTGTCTCTATGTCTCTCGGTCTCTCTTTGTCTTTCTCTGTCTCACTTTTCACTGAATGTACTGACAGAAAAATACACAAGCTGTATGCGTTCAGCTAGCTGACATTTTATAAACTGAGCCCCCACCTGTGAAGTCAGCCCCAGCTGGAGACACAAAGCAGAGTCGGCCCCCAGGGGCCCTGTCGCTGTCCCTTCCACTGACCCCCAAGCCCAGGGCAGGTGCACACGGACGCCAGCAGCTTGGCAGTTCTGCCTCTTCTGGGGCCCCATGTGGAGGGTCCTGCAACCTGCACTCTCTGTGTCTGACTCCCTCTGATCCGTGTTTTTGTTCCACGTCCCTCGAGGGGCCCCAGACGAAGCTGTGTCACCTGGACATTGGAGCCAGCTGGCAGCTTCCCAACAGGACCACGTGGGGAAGGCAGGGTGGGTCCAACGAGACCTCTGTGCAAAGTGCTGCCTCCCAACGGCCACCATGTCACGCTGGGCATGCTTACCAGCTGCCCCAGTGCTCAGGAGCCCCGACACCCAAGGAAGGATGCCCTGTCCTCGCCACCCAGAAAACCACTGAAAAGCAATGCTTTTCAGGGCCGAAACCATGCATCACACACATGCACGCTCTCCTGGGAAGCCCGCTGCTGCTGCTTTTTAATCTTAAAGTCTAACCAAAGTCTTGACCCAGTAATTTAGAGAAGAGACAAATGTCTCCTGACGGGAATGACGTGGTCTCGCTGTTTACCATTTCTAAAGCAACTCCTACATCACGAAAGCCTTGGACTAATTTCCCTTTGTCACTCCTCACGCCCCCAGTGCAGGAGGGAGTTTTCCTTTGCACGAGGGGGAAACAGAACAGGAAACGAGGTCACACTGGGCAGAAGACTCAGAGACTCAGTCTCCCTTGGAGGTGAGAGCACGGGCCATGCCGACGGGTGGCATCAGCCCCAGGGTGGCCGAGCCAGATGTGGGTCATGTCTCTCCCACCGGCCCCAGGGTGGGCACCCCCCAGACACCTCACCCCCCCGACACCTCACCACACAGAGACACCCTGAGGAGCCCCTTCAGCCTCCAGCCACCCCACGAAGAGCTGCGACCTGTGTGTTGACGCCAGGAAGTGTTTCTCCTCGACCAACCCGACGGCAGCCTCACCCCGCTGCAACCCCCAATCCTCTCCCTGAACAGGAGCTGGACCAGATTCCACTGCTCTCTGCACACTCTTGATATGAAAATTTAGTCTGTCTAGTTTGAAACCATGACTTATGAGCCAATTCAAAGCTCTGCACCTCCTTTTCATACCCTCTCCTAGGCTGTGGAAGGATTGTATTCGTTTTCTAGGGTCGTTGTTACGAAGCACCACACACTGGGCAGCAGAAACTACAGAGATGGGTCATCTCCCAGTCCCGGGGGCCGGAAGTCTGAGATCAAGGTGTCAGCAGCGCTGGTTCCTTCTGAGGCTCTGAGGGAGGATCCGTTCAGGCCTCTCTCCCCACTTCTGGTGGTTTGTTGGAAAACTTTGGTGTCCCCTGGCTTGTGGAAGCATCACCCTGATCTCTGCCTTCATGTTCAATGGTGTTCTCCCTGTGTTCACGTCTGTGTTCAAACTTCCCCTATTTGTAAGGACACCGTCATGTTGGATTAGGGCCCACCCAGCTCTAGGATGACCCCATTGCATCTGCAATGACCCTATTTCCAAATAAGGTTACATTCTGAGGGACTGGGGGTGAGGACTTCAACATACGGATTTTGGGGAGACATATTTCAACCCATGACACAACTCTAGGTGAAGGTGGGGAAGAGATGGGAAAATTAAGAAATGGTTTCAGTTAAAGCCAGGCCAAGCTACAGGGCAGAGTTGGAAGTCAGGTAGCAGGGAGGGTTGGGAGAGGGGAAGGTGGAGATTGGGATGGACCCGCAGGAGGATTCTGGGGGCCTGGCCATGTTCTGCCTTCTGCCTGCTTGTGTTACAGACTAGATGCTTGTGTCCTCCCCAAACTCACATGTTGAAACCCTACCCCTCCGCCCCATGTGATGGTGTTAGGAGGTGGGGCCTTGGGATGAGATGAGGCCATGAGGGTGGAGCCTCAGGGATGGGTTTGTGTCCCTGTAAGAGTCACAAGAGAGCCGGCGACCTCTCTGCTCCCAGACATGTGGGGACACAACGGAAGGCAGTGTGCAGCGGGCTCTCCCCAGAACCCCGACCACACTGGACCCCTGCTCTTGGACTCCCAGCCTCCGGCACTGTGAGGAATAAGTTTCTGTTGTTTAAGCCCCAGCCTGCTGTTCTGTTCCAGCAGCTGAACAGACAGGTGGTTACACAGTTGCTTCATGATAATTCACAAACATTTCTGTTTTACACACTTTTCTCTATGTGTGTTATATGCCACAATTTTTTCAAGGTTAAAAAAAGGGGGGTGGGCTTCCCTGGCGGCGCAGTGGTTGAGAGTCCGCCTGCCGATGCAGGGGGCACAGGGACACGGGTTCGTGCCCCGGTCAGGGAGGATCCCATGTGCCGCGGAGCGGCTGGGCCCGTGAGCCATGGCCGCTGAGCCTGCGCGTCCGGAGCCTGTGCTCCGCAACGGGAGAGGCCACGACAGTGAGAGGCCCGCGAACCGCAAAAAAAAAAGAAAGGAAATTAGTGACTCTGGGAAAAGCAGTGATAAAATGTGAGCTAAATTGTGGCATGATTTTGAGCCACCAAAGAGGTATAGGAAATTGTGCTTTCTGATCCCACAGAGCCAACCTGCCATTGGTCAGGTAATGTGGGAAAAAGCAGGTAACTATGGAATGCTTGGGGCTCACACATCATGTTTGGGTTTGTGTCAGGAGTAAGTGATAATTATTTCCTCACGATGTGTTTGTTCTTTTTGAAAGTGATTGAATACTTCAGTAATTTCTCTTGACCCGCAAAAAAAAAAAAAAAAAACCCCAAAAAAGGGGGACATAGAAGTCAAAACTAGAATGAGGTATCACCTCACACTGGTCAGAATGGCCATCATCAAAAAGTCTACAAACAATAAATGCTGGAGAGGGTGTGGAGAAAAGGGAACCCTCCTACACTGTTGGTGGGATTGTAAACTGGTGCAGTCACTCTGGAGAACAGTATGGAGGTTCCTTAAAAACCTAAAAATAGAGCTACCATACGATCCAGCAGTCCCACTCCTGGGCATATATCTGGAGAAAACCATAATTCAAAAAGATACATGCACCCCAATGTTCATTGCAGCACTATTTACAATAGCCAAGACATGGAAGCAACCTAAATGTCCAACAGCAGAGGAATGGATAAAGAAGATATGGTACATATATACAATGGAATATTACTCAGCCATAAAAAAGAATGAAATAATGCCATTTGCAGCAATTATTTGGGTGGACCTAGAGATTATCATACTAAGTGAAGTAAGTCAGAAAGAGAAAGACCAATATTACACAATATCACTTATATGGGGAATCTAAAATATGATACAAATGAACTTATTTACAAAACAGAAACACAGACGTAGAAAGCAAATTTAGGGTTACAAAGGGGAAGGGGAGAGGGATAAATTAGGAGTTTGGGATTTGCAGATTTTAGCTACTATATATAAAATAGATAAACAACAAGATTCTACTGTACAGCACAGGGAACTATATTCAATATCTTGCATATAAGGAATAATGGAAAAGGACTCTGAAAAAGAGAAGATATATATAAAACTGAATCACTGTGCTGTACACCAGAAGCTAACACCACGTTGTAAATCAACTACACTTCAATTAAAACGGGGTGACGGGGAGGTGTGGCACAGGAGGAAGTTTGCTTACCTGAGTGAGGCTGCGCTTGGTGGTGGAGGGTCCCGATGTCATTCTGGTTCCGTGGGCACTGGGGCCTCTCATGACATGGCAGGTCCTGTGTAGATGGTGGGTCTGCTGTGTGCATGCGTGTGTGTGCACGTGTGTGCCTGTATGTGGGCGTGCGTGCACTGTGTGCGCCCGTGTGTGTGTGTGTGTGTGTGTGTGTGTGTGTGTGTGTGTGTGTGTGTGGTGGTCCCAGGCTCCTTTTGCGACTGGAGGCTCCCCGAGGAAGGAGTTGCTGTGTCCCCCAGCCCCGCCTCGGGCAGACACTCCTCATCTGCTTCCTGAGCGGGGGGCCCCTGCTCCGGGCTTCCCTCTTTCCCCTCTGCTCAGGGGGAGCCGTGGGAGGTTCTGAGTGCCTTTCTGACCTTCCAGAGCCTTGTCGAACTGGGAGGATGTCCTCTCCTTCCTTCCAGGGCCCTGGTCTCTTAAAGCCCCTGCTAATTTGGCTACCCCAGAGACCTTGGCCCTCGCGCATACCCCACACCTGGGGGACCGTGTCATGTACTCCTAGGTACTTCCACACGCTCCGCCCCTGCTCAGCAGGTACCGGCTGGGAGGGGAAGCCGGCGGCCTGCCTGGAGGAAGGACACCTGAATGAGCCTCACCTGGCCTCAGAGAGGAGCACGCTCTCCCGTGGGCTGGGGAAGAAAAGGCCCTGGCCGTAGCCCCCCAACACAGTGCCACACCCCGACCTCCTTCTCCCCCGGGGTCAGGGTAGTCGTAGGCAGGTTGTGCCACCTCTGCCCTTTGGGGCAGTCCCCCTGCTGGGCCCTTCAGCCCCCTGACAACGTGAGGACACGGGTTCCTCTTGTTTCCAGCACCACATCCTAGTTGCCAAGTGCAGCGCTTGGCTGGGATCTGCTATCGTGCTGGCGCCTCAGTGTCAGTGCTGTGCGGGGGCTGGAGCTGCAAGGCTGAGTGCCACCTAGTCCCCTCCTCACGGGGTTCTCTGCCGCCCAGCGGGGACAGACGGGAAAGGCAGACGACTGAGGTGTGGCGGTGAGCGGACAAGCCGAGGGCTCCGTACACCAGCCAGACCACTGAGAACTCAGAGATGAGTCCACCTCTTTGAGCCGTTACCTCATCTGTACACGAGAAAAGGCTTTTTGGTGATTAAATGAGACAACGCATGTCAAATGACAGGTAGATCACAGGTGCTTAATAAATACTAGTTATTTTATATTACTTACATTCAAACTCCTTTTCTGATGCCTCAAGTCACCCCAGTCTTTATCGTGGCCTTTCTCTTTTTCCCAGATTTCTCTCTTTTCTTCTGATTCTTTTGGGATCTGGAAGCTGATAACATCCTTCTATGGCTCACCCGCCATCTTGGGTCTTTATCATTCATGTCTACCAGGGTCAAGGAAGCATGAAAACCTAGACTATGTTGTTTTTCTGAATGTTATCAAACGAGTTGGAAGAGTAGAATCTTCCTTCCCACTTCTGTTTTTTAATTCCTTCTCATTGTCTCCCTTTCTCTCCTTCGCTCTTGCTGCAAGCTACAAGATGATAAGATAAAAAAGCATGGAAACAGAAACTTAAAATTAGCATATATGCACAATGCTGCTGCTTTGGGCAATGGAAAAATAAACCATGAACTATAAATAGAACTACATTTCTATTTTTCCCACATTCTGAAGAACAACATTGGTTATTTGGGCAGTTGGCTATTCCTGGGTACATTTCAGAAATAACTTGTGTTTATTTATTAGTGAGTATTTATAACAGTGTTTCAGAGCACTTCTCCAATAACCCTGCAAAGGAGTGTGGGCTCCACCCTGGCGAGGGACGGGGTAGAAGGGAAAAGATGCATGGCTGCTGGAATCACCACCCGCTCTCTCCTTAGCACTTCTGCTCACTGGGGCCCCAACATGGGGGCAGTCATGGCCGTCTGAAAAGCAAGGCTCTGAGCTTTGTTCCTCCACCGGGGCTTCCGTGAAAGGACGTTGTTAGAGCCTGAATCGGATTACTTCACACACACACACACACACACACACACACGCACACACACACTGGGCTCAGGCGGAGATTCTGGAGGCACAAAAGGATGGTGGATTCTTGAGCAGTCGCCCACAGACCTGAGCGGCCAGGAATGCTGCCGGCTCCTGGGCACTGACATCATCCCCCCTTCTGGCTCTGGGAGGAGCCCTCTGACCCCCAGGTCTTGGGGCAATTATTTTTAGCCTCAAACCCACCCTGTGGCATTTCCATGGTGCACTCGAGGGAGACAGAATTTGGGGGAGGGCCCCATTGGTTTTTTTGAGCTTCCATCTCTGCCTCTGCCTGTGAAATTAGAGACTGTTAAGGATGGAGCCTATGGGTCCAGCATCTTCATTTGGTGGATGAGCCTGGAGAGGTGGACAGTCAGCTGCAAATCTGCCTTCCTGTTCCCGAGCTCTGCCCCGACCTCATCCCTCCTGCTCTGTTCTGTTAAAGCAGTTCCTAAAGAACCTGCTCTTGGGACCACCCTCACTCTCAAAAATTAATGAGGACCCCAAGAGCTTTTGCTTATTTGGGTTATATCTATCGATGGATGCCTATGTTAAAAGTTAAAGCTGAGAAATTAAAAATATATATTATGTATTAATTCATTAAAATACATTAATAAACTCATTGCACATTAACACAACATATTTTATGAGTAATAACTGTGTTTTCCAAAACAAAAAAAATTAGTGAAAACAGTGGTATCATTCTTCATTTTGCAAATGGTTGTCATGCCTGGCTTCATAGAAGACCATGGGATTGTAATATCTGCTTCTACATTCAATTGTTTGCAATATCACATGGCATGTAGCCTGTGGAAACTCCACAGTGAGAGACTGAGAGGGAAACTAGCAACCAATGTCTTTGGATTATTACAAAAAGAGCCTGGACACCCTCAGGGTTCCCTGTATCACACTTTGAGAACCACTGGTCTGTGATCTATCCATCTTTAACCCTCTTTTTAACTCTGGCTCATACAGTCATTTAATAAACATTCATTGAAGAATTGCTGAGTGTTGAGCTGGGAATTTAAAGACAATGTAGCATATGTGACTCTGAGTGCAAAAAGAAACAGCCGACTTTATCTTTCTATTAACGATGTAATTATCTGATCTCACGCCCATCTTTCTCCAGGATGCTGGGAAAATTAACCTCTATCCTTCCCGGGCTTCCCCATCCAAAGACTGTGGCATATTCCAGGGGTCTTGAGTAGAGCAAAAGCTCTGGGGGACGGTCCTGTGGCCTGACGCCCAGTCTACACGGGAGCCGTTGAAATATTCACTGCTTACCAGTCGGCCCCACACCTCCACGTCAGGCTTGAGGCTGGAGGAGGGTCTTGCTCGTGTTCCCACCTGCCCCTCTCCAAGAGTGCGGGTACAGGGCCCCACTGGCTCCCCCCTGGGAACCGCAGTCCTCTCATTCCTTCTTCCTCCCCCCTGGCTCCTTCCTTACAGGCCAGATTCTTCTCCCTGTAAGTTTCTTCAAGACACTGACTCTCTCCCATCCACCACAAAAAGCCAGGGAAATGTGCAGGCTATTTCTGCTTCCGGCCTGCCTCCTGCCTCCCTTGGGATTAAGAGAGTTAATAATAAACGTGCCTGGTGCACACGGAGTAGCCAATAGATGTTCCTATTCTCATTCTTGCTGCTTTTACTCAGGGGACATTGAGGCACAAAGTTTGAATTCGAAAGGGGAAAATCCAGGAAGAGAAACCCTCCAGAGTTCACGTTTCCACGTGTCCCGCAAGGATGACACCGTGTCCTCCCCTTCACCAGCTGCCCTTGATGCCCAAGCAGAGGATGAGGACCGTCCCCCAGCCCCCTTCTCCTCCATAGCCACTCTCCTGTCTCGGATCACATGGTGTATTTTGTTCATGGAGAAGCCTGCTCCTGGATCATCCACAGATTGTGAGAATCAGCGGGGTCTGTGGAAGCTTCTGCAGAGCCCCTGGGTCACCCATCCTGCCTGTGCTCAGGCCCCCCGGGAACGGGCAAATCTGCAGAGACATCTGCTCCTCTCCAGCATGTCTGTCCTCCTTCAGGTGACCACCTGCCACCCCACCTGTTTTCAGTGGCGTCAGCTGTGAGCTCAGTGCCTCCTGGGAAGCTCCCCACCATGGTCTGACGGAGACGGTGGTCAGCCCCAGGCCGTTGCCATGGTGCAGGTCAACCATGTCGGTCCATCTTGTAGAGTCAGTGATTACTGACTGGAATGGCAGGTGTGAATGGGCAGAGGAAGGTCACCTCCGTGTAGGCTGAGAGCGTCCTCTACGGGATGCAGGTGGAGTTGCCACTTCCTCTCTCACCAGCTGGAGCCCATGGGGCAGCTCTGTCTTGGCCAAAACCATTCTGGTCATTGATCCCTTTGCCCATCCTGATGGGGCTGCTAAGGCATGGTCCCTTCTAGCTGTACATGTACATGTGTGTGTGTCCCCAGGCACACAACACTCAGAAAAATGGCACAGTATGGAGTCTTCTTGTTTTCTCCTAGGCTGTCAGCTGCAGGTCCCTCCACCAAGCCTTGGGAGTAAGTCTGGAAGAAATGTGGTTGGTGGACAATTAAGGCTTTTTAAGTGGAAAATACCCTCTGCTTTTTTCTTAGGATGTGAACTCCGTGGATGTCAAGCCTGGTGAGAGCTGCTGTCGGACTCCTTTGTAAGACCAGGCTGGTGACTGCCAAGTGCCCTGGTCTCCTGTGTGCTCAGGACAAGTGGGGCCTGGTCCCGACTGTGGCTGGGCCCCAAGCCCCTGTGAATCTGGCAGCCTTATCCTCCTGTTCCCCTGGCCCAGAAGCTGGAGATGAGCAGGACGCCTTCTGAACCATACCAAGTTCAGAGCAGAGAAACAGGGTTAGGACTCAGCACCACAGGCCCCAGCCCCCAGCTTCCTGCACAAGTGACAAGACGTGGGGTGATGGGGGCCTCGAGTCAAGAACTACAACAGATCAGAGCTCAGGAAAATTGTCTGCGTTGTCTGGCTCTGAGCAGACTCACTCGAGGTGAATCAGAGGTGAGTCAAGCGCCTTTGAGAAGGAAATGACTTCCCCGGAGGCCCTTCCTGGCCAGGGCACCATCAGTCACTCTCAGGAAACAGAAGGAGCAAGAGAGGAGACGGTCTACAAACTCTTGGTTGCAAATGTCCCTTTTCTCCCAGGATTTGGTGGAATTGTGGTGGCTGATGAGCCTCCTGTGGGGCTGGGTTGTTCTTTGACCAAGTCAGGCCTGTTCAGTGAGGTGTGGGAGTTCCCTGAAGACTATTCTCCATATACTTTCCAGAGTACCTGTCCCAGGGCATAACCTTGGCTCTTCTCCTGGGGGAGGGGTGTTCCCTGGAAGGCAGGACATGGCTGCCAAGAGGCTGGAGAGCCTGCAGTCTCATAGCTCTTTAGTGGCCTCCAGGGTGGAGGGCTTTGTGGTGTGGACCCAAATTCCCGGGGCTGCGATCATGGCTGTCTTAGACTGTGGACGCTGGGAAGGCACTGGCCTTTCTGTCTAAGAGGCTTTGGTGTCTTTTAGCACAGCAGCGCCCGCGGCTAAGGTACGATGATTTCTCAGGTCAGGCATGACTTTTTCTGCTGACAATTTATTTCCACACCTCCTAAAGGTGCTTAGAATCCTAGTCCTAGTTAGGGATGGAGGGAAATTTAGATCATCTAAACCCTTCATCTGACAGAAGAGGAAACTGAGGCTCCACACCTGTGACGTACTCAAGGTCACCGAGAATTTCATGGAAGACCCAGGACAAACCCCAGGTTTCTTCTCTGGCTGGTCCACTGTGTGCTTTATAGTTTCCATGAGGCTAGTTAATAACAACTCAATTTTCATATGCTGTAATTAATACTAATACAACTAATAATAATGGCATGTTGTTTCTGTAACTCTGGAAGCTACTCCTTAAATTTGGGTCCTAAGTCTCCGTTGCCCGACCCTCATAAAGTTAGGTTTGAATGCAGCCTAAACTCCGCAATGCCATGATTTGCTGATCGTGATTAGGCATCATATTTTGGGGGTTGATTTGCCTAGAATCTCGATTTTTTCCCCCTCCTCTGTTCTCACCATGAGCGCAGGATAAATCTCCGCACAATCTGTGAACTGTTCCCAATAAGACTGTCCTCATTTCATCTCACACCCCCCCACTGGCAACACCAAGGGCTGTAACCGATGTGGTTCGGAGACCCGAGTCCAAGACGTAAAAATGAATCCCCTGTGACGGTCTGGACGACGCAAACAGATCCAGCGTCTGGCTTTAATGGGAGCGAGAAATTGCTAACAGATGACGGTGGGGCTCACGGGCTCCGGTCTCTGGCCTCCAACGAGAACCCTTCCTGATGGCAGCTCCTCCCCCACATGTGCCCCAGACGTGGGTTATTTACAGGACACCACCCAGACCCCGCGATGCTAAATGTATAGCAGCAGAGGCTGCGTGTGTGATGGCTGAGGTCATGGTTATTCATTTTAGCTGTAAAGACATTTGGTTTATAAAACCCCAGTGACTCCACTGGGAGGGGCTTTTGGAGAAGAACAGCCCCCAAGTTCTCTTCCTGTCCCAGCACCGGTGGGATCAGCACTTACGTCACTGGCCCCCATTCGACGCTCTGGGGCCAAGGAAGGCCCTGGACTTGCTCTGGGCTATTTTGCCTTTTGCAGGAAGATAGTGTGAGTCACAGTGATTTACTACAAACTCAGCAAAAATGTGTCTGATGTGTTTGTGTCCCAAACAGAAGGTACAGAAACTGCTAAGAAATTACACGAGGGCTCAGAGACAGACATTTTGGGGCTCTGCAAGAGGCATTTGGACAAGTCCGTTTCTGGAACCAGTTTCCTCATCTGTAATGTCAAAGTTGGGGTGGGGGGACCAGGCTATTTCTCAGCCCCTCTCCAGCCCATACAGTGTGCAAGCCTGTGAGCGTGTTCAATTGTGTATTACCAGGGTGTTTTTAATCCACATGCCGCCTCTCCCAAGGTAGCTGCTTCCTGGGGGTCAGGGGCCACGTCTGGGTGTACATGGCTATTTCTCTACCTCTTCTTGCCCCCGTGGGTTCAATACTCTTGAACTAAAGAGGTTAAGCGAGAGGCAGAGACGTTATTTAGAAGAATTTGAAATAAACCGCATGCCCCACACCGTGTCACAGGCACGCACCATGGAAAATGAAGGTGAAATGGGCAGTAACAGGCCATCCTACCTGGCAGGTAGAGGGCTTGCCTTTATGTATACAAAGACGTCCAGGTGGATGGGTGACAAATAACAGCCATTATTCCCAAAAGGGAACTCTTTTCAACCCTCTGCACACAAAAGAGGAATCACTGTCAGTGGGCGCCTTTTGAACACATCCAACAATAGCACAGACTAAGATAAACGTGCCCCAAATCTACGCTCTTTTTGGCAAATTGCGATTTAGCAAAACCGTGCTCATGTAAAGAAAGATGTGTGGGACAAAGTGGTACCGTGGGTGAGGATACAGGTGATTTACATTTTCTTCTGCTTGTTCATTTGTATTTTCTATATTTTTAACCACAAACACAGATAAAGTATTTCAAGAAAAAAATCTCAATCCCATTTAATCAGTAATTTAAGAATGATGGGGAGGTCCTGCCCCCCCCCCACCCCCAGAGCAATGGGCTTCCTGCCGCCCCCAGGGACAGAACCACTGCACTCTTCCTCTCTCTTGGCTGGAGTCTGGGCAAGTCTACACACTCCCCTTATATCAGCAACTCACATAGGATCACAAGACTCCATCCTTTGTAACAGCCAGTCTTGTGGGACACCCACGGCCTGGGTGGATTCTCTCTCCTTTCATAGCATTTCACTTCTGAATCAGTCTTTGGCCCCTAAACTCTATTCTTTCTCATGCTGTCCTTGCAGTATTTCAGGTCCATTTGTGAGCTCACCTCTCCAAATCTTCGAGCAGGTCCCTTGGGAGTGGTAATTGTGTCACCTCCCTCTTAAGTTTTCTTTCTTCTTCCCTCCCTCCCTCTATCCCTCCCTCTCTCCTTTCCTTCCTTCCTTCCTTCCTTCCTTCCTTCCCTTTCTTTCTTTCTTGTTTACTTGCTTTCTTTTGTTTTCTGGCTTTGTTGAGCTAAAATGGGCGTTTAACATTTTGTAAGTTTATGGTGTACAAAGTAGTGATTTTTATGCATGTATAACAAAATCACTACCACAATAAGGTCAGTTACATCCAATAACATGGAATGCCTCACAAATTTGTGTGCCATCTTTGCTCAGGGGCCACGCTAATTGCCTCTGGATTGCTCCGATTTTAACACATTATTTCTAGTGACCTAGCTTGGTGCTTCATATCTATTAAGCATCGAGAAATAAATGCAAAATGCAATTGTGTTTGAACCACACTGACAGCATCCTGTCTGAATTCTGAGAATCTGTAAGTCAAGGACTTCAAGGCATCCCGATGAAGTTTGCCGAATACAACAGAGAAAGAGGATGAGTTCTGAACATCAAGGCTTGACACCGTGAGCAGGCGAAACATGCAAGGAAAGGCCGTGAAACCTGCGTGGTCACGGGTCACTGCATTTGCCTTCTGGGTGGCTGAGGAGCAGTTGTGGCAGGTGTGGCCTGGAGGGGCTCCCAGAGCAGACCCTGATGGAAAGCACAGCCGTGGTCCTGCTGCCTCTGCCGTTGTGTCTTTCCCAAGGTTCACCCAGCGGAAACTTGGCCCAAAATCCTGTGACAAGCTCAGCTTCGGGCCGTGGTGACATCGGGCCTTGGAGGCTGTGAGTCCTGCACTGAGAGGATGCAGTCTGAGTCTCGGGCACGTTCCAGAGGCTACGTTTGCAGTGCTCTGTGCGTGCACAGGGCGCACAGGGGTCGAACGGCCTCCTCATCGCCACTGGCCCGTCTCCGGCTCATTCATCTCCTGCAGCTGTCGGCTGAGAACAACAGGTGAAAGCAGGCCCGGCCTATTGTCCTGGGAAGCCTTTAGCTACGCCTGTCACCCCCTCGCCTGGTGCAGACCTCCAGCTTAGAGTGGCTCAAGCTGGGAGGCCAGCTCTCTGCACGATTGTGACCCGGAAAGACCTTGTTCCAGACCCAGCCTCGAAAGTTCCCCATGTCTGGGCCTGGGAAGTTGCCCCGGGGCCTCTTGAGGGGTGGGGTGAAAGGCAGGGACAGGTGCAGGCCCTGATGGCTGCAGGTCCGAGAGTGCATTCCGCCTCCAGGCTGGGCCCCTGTCACCGGCGGAGTGGCCCAGGGCGCCTGGTGTTTCAGGTCCCCTCTGTCCGCCCACCTCCCCAAATCTTCAAGCGGGCCACTTGGGGGTGGTCATTGTGTGTCTTCCTTTTAAGTTCTTCCTAATGGTTTAGTTGGGTACTTTATTGTATATATTAAACCTCAAGACAGAAAAGCAAAATGCAATTGTATTTGAACCGCACCGCTAGCATCCTGTCTGAATTCTGAGAGACTATAAGATGAAGACTTCAGGGCATCAGGATAACTTTGCCAAATATGACAGAGGACCAACAAGGAAGACTGAAGGTCAGGACCCTAATGAGGGAGATGGAGGGGTGGTGACAGATGGGAGGGGCCCACAAGCCTGGGGGCGGGGTGGGCTGGGAGGAGTTTGGTCTAATCCCGGCCCCAGTTATGGTTCTGTCCTCCTGCAGTCATGGCTCCCCCCCCCCCCCCCAAACACTACAGCATTTCCCAAGAACACAGGCGTCCTCCTACACAACAGTGCAAACATCAAAACCAGAAAAGTCAGCAGTGATCCCCCCCCCCCCCCCCGCCTCCTTGAGAGGGAAGGCCTCCTTGCCCTGCTCTGATGGCTCAGACACGCATCACCTCTTTGTTACCTCATTACTGTTTTTCCTTCTTTTTTTTTGTGGCAGGGAGCTGTGAGTATGAGGAGAAACAGAGTCACCGTAGGTGGGAGACTTGGGAACAAGTTCTGGGGAAGGGGGGCCCCCAGATCATGAGCACAATGATGGAAAGCACAGAAGGGTGGTGAGTCTCCGTACGGCGCCAGTCAAACTTGAAGCAAACTGGGGTTGTCTGTGTCAGAGGGTCAGCAGGCCCCTTCCATGGACGCACAGGGAGGGGCGGGGCCCAAAAGCTGGGCATGGAAGGGTGGATTCGGGGCTGGGATCTGCCCGCTGGGTGGGGGGCTTTCTCCTTCCATCCGGAGGGCTCCTTCTGGCTTCATCCTTCGTCTCTGCAGCCCAGCAGGCAGCGCCCCAGTCAGTCACAAATGAGGGTGGCGAGCTGGACAATCTCCCCACAAACGCTACTCCTCCTGTGTTTGGAATTCTGGGCACCAGCCTCACTCCTCATGGAACCGCTTACAAAGATGCCATTTAATTAGGCTGCTAAGTCATCGAGAGGGCAGTTAGCAAGCGTCCCTTTATTGGATTTTCTAGTCTGAAGACTGCGGAGTCATCATTTTCCCCTCCTGCCTCTCTCTCCCACCTCCCCGGGTCCCTGCCTCTCTGCCTCACGGCCTGCACGCTGCTCAAGACCCTCGAGGCTATTTCTTCCCTGCAGTCCAGCCAGACCATACCCAGCCTGATCACCTGAGAACCCCACTTGGGCCCCCGCCTTTTAAACCTTGGACGGTCGCCCACCGGCCACGGGACTAGGACTAAGCCCCTTACCCTCAGCTTTCAGACAGATTCCTTCATCTGCCCAGATCCTCCAAAGACCCCTGGGAGGAGACCTCGACCCCCCACGAGGTGTGTTCCTCCTTTCCCGCCTGGCCTGCTGCCCACATCCCCGTGCCGAGACGGGGGTCTGAGTTCAGTTCAACCTCAAATCCCCCTCAAGCCTGGCCAACCTTGGGCACTGTGGTGTCCCTGTCTGGAACTCTTATTGTAGAGAGGCTTTTTTGGTTCTTACCACTGGTTGTGTTGTAATGTCATTCACCTTTTTACTCACATATTCTATCCAACTAGATGATAACCCCACTTGGTCAAGGACTGTGTCTCATACGATTGAACTTTGGGACATCTGTGTAATCGTTTCTCAGTCGAGTCAGTAGACTCTGGATTATTATCACAAAGCATCTCAGGGTGGGGGGCTGGGTGCTGGGGCAGCAGGAGTTGTCGTGGGTAGGGGGCTGCAGCACAAGACCCTCTACACCTGGACTGTTCTCTGTAGATACTGTGTCTAGGGACCTCCATGAACCCAGAGTAGGGCTGCGTGTGTGTTCGGCCACAGGCTTCAACCAGTGGATGGGAACCACCCGCAGCTCTGGTGACGGCCCTCCAGGACAGGCTTGCGGTGGCCACTCACTTGGGACATCTGGGACTTGCCTGCAGTCTGGAGTCCTGTGGATGACCCCTTCCCTCCCAGTGCCCCTCCCCCTTCCTTCTGCTCCCATGCCAGCTGACCCAGCTTCCCTGAGCCATCATCCCCATCATTTCACAGCACCAGTGCCGCCGGGTCAGCACGCCATCTCGGGGGAGCCCACCCAGCAGCCCAATAAACCGGCTTCAAAATAGCTTCACTAAGCCCCCTGGGGACACCCAGTCTCCCTGGCTCCCACTCCCCCAGTCCTCCATCACCCGGTCCCAGTTGTGCTCGTGGAGGGGCTTTCACTCAACATCCTGGAGTGCAGGTCTATTATTAGGCAGCTCCCAGTGCGTGCCAGCACCCACACTCCCAGGTCCCTCAGGTCCACCATCTGGCTGCCAGTGGCTGCATGTCCCTGGGGTTTTTTTTGGTTTTATTTTTTGTTTTTTTTGCGGTACGCAGGCCTCTCACTGCTGTGGCCTCTCCCGTTGAGGAGCACAGGCTCCGGACGCGCAGGCTCAGAGGCCGTGGCTCACGAGCCCAGCCGTTCCGTGGCATGTGGGATCTTCCCGGACCGGGGCACGAACCCGCGTCCCCTGCATTGGCAGGCAGACTCCCAACCACTGCACCACCAGGGAAGCCCATCCCTGGGTTTTCTTAAGGAAAGGCGGCTCTGGCCAGGGGCGTCCTGGGGGCGACCAGGTGACGGTGTCCGGAAAGAGGAAATGCTTGCTAAGTCTGGGCAGGCTCTCCTTGAAGAGGGTAAGGAGAAAATGGGGGCTGGTGATCACTGGGTCCTGGCCGCAACGCCTGCCTTTACTTCCAGGACGCAGGGTTCTTTCTGCAGGGCTGGGACTCGGGGGAGGCAGGCAGGGCATCCTACCCCTAATTCAAGGAGGAGCTCAGTCTCAAGTCTGTGCAATCCCTCGCCTCATTTCGCTCCCCCCTGCCTGGCACCATGCTCCACAGCAGAGGGGTAAAGGGAAGAGTATGGGCTGGGGGTGCCATTCCACTGATCACTTCTCTGGCCCTGAGTTTTCTCATCTGTGGAATGGATGTAATAAAGCCCCAGCCCATCTGCTTTTCGGGGTTGCTGGGATCACATATCCTCACGTGTGATGGGGTGATACTTGGAACGCCCTGCAGCCTGCTAGCCGATCGACTGGATGGCAAATGTCCCTTCCTGCCTTGCCCTTGGGTCACACATCTGTCCTCACATGCCACCTTGTTGGCACATGGGAAGAGACCTCGCACCCACAGTAGGAGTGGGCTCCAATCTGTGTGCTCTTCAGTGCAGACCTCGTGCTGTAAACCCCAGGCCTCCCAGAGCAAAACTCCCCATGTGCTCAGAGACTCCCAGCAGTGGGGAGGGGAGTAAACCTCACCGGGGCTGGGGAGAGGCATGCCCCCTGCCCCATGTGACACGGGTGAGAGCCGTCATTCTTCGCCAGACCTGCCGGCAGGTACGGGTGTGGCCTCTGCTCACACCAGGAGGGTGCCACTCGTGAGAGTTCTCCCCCAGCATGGCAGTGGCAGCCGCCCAGCCCCAGGGCTCAGGCCACGCGAGCTGCTGGGGTTGTGACTGGGAGCCAGCCTTGTCCCTCCCAGCTCAGCCTCCAGCTCCAGAGAGAGAGACCGGGCCCTCCCTGAGCTGCAGCTCCGGCGGGGACACCGGGGGCATCTGGGGGGCTCTTGCCCGGTGAGGCTCCAACAAGCCTGCCCGGGGGCCTGGGAGGAAGGCTGTCTGCGCCCGCTGCAAGACTTCCTCTAAGAACAATGGAAGAGAAGATGCCGTCTTCCGCTGGGGAAGCTGGACGGAGCGTGGTGGCTACAGGTCTCTGAGGGGTCAAGTGAGGGCTGCCGGGAAGCCGCCTCCCCTGGAGGAGCGGGCATCACGAGACTGCCCTCCCCGGGCCGGACCCTTGCCCCTTAGGACATTTGGGCAGCGCCTCCTGTAGGGAGGAGCTGCATCTCCTGCTTCCTGGGGCCGCGGTTGCTCAACGGTGGATGGGTGGCAGGGCGGGTAAATGGCACTTCTGGGTCAACAGCTTTCAGCATTATCACAAGTCATCTCTGACCACCTTCACTATAAGATCTTTTTATGAAGACACTGTCTCCGCCTTCTAGGAGATCCCAGGCTACTTATGGACAACGCAGAAAGCATGGCAGGACGGGAGGCAGCACAAGACCAGGGACCCTGGAGCTCGCTGCCCCAGTTTGAATCCTAACTCAGCTACTCACTGTCTGTACACCTGAGGCATGTATGGAACTGCTCCAGGCCAAGGTTCCCCCCAGCCCTGCCCCCGGCACATAGGGATGAAGACAAAGCATCTACTTTACGGAGCTGTTATGAGGGTTAAAGGAGCCACTGTTTGCAAAGCCCTTAAAAGAGCACCCGCATCACACACTCACAGTGTTGGCAAAATAAATAACCTACAACTATGTAAAGGGCCATAGGTGGCCACGACGAATGGGTTTGTAGAAGGGGTTTGTAGTGGGGGAGACGGTATTCCAGTTTTAAGACGCAGCTTAGTTTCCGTTGCTTCGCATCTGGTTTGGGTTTGGGGAAAGGCACATAGGCAGGAAGGCGGCTCCCAAACAGAGAATTTGACAAGCAGTTAAAGACACGGCCTCCTTGCTGGGGAGCCAGTCTCCAGGACAGAGGCCTGCACTGTCGAAAGGCACTGTGTAAATAAATCACTTACTTCTCTCACCAGTGCGGGGTGACAGCTCCCGAAATCAACATCGATGAGACAGGAGGGAAGGAGGCAGGGCACGACCTTCAAAAGAATGACACAGCCGGTGAGGTTATGACATAAACTGGTCAGAACCCATTAGGCCCAAGACGGCAGAAGATTTGACTTCCAGTGGACCTTGAACCTCGATATATGATTATTGTAATGGTATCAGGGCGACCAGGAGTTTGAAAGTTGAGTTGTCCAAACACACTGAGGCTGGCCAGCCATTCAGAGTCTAGGGCCCTCCAGGCAAAAGCAACTCATCAACCTTTTAAAAGCACACAGCTGAGTCACTAACACCAGTAGCAGCCACTCAGAAATATTTACTAGGTGCTTTTTCTGGAGTGATGGGCTCAAACCACGATGAAATCCTAGGAACGTTATCTCCATCGTATAGATGAGGCAACTGACACACAGAGAGATGAATAACTTTTTCAAGGACACACAGCTTATAAATACTAGAGTTAAGGTCCAAACCCAGTGAGTTTAACCACACCATTAAACAGCTCCTGGGTTACACAATTACTTACATTCTAAATGCGATAATGGAGCCTGCATTCAAACGGCGTCGGTCACCTTAAGTTCCAAGATCCACACACTTTCCCTGAGGGATTCCCAGCTTCTAGGCAGTGGAGGGGAGCAGGCGATGGGCCAGCACACAGGTATGTTCTGGTCACATCTGCTTTCCAAGATGTCTTGTTCCTACCCGCTCACACGGGGTTTGTGAGTGACTAGAACCCTCCAGACAATTTCTGGGCAGTCAAACTTCCCCCATAAGGTATTGCTTAAAATGATTGGTTTGGGCCCATGATTCTAATGTAATGAAGTCTTTACCAGTTCAGTCCTCTGAAGCCCATTAGCTCTGCCTTGTAGCTTGGTGTCCTCTGTGGATCTGAACAGCATGATTTCATTCTGGTCTCTGATTAAACAGCAAAGGAACAGGCTAGGGACAAGACACTTTCTTCAGCTGCTATCACTTCATCAACTACAGACCGGCCCCTGTGGACCCTCCTGCTCATTGATCCAAAGGGTGTTCTCAGAAAGGTCCTCACCCCGCCACCCCACCCCGGGGTCTTCTCCCCCAGCTGCACTGCTTTGTGGCCCTCTCTTTACCTTTCCTCCCAGATCCTGTTCCTGCACTTGGGGGGGTGTCCTCGGGGACAGGTTCTGAAACCAGAGCTGCTGCATTCCCTCCCGTATCATCTTCAAAGCCAGCGGAGCGAACGAGCCTGCCTGAGATTCACATTATAGCTGGGGCTTTGGAAGGCCAGGGGCCAGCGGCAGCCGTTGCCAAAGCAACCAGGGGTGCAGAAAAGAGCAGAGGCTCTGGCCTGGCCTCCAGGGGTCAAGGAGTGGAGGGGAGGGCCAAGGGGAGGGCCCAGGTCCACTGTTTAGGAGCAAGTGTCCCAAATGTCAACCGAGGGTCCCTCTGCCGGCTAAGGACAGCCAGCGCCCCCCGCAGCGAGTGCCCTGCTGCATCCCACCGACAGGTGTTCCTGAGTATCTGCCACATCAGGGGTCCACCTGGCCCTGCAGAGCCCTTCCTTTTGTACAAATCCTCCCTCCCACCCACCTGTCTTCAGTCACATCCTCCCCTTCTCTCTTCCTCTGTTGGGACTCTCTTTTCCCTCCTTTCCCAGGTATGAGAACATGAGCATCGAAAGACTGAAACAGTAAGACATAAATTTAAAATCAGATGAAAACAAGGCCTGGGGAGGGATGGATGGTGGCCACCTGGGCAGGTTCACTCTGCAGCCTTAGCACCTCGACCTCCGAAGGGCCAGTCCCACCAACGTTAGAACCAGCAATCGGTGGGATCACCCCCATGAGGACCCCTCCTCCCTGGGGAATCAGAGGGACTTTGCCCTTTGAAGACCTTGAGAGACGTGGCCCTTCCTTTGCTCCCTGGGCCCCTCCGGCCCACCCCGAGCAGGCGTACCTCGGGAGGCAGCCTTCATGCATGTCCAGCCCCAGCTCTTTTACCTTCTAGAAGAGGAAAACCCTGTAGGTCCAGGTACTTATGGAGCCCCTTTGCCTGAGCACAGGTTTAAACCAGGGCTCACTTCTTTAGGTGCTCTCTGCTTCATTCCCACCACCCTGCAGGCTCGTTTCTTGATTTTGTAATAGTTCTTTGGGTTAACTTTGTCTTTCTTAAAATATCCTGATCAGAGGAATCAGGCAGAAGTGGAAATGGAGGCTCAGAGAAGGCTTTTCAAGAGGCAGGGTCGGGCTTCCCTGGTGGCGCAGTGGTTGAGAGTCCGCCTGCCGATGCAGGGGACACGGGTTCGTGCCCCGGTCCGGGATGATCCCACATGCCGCGGGGCGGCTGGGCCCGTGAGCCACGGCCACTGAGCTTACGCGTCCGGAGCCTGTGCTCCGCAACGGGAGAGGCCACAGCAGTGAGAGGCCCGCGTACCGCAAAAAACAAAAACAAAAAAACAAAAACAAAGAGCAGGGTCATCCCAGTGAGGCCGCGGTGGCAGGTGTCGTGTAGAAGGCAGGCGTGGGAAGGGGATGCCCGTGGTGTCTGCCTTGATGGTGGGCCGGCCTCCTGCTGCCAGGGGAGTGTGGAGGGACACCTGGCATCAGGAGGAGGTATCTGAGCGTCCACCTGGTTGGCTGTGCGTCTGGATGTGCCTTGAGAGTCTACAAACCATTGTTTTTATGGTCACAGGACATTTACGACCATCCACAGAACAGCAGGTGCTGGTGAGCTAGTGGCTGGGCACGCTGCCCGCACACTTTGGACCTGAGACCATGTCGGTCATTAACCAGGCGGCCCTCCTAGTGGGAGGCACAGGGGATGTGACAGCAAGAGCCTAACCAGGCCGGTGTGACCTGGGGCCAGCCTCCCGCCCCTTGCCTCCGTTTCCTCATGTGTGACGCGAATGGCAGCAGGCCTGGCCTCGCAGGGCCGCTGAGGGGAGTGGGTGAGTGAACAGCTGGGCCCGCCAGCCCCTGGTCATTCTTAGTTCCCTGGAACATTCTAAGTGCTGGGCCCTCTTATCATTACAAAGGTCAGAATCCTGGACTCCAGCTTGTTTCTGACTCTCGCCCGGCTGGATGGCACCCCCGACAACCTCTGAGCACCGCAGTCTTCTCCAAAGTCCCTGTGGTCCTTTATGCTGAGCTGGGACTGGTCCAGAGCAGCCTTCCCTGGCGGCCTCAACCGGGCATCCGCTCAAGCAGGCGGGCCCAGCCTCCTGCCCGCTGCCCCCTCCTCTGCAGCAGGCCTGGACAGCCAGGAGTTTTGCGCGTTAGTGTCAGATCATGAAGTCCCAGTACATTTGTCAGGCCCAGGAACGCTGTGTGCGGCCTGCTCCAGAAGGAGCAGCTGCGTTTTGTCCCCAGCCTCCTGCGGGCTGGCCTCAGCTCTGGGAGGAGGAGCCGCCTGGGCTGAGTGGGGCAGGTTGGGCGTTGCAGTAAGTCTGCAAGCAGGATGTTGTTCTGGAAGAGATGGGCACAGTGTTGAGGGCCTCTGAGGCCTGGCGGAGGCTGGATGTGCCGCTGCGAGCGATGGAACGGCCCGGATGTACCACCCAAAGCTGGTCACCAGGAGCCCCTGGTCCTCAACCACACCCATCTCCCAGGGCTCTTGTGAGCATTTTCTGCACAGAAAACCCTTAGCACAGGTCCTGACAGGTCGAATGAACACTCATTAATTTCCCATCTTTCCAACGGAAGACCCAACCACACTGACTTAAACATATACCAATGTAGTCCACCGGCCTCCAAGCCCTTTCCCTCCCCGTCTGGCCTCTGTAAAGTACCCATCACATGTGGAACCGTCTCAGATGGAGTGTGTTCCTCATGAGGGAGGGGCCCAGGGCAGTGCTGTGCATCTCAGTTTATTCTTTGGCTTTTAACCTAGCCACTTGCCCGGCACAGGGTTTCTCTCTCCGTGTCTCATTTCTGTTGGGGGGCGCCTGGCCTCAGGCTCTGTCCTTGTTGAAACCATGTTTGTAAGGCCTCAGAATGACTCAGACGCCAGTCATCTGCTTGCCCTCGGCGATGTGTTTAATCTCCCTGAATTTTGGGTTTCTCATGCTGTAATGTAGGCGGTGTGGTCAAGGTGACCAGGTCCGGGGTTTGTGGGTGTGAAAGCCATGTGAATAAGGGCTCTGAGAGCATGTACCCAGGGGGAGGCCCGGGGAACCTGTGAGTGCCCTGAGGAGAAGGAACCAACCCCGCAGGGAGGCCCAGAGCCACCCTCTTCAGTGTCAGGGCTGCAAAGAGCTTGTGGCTTTGGGATCCTGGTCCTTCTGAGGCCCAGCTCACCCAGGGAGGTGTGATTATTGCTTCAGAGGCCTGCAAAGTGCAAAGGTGGCCATGACAGGGTGGGGAGAGGGCTAACAAGGCCCCTCAAGCCTGGGAGCCCTGGAGGCGCCACACACACTCTGAGCTCCCGCCAGCTCAAGGCCAAGGCCACCGGGCAGCAATTCAGCAGGTGTGAGTCCTGCATCTAGGGAGGCCACCGCGAAGCTCTGTCCTTACCAAGTCCACGGCCCGAGGCCCGAGGCGGGAGAAAGAGGACACACAGATGGGACTGCTTTCAGCTCTGTGGTCACTCCCCTGTCCCTGTCCCTCGCCCAGAATCTACTGTCCAGGCTGCGTTTCTCCAACTGCCAGAGTTTCTGAACCCCACTCCTGGGCCCCAGGTGTGGAAGAGGTATGAGCAGGTGTGCCCACCTCCACGGGTGTGCAGGCAGGAGCGGCCCTTCTCCTTTGCTCCTGGATCCCACAGGGCTGGTAGAAACTTGGCCCCAATCATGGTCACGGCTAGATTTCCTCTTCCTCTGCTTTCAAAATCCCAGACACAGTAAGCATTCCATATGTTGTGTGAATAGATATCAAATTTATAAAAAAAAAATCTTGTGTCAATAACTTTGGCTCCCTGACCTTGTCCCCATCCACCTAAAGAGGATTCTAACCCCCGTGCATGGTACACATTAGGTGTTTACTAGATACTTGTTGCACAACTCCTGCTGCAAGAATTCTCCCCTAGAGCCCTGCCACCTGAGGAGTGACAGCTACACGACCCACGTCCCCCGAGGTCCTGAGAACAGAGGCTGTGACTCAGGAGCACAGAGCCCTCACGACAAGGTCCTGGGCCGTTGTACTGGAGGGACCTGGGCCTGGCAGTGTCCACGTGGGAGGGTGCACGTTCCTACGTGGCAAGCACCCCACCCACAAGCACAGACACGCGTTTGCATAAACGCGTGAGCTGTGAGCCACGTCCTTATTGGTCAATAGAACTTTATCCACAGAGTGACGGGCTCCGTGCAAGCCCTTCACTTGCTGAGCCTCTGCCCTACTGTCCAGACCACTGGTAGAACTGCAATGCCCCATGGCCCCTCCCCAGGTCAGACAGAGGCAAGAATGTCCCAGTCTCTGCTCCCCTGTTCACATGGAGAGGAGGGCTTGCAGAACGGGGTTGTCCCCTAGTGATAACGGCAAGTAATTCCACAGACACACGGGACCGATCTGACCCAGGACTAAAGGGGAGGGGTCTTGCAGATGCTCATTTCCACTCCAGAAGTCCAGCTCACACTGAGGACTTCCCGTCTTTTGGGAAGATTTGTGCTCGTGGTAACACATCAAAGATTGGATGTCCCTTTACAGCAGATAACCATCCTTTAAAGATGAATGAGCAAGCTTATTTGAGGGGCAGGTGGCCTCACAACAGTTTTTCTAGAGCTAATTCGGAGGCTCTGCTCCAGACCTTTTCTGACTTCTTCCCTCTTTTCCATCAAAGCACACCCACCAGGTGCCTGTGCTTGGTATGGGTGCCATGGATGAAAGGGAAGGATGGACTGGAGAAATGAGTGCTGGGTAACCATTAGCTTAACAGGTTCTATCTTCCCTGGCAAAATTATTTGTGATCCCATGAAAATACTTATGTTGCCATCAAGCTTTTGAACTGGTGATCTTCACGTCGGAAATGTCAGGTCTTAAGGCTGCTGGAGAAGGGACTTTGGGAAGCTGGGCTTCTGAGATTACAGTATTCGTTATTTCATTCAACCAACCAACTGATCAACAACAGCCCAACGTTGATTGAGTACCCACTGTGTGCACAGACATCTGCAAGGCAAAGCTCAACATCACACCTGGGCAGGTGAGACCCCGGGTGGGACTGGATAGGAATCAGGGCTATTGTTAGGGTGTGGAGTTCAGGACAGGGTGTCTGTGCTCAAGCACTACTTGAAGTCGGTTCAGATTGGTTGAGATTCTTTGAAGATTCCATTTTAAGGCACCTTAAATAGGCCCTTTCTAAAGGGGCCCCTGATGATGTAATTGTCACAGACTTGGAGTCCCACTGTCACGCTTGACTCTGGGGTCCACGTTTATGTACACAAGATGGTTGTTCACTTTCCATGCCTCAGTTTCCTCACCTGTCAGTAGGATTGTTCTATGGATTGAATGAGACAGTGAATACAAAATGCTTAGAAAAAGACCTGGTATATGATAACTGTTAGCTCTTATTACCACCAGATTGTTGCCAACTGAGTGTAGAACTTACAAGGACGTGGGCACCGTCCGTGCCAGTGGTCAGGCTATAAAGCACATCTCTGGACGACAGGGCTCCGCAGAGAAAAGCACAGCTGCTCTTGGGGTCACATGCTGGGACTTGAGGACAGTTGCCAGCTGTGTGACCTTGAGCAAATCACCTCCCCTCTTGGGGTTTTCATTTCTCGGCAGGAGGCAGAGTCAAAGGCCTTCCTTGCTTACCTCACACTCGGTAGCAAAATGAAATGAGGGGCTACACAGCTGTGAATCGTCCTCATCACCCTGCTTTTTTTAAAAAAAATTATTTATTTATTTTTGGCTGCGTTGGGTCTTTGCTGCTCGCGGGCTTTCTCTAGTTGCGGCGAGCGGGGGCTACTCTTCATTGTGGTGCACTGGCGTCTCATTGCGGTGGCTTCTCTTGTTGCGGAGCATGGGCTCTAGGCGTGCGGGCTTCAGTAGTTGCGGCTCACGGGCTCTAGAGCACAGGCTCCGTAGCTGTGGCACACGGGCTTAGTTGCTCTGCGGTACGTGGGATCTTCCCGGACCAGGGCTTGAACCCGTGTCCCCTGCACTGGCAGGCAGATTCTTAACCACTGTGCCACCAGGGAAGTCCCACTCATCACCCTGCGTCTAGGAGTCTGGAGCGACTCACCCAGGCAGGTGGGGGCCACGTTCTCTCCTGCTCAGGCCCCGAAACTTCCGCAGTGGGTGTCCTTCCTGGGCAAGCTGAGCTCTAAGCTGCTAGCTGGCAGGTGTTGATCTGACTCAGCCAGAGAAAAGGGAAAGA
>NW_006792683.1:6015680-6027290 GCF_000442215.2 Lipotes vexillifer
AGAGAGGAGAGAAAGGTGGGAACAGTGCAGGCAGGTATCTCTCTCTCCCTCCTTTCTTCCTGGCATTCTCTCTTCATCTCTCTTTCTTTCTTCTTTCTTTCTCACTTTTCCTCTTTCCTTTTTAATCACTTCCTTTCTGATTAAAGGAATTGTATCAGACACCACCTGGTCACATCTTCTCACTCTGGGTAGCAAACACTTGACCCTCTGTTTTGGAGCTGAAAGCCATTCTGAGTTGTTCAGAAAGGGACACAGGCAGGACTTTTGATGGGTCCCTGGGAAAGCGAGGCAGCGGCTGTGTCCCTTCTGGGGGAAACCCACGGGGCGGTGCAGCGTGCGGCACAGGGACAATGAGTGTCCCTCTCGGTGGGGATCAAGCAGGCTCGCCAGCATGAACAGACTGGGACGTGTGGGCATCAGCCTGGTGCCCTGATGAGGCTTCCTGGCCTCTGACTGTCGCCTGGCGGAAACTGATGTGATTCTCCAGATCTGATGCCTTATCTCGGGTCCCTCGGATGTGCCCACCCCGCTCCCCATCCTTCAGACCATGACTGTCATCCAGTCCTCCCGGGAGGTGAGTGGCCCCGGCTTTCCTCTAGAGTCTCCCCAGCCTGTGGTGAGGGGTGAGCTCTACCCACTTCCTCGTGTGCCACCCCCTCCGATCATCAAAGAGCCTCTTCTGGAGGCAAGCCTCCTCTTGGAATCCAAAGTTCCGGCTCTCCTAGCTGAAGATTCCGGGTTGGGCACTGGTGTCTTATCAGGAAGTGAGAAATGGATCCGGGGCCCTTCTTCCTTTTCGCTTTCTTGTATGAAACTTGAACACACTTTGAGGCAAAGTGGGCAACTCTGACTCGGTGGAGAATCTTGTGCACAGGGACTCAGGGGAAACAGAAGAAAGACAGACATTTCAGGACAGTATCTCATGATGGGGAGCAAAGTCGCCATCCTGGTGATGTCATCAACCCCCCCCCCATAATCTTACTACAGCAGGAGAGGGGCGTGTATGTGTTCCCCCCTCATCTGCATAGGAAACGTGCTCACTTGGGCACCTGAGGGCTTTCAGGCTTTGGTGGCCATGCCCCACTCTTTTGTGACTTCGTCTCGGCATTTCCTTGTGGACCCTTGGAAATTCTCAGCAGTGGAGGGGTGGGGTGGGTAGCATTTCTCACAGGCTGAGGGCCTGCCTGAGCAGACAGAGGCAGAGCAAATACATTTGGTTCTTACTTGGGATCCTACCTGAACCCAAAGCCGCATGAGGAAGGTCAAAGTTAACATCAAAAGCCAAGCTCCTGGGCACCCCCTGCAGTCCTGCCCCTCCCTCACACCGGTGTTCCCCATCCGAGTCACCGACAGCTCCAATTTTCAGTTGTTCTGGTCAGAAACCTTAGAGACCCTGATCCCTTGCTCTTCCTCTCCCTATGTTCAGTCCTCCAGCACATTCGGCCGGCTCTCCCTTCCAAATATGTCATGAATATGACCACCTATTGCAATCTCCAGTGTCGATCATCAGTAGCCTCCCAGTGGGCCTCTCTGCTTCCAGAACGGACGGTCAAGTCCTTGTTACCCAGAGTGAGATGTGCCCAGGTGTCTGATACAATTACTTTAATCAGGAAAGACGTAATTAAAAAGGAAAGAGGAAGGGACTTCCCTGGTGGTCCAGTGGCTAAGACTCCTTGCTCCCAATGCAGGGAATGCAATCCCGGGTTCGATCCCTGGTCAGGGAACTAGATCCCACATGCCGCAACAAGAGCTCGCATGCCGTAACTGGAGATCCTGCATGCTGCAACTAAGACCCGGCGCAGCCAAACAAATAAATAAACGGAAAGAGGAAGAGAGAAAGAGAGAGAAAGACGAAAGGGAGAGAGGAAGAGAGAATGCCAGGAAGAAAGGAGGGAGGAGGAAGGAGGGAGAAAGATACCTGCCCGCACTCTTGCCGCCTTTCTGCCCTAACAATACCCACTAAGTAAGGTGTCTATACACAGAAACGCACAAAACAAGGTTGCGTGTTAACCAGCAGCTGTAGGAGCCTAATTCTGTCTCTCCCCCCGGCCCAGGAGCGATGGTTTAGTGTCTGCTAATTCAGTGTCCGTGGCTATTTTAACGAACATCACTACCGTGAATAACAATAAGCAACCGTACTTTGTGTAATACTAAGTGAGAAATAAAGGAAATAAATGGAGGGAATCCGAAACACATGAAACAAATTAGCTAACAAAGCCCGAGAGGAGAGAAACTAGCATATCGTACTGCTTACTTAGATATGCATCTCCCAGCCCTCACAGGTTGCAACACTTTACAGGTGTGTTGCCTGGGCCCCATTCTCCTCCCTTCTAGCCTCTCTCTTCAGTTTGGGGGGTATTTTGACGCCTCTATGGTCAAAGCCAAGAGAACTGAGATGCTCTCTGCAGTTCGCCTTCGGCACGCCCTCTGATCACTTCTTCTCGTTCTCTACGGGATGTGAGGTGATACAGTTCCGTGTACACAGCTGCACAGGGTGATGAATTTTTACGCGTGGACACACTTGTGAAATCAGCACTGGATCAAGGTTTAATGATCCCTGATCCTCCTATCATTTTAGATCTGAGCCACCTACCTCCTCTTACCTGATGAGTGATCTTAGGAATGACCTCACCTGTCGGAGAGACCGCACCTACTACACCCACATCCAGGTGTGGCTTTTCTATTTAGGTTCAGTAACATGGCCATAAATTAATAAAATACATTTGATATCATTCCTATCACAAAACAAAACAAAATGCACACAGGTATCGGCAAAGGAGAGTTATTCCCTTCAACCACAATGAAAAATACTGGTATTATTTAATTAGCTGATTCTCTTATGATTCCTTAAGGAAGACAAGTTTTGAGCAAGGGAGTATTCCGCCTTCGCACTGGGCAAACATTTATAGATGGTTTTACTTTAACAAAATTTATTTAAATCTACACCTGAGTATTTTTGCCCCCAAAATATCTTCATAATATCTTGAGAAGTCAAATGTGTGCAGTATGTTTGCTTCCCACAAGATACAGCAAGGTTGGTGAGATGACTTCCATACATGCCCATCTTTTGTGCATTTATGGCTAGCTTAATTTTTGAGCCAAATCACCCGTCAGAGTAGTTTCTGATCATGTGTATGAGAAAAATCTTCAAAATAGTTGTTATATTTATAGTGTGTATGTATATGTGTGTGTACAAATATTTAAATATATATTAAAAATATATATCTATTTATATTTAGACACATATTTAAAATATGTATTTGTTTCAAAAATATATATTTTAAGATGTTTTATGATCTTGCATTGTGGGATTTGTGCTGTGCAGGGACCCACAGCAGCCCCATTTTATTGCTGGATGAGCCAACACCAAAGGAAGATAACCTATTTCCTGCTCCCAGGGAAGGATTTTCCTGCCCTACCCAAAGCTCACCAGTGCTGGAGTCATCCTAGCTACGAGGAAACAAATGGGAGGTGCACTCAGCCCTGATCCTGGTGGAAGCTGAGCTCTGACTCACTTTGACTAACACAGGACAAGGACAAGCCCCTGCCTGTGGGCCCATTCCTAAGAGGAGGCTGGTGGGGTGGAGGGTTGTCATGGTGATGGCCAGTCATCATGATTATGGAGAAAAGAGAAATCTGGCTTAAGATGAAATATGAGTCTTAAAAGGAGGGAGCGAGCGGATCTGGGAGACAGTGGGAAAGGAAGGCAGTGGGAGCATCTGAAGGCCTAGAGGAGGGCCTATCACACGGTTATGGAAGGGACACATAACAGCTGCTGTTGGATGCTGCTGTAACCAATAGCAACGGGATGTCCCAAACCAAGATGAGAAAGTACTGGGGCTCCTCCCGGAAGCCGGTAACCTGTGAATCTCACAGAAAGCTCCCTCAGCCTGGCAGGAAGACTCTCAGAGACAATGAACCGTGGGCCACGGTGGGGATGGGCTCCCCCACAAGCTGTGTTGAGTTGCTTCTCTTCCTTTTCTGTGCAGCCAATTGTCTGCCGATACTGAGCTCGGTATGCTCCCTGGAGGTGGTCTGAAGCCCTGTAGGCCACCCATCCTCCCCAGCACCTTGTCTCTGCCCCCAAGACACCGGGTCCTTGGCCAACAGCCCCCTCCATCCCCTCCCCTACTACATCAACAAGCCTCAGGTGAGGGCAGGAAGGGATAAAGGGGAGGTGAGGGAAGAGTCTGAGCCTCTGCCTCTCGCCTCCCCTGTGTCTCGTCCCACCAGCCTCCCAGCATCGGCAGGGAACAGCTGACTCTACCCTGAGTCACACCTTCTCAGCCAGAGACAGCTCATTCCCTGGCCCCGTCCGGACAGACTCCTCGAGACTCTCTAATCTGCACTGAGGAAATTCGGAATCGTCACCTGAGCCTCCGCCTCCTTCCAGAGCAGGACAGACGTGTGTTTGTGGCTGATGGGGTGGATGGAGGTGTGGGAGCACACGTCATCGTGGTCCGCAGCGCACAGCTTTCCAAATGTTCCAGAAAATCAGGGTGACCCCCCCCCCCGGACACCCCTGGGCCTCTGATGACTGGCTAGTGCAGCAAAAAGCCTCATTAGCAGGTCCTTAGAAAAAGAAAAAAGACCTAGGGCTCATTTACACACAGACATCATTCTAGAAACCGTCAAGCCCCAGCCAACCACCAAAGGCAAAGAAAGAAGGAAATTTATTATTTTGGCATCTACCACAGGCCAGGACCCTGTTCAACGCCTCTTTGTGTTGTTCTGATAAACACAGCTCTGTCAGGTAGACGAGACAGAAGCAGTCAGTGCAGGTGTTCTCCAAATCATTTCGTTTTCCACGCTTCCTGCCCCTCCTCCCCCTACTTCCAGATGGGGGACGTGGCTGAAGCGATGTACGCCTCTTCCAGGCTGGCCCCAGGCCCCCTCCTCTCTAGCTTCCTCTCTCCCCCAGTCAGCTGGTTAAGGCAGCAGGTCTGGTGGAGGATCATGTGCCACAGGGCCGAGCAGAGCCACCTGGAGAACCGCACGATCACTCTGCTTTGCCTGAGACAGAAGTTAGTCACCAAGGCTTGCGGATGCTTGTTACAGCAGCTGGTACTTCCTTGGACGAATACAGCAGCAATTATACACGCTTTATGTATGACACAAATGGCACAAAAAGAATACGTAGTGAAAACACAGATCTCCCCAACTTCAAAGTCCCTTCCCTTTGGGGAACTCTGGGCTATTGTCTTTGGTGTTCATTTCATTGAGATTTCAGTTGTGTTAATTGAAATGTCCATGTCCTCTCTTCCCAGAGGTCAGCCTTGGTCTGTGGGGTCATGAAGCCTCAGTGGCTGAGGTCACGAAGGTGGTGATGACAGGCCTTTCTGCTGCTGGGGGGCTGTCCCTTCAGGGCCTCCTCATTCCTTTATGGAGACATACCAGGTGGGGAGGAAGCGTGAGGACACGACTCTGGGGACAGAGGTACAGGAAGAGCAGAGGAATCTGGCTGCTGTCACTCGAGGGTTTCAAAGAAGAAAATGTCCACATCCCTGAGAAAGAAACCATTTTGGGGCTGGCACACTGCACTGGCACAGGCTCTATACCAGGACTCATCAGGGCCTGTGCTGAGCCCCGCTCTCTATGTCCAGGCAAGAGTGTGAAGTAAACACAGCCCTGGGCCTCCGAGTTTGCTTTGGGGGACCAAGGAGGTGCCGCTGATGGGAGCAGATGAATAGTTAAAGAGCAAACAAGATGCCTCTAAGAGATGTTCCACCTTTTGTGACAGGGGTGGGGCTGTCAGACTGCTTTCCAGCCCTGAGAGTGGCTATGGTGAAGACGGGCCAGGTGTAGAGATAAACCTGGGTGGAGGGTTAGGACCAGAGCACGGGGTGGTGGTCGTGATCGGGAGCAAGGAGGGGGCCGAGGAGGTGATGTGAACTTGGGAGGGGACTGTCAGGAGAGGCAGAGTCGGGAGCCTTGCTCTGCCACTCGGAGCTTTTGCCTCTGGGAAGCGTCATTAACCTTCCTGCACCTTGGTTTCCTCATCTGTAAAATGGAAGTCTCTCCCTATAGAGTGTACTGAAGACTGAAGGATTAATTCATGCAAAATCTTCAAACTCCTCATGCTAAGCTCACAGGCAATGCTAGGTATTGCTGTTATTTACATTACTATTATCACTGATGGTATGCTGACGGTGATAAGAAGCCAGAGGGACATTGTCCACTGAGTAAAGTCCAGCGTCCTGGGCACCTGTTCGAGCCCCCATGTGCTCTGACTCACCTTTCCCATCATCTCCTAATAGAACTGGACAACCTGTCAGCAGATGTTCAACCAGCAGGTTGCACAAAGAAGGGAATGAACCCAACACAGACTCTCCCAGACCCTCCCCAAATGGCTGTGCACCATGACCCTCAGCCAGCCCTTCATCTGGGATTCATACGACATGCAGGGTCCACTTGGCTGCAGGGTCCTTTCCCAGGCTGGTCATAGGGTGGGGATGCATGGGTCAAATGGATTCTAACTGCAGGTATGGAAGGATCTCCCAACTCTGCCCGCCCATCCTCCTGGGTCCTCCTCACGGGCGGGAAAGGAAGCTGGTGGTCATCTCACAGTAAGGCCACTGAAGATATTCTGCAGCCCCGCTCTGGGGGCAGCCTGAGGACCGCCCCCCTTCCATCTCGAGTCACTCACTGGGATATGGTGTCCAGGGTGGGAGGGGAGGCCAGCAGAACAGAAGCAGATGGCCCCAAATCCCACCCTTTACAAGACAGCCATCCCGTCTGGCCAAGACTAGAATAAATCAAGCCTAAGGAGGAGCGAGGGTCATGGTTGGGATGTTTAGTGACCAGATCTCTGAAATCGTAGTCACGGCTAAACGTTTTCTCTGTGGACACCTTCCTCCCTCTCTGTGTCGCCCCGATCTCTCCACCACTGAGCTTCCATGAATTTAATGACGGTGCCACTTACTTGCTATGTCACCTGGTACCTCGGAGCATTATTTATGGGTGATAGTAATAACCCACCTTTATAGGGAACTGGTACGTGCCAGGCCCCTGGGTACCTCTGCACTTAACCTTCCCAACAAAGCTCATCCCCATTTTACAGATGAGGAACCGGACCTTCAATAACTTGTCCAGCAAGGCACAAACTCTAGTACATGGCAGGGCTGGACCTTGACCTCTCCCCAGCCTCGGACCAGTAAACTCAGCTCTTCACCTCCGGAAACTGTATCACCGGCTCTTTGAGAGCCACTGTTGGGTGGTCATGTTCCTGCTAATCTCAACAACCAGCCACGGATGGATTGCTTGACTCGCAAGACTGTTTTAAATAAAATAGAATGTGTTTCTCTTAAGGTGTCCAAATCCTTAAGAAGATCATTTCCAACTCGTTTCCAAAGAATCTTTGGATGGGATCAGTCCATTACCCCCAGCCCTGTGGTCAAGACCCCTCCCCCTGCACCCACACCGAGCTTTTGCCATCAGCGCAAGCTGTCTGGAGACAAAGCCAAGAGCGAGAGGCAAAGACTCAAATCTATTTCGGGGAAAAATCTGAAGGGACTTGAGTAAAAGTTCTGCAAACAACACTACATTTAATTTTAGATGAGAACCCGACTGGCCCTTGCCCGTTAGTTTTGGTGATGTGACATTGTTTAAAGTTTAAATATTCTCTGCATTTTCCTCCCAAGGCTGCAGTTACATTAGAGGCTGGCTTGAAGGACCAGATATTTACGGATGTGCATGTCTACTGATTAGGCCTGGCTGCCTGTGAGTTTTCCAAGCCACCGGGGAAGGTGTGCTTTGTACAGAGCGAGAGGGTATGTGTGAAATGTTCTTTGAATAATGAACGCGAGGTGCTCTGAGAAGACTTGACTTTATTTAGACATTCCGTTTCTTCGCAGTTTCCTCCCCGGAGGTCCCTTGGCTCTCTCTCCAGACAGTGTGTGTGTGGTAAGAAAAAGGCAGTGTGCGGGGGGGTGGGGTGGGGGGTCTGCAGGGGTGGTGGGTTGTGACTGCAAATCAGGGGAACGTAGATTTTTCTTACGAGGGAGATTGCATCATTCATACTTGAAAATCCCACGTGGAACAACTTGGTTAAATATTTATATGGTCCAGGTTACCCAGAGGTATTGCAGATCTCGGGGAAGAGTAAAAAAAAAAAAAAAAAAAAAAAAAAAAAAAAAAAAAAAAAAAAAAAAAAAAAAAAAAAAAAAAAAAAAAAAAAAAAAAAAAAAAAAAAAAAGCCCACTTGATCAAAGATCAAAAGTTCACCAATGGCAATGGTCAGTGCAAAACTGCACCAAGGGTCTACACTAAAATATGTGCTGACACAGTACTCTCAATTTATTAAGCACTTTGCTGAGGCATCCTCTGTGGAGGGGAAGACCCATAAAAAGTTCGTGCACTTACCAAAAAAAGTACATCTATGTAAAACTGAGTTACGGCTGTAGGATGAATCTCTCATATAAGGACGCTTGGGAGAGAATTTCAGATTGTATCAACTGTGATTTATCTGGGCCCCAATACACTGAAGTATGTAACGATCTTGACTTGGAACTACACTTCCTTCCTCCAAAGTCTCTCCCGCCTCCAAGACAGTGATTTCAGGCAGGATGCCCTTGTCACTTGTAAAGGGCGATAGAACCAGACAGCTGGCTGATTCTGTGATGCTGAAAACACCAGAGCTGTCCCCAGACGCTGGGCTCCTTGTTAAACTCAATCTAGTAAATATCTTGGAAGCACTTTCTTTGTGCCAGACATTCCAGGGCATTTGGGAATCAAAGGTGAGATCAATACCACACACACCAAGTTTCAAGTCCCCTGGGAGGAGCCCAGGGGAAACCTTCCCCAACAGGTGGTGCTGTTGATGGATGGTTAGCATGGTGCCTCCTTCCTGCGTCCAGATGGAGACCATTGCCTTGCCCCTCGTTTCTGCCCAGGACCCCGCTTCTGAAGTAGGCAGCTGGAGGGCACAGTGTCCTTCCCCACACCAGGAGGGGGCCCGGGGCTCCTGTTAGCGTCGGGGCATGTGTGCCCAGAAGTATAGGAGCGAGGTCCAGCCCTGTCCAGCCTTGGCCACTGCCCTCCCAGGTTCGGGCTGGAGCCTCCTGCCTCCGCTCCGGGCTCCTCGGGGTCGGGATGAAGAGGAGAGATGCAGGGGGCAGTGGTGCTGTGGTCCAGAGTGGTCTTTTCATGCCAGGCACCATTGCTGGCCTTCTCCAGGGGTGAGTCCCTAGTACAGCAGCTTTCCCCGATGTGGGGGACACCCTCGCTAGCTGGGCTCCTGTCTACTTCCCTTAGCTCTGCTCCGGCTGTGCACCCCTGCACAGCCCCCAGGAGCTGCCTTCCTTCCGGGTTAGCCTGTCCCTTCTGCAGCGTCCGCTCAGCTCATGGGAAGGCTCGTGCCACCCTCCCACACCACAATGCAGAAGTGCCATCTGAACGTGCTAGCTGGCTCCCCTTGTCCTGTGGGGGGGACCCCCCCACCCCAGGCAGGCGCTGAGTTCAGTCTTCTTCCAGACCATGCCCCCCAGCGCTGTGGTGAAGCAGTGGCACCACGAGGGTCTCTGGGGTGTGACTCCTCAGCCAGAAAACTCAGTGAGTTCTCTGCGGCCCCACACTTTGCTTGTGATCAGAATGTGGGGCTGGGGAAGGAGAAATGCTGTCTACTCAGACTTTCTCCAGGAGAAAAGAGGCCTGGAAAGAGCACGTGATGAAGTGTCTGAAGGATGGTGTGGGCAGTAAGTTAAGCTCCGGAGGATCTCGAGGAGGGAGAGGTCAGCTGGGATTTCCTCCTGGAATGCCAGGTGGAATTTCTTGCTGGATTGTAACAGGGCAGTCGCTACTTTCAAAAGGAGCTGCCTTTGATGTATTGTTTGCTCCCAGCTCTAAGATCAGATGTACCCACAACAACTTCCCCTGGTGCTCAAACAGGACATGCATGGAGATGAAACATTTGGCCTGGCTGAGCTCAGGGAAGGTCTGGTTATTAGGGGAGAAAATGTCCAGTCTGAAAGATGCCAGGTGACTCATAATGCAGAGAAGTTTCTTTGATGTGAGATGGGCAATTTTATCTCGTGAGGTGTCAGCGTACTGCGCGGGGAGCTCCTATACGTGCGGGGCCCAGCAGATGCCCCAGGGGGTGTGCACAACCTGGGAACAGGGTCTGGGCTCCCTGTGAGGGAGGACTTCCTGATTATCAGGACCTTCTCCCAACGCAAGGTGGAGAGCTCCCCATCACCAGAAGTGTTCACGTAGAGTCTGCACAAGACAACGTGTGGTGCTGGACTCGAAGCTTCTTGCCAGTCCTGATAAATTCAAAGCTCCTGGAAGCGTAGGTCTGTAGAGACCTCAGACCCCTGGTGGTTTGGAAGCGCTGATGATTATTCAGCCCCGATTGTCTGGTCTTCATGAGACTGATGCTTTTATGGTTTGGTTTTCTCCCTGTGGGGTCAGATAAATGTTAACCCTTTATCTCAGGAAGGCAGCAGGAGCAAGTGACAGGCTCAGAGTTGCACTTGTTTAGGGAGTGAGGGTTGGAATTCATACAACCCTATGTTTTATGAGCCTCCAGGAAAGGCTGTCATGGCAGCACCTGTAAGACAGGCTGGGGCCTGGGACCCCTTCCTGCAGTGCTGCAATGCTTGCCTCTGGACACACCTCTCCTCGTCTCCTCGAGCAACAAAATACAAAGAAACTATAAGGGACTAAAAATAACTGCCTGCCTGCCTGCTGGCGAATTTGGGCAAATTCTGGACAAGATACAAAGAGACCAAAAAAACCCAACTGCCACCCCCGAAGAGCCAGGGAGCAAAACAGGGTGTCAGGAACAAAATCAGGGTCCTGTGCGTGCCCCCTGCACCCAACACCACCAAAGGGGTGGGCAGAACACCTAAGCCCCCCCTCCAGCCGGACCCATGGACACACCCCTACCCTCACCCATATAAGGAACCAGCTCGCGCCCCACCTTGGGAAGCAAGCAATGGAACTTGTTTGTTCTTGCTCCTCCCTGCTGCAGCAGGGGCCCCAATAAAGCCTTGCTTGAATTTCTTGTCTGGCCTCTGATCAATTTCTATTGATTAAGGGGACCAAGAACGCTGGTCAGCAGCAGGTGCATAGGCCAGAGCCCCAGGAGGGTGGAGGTACCCAGCTCTCCCGGCATGAATCGCCAGGCCTGCCAAGATGCTCATCACTTAAGTACTGCTTTATCCCAGGCCTTGGATTTGGAGGGAGAGGAGAGGGGGAGTTTTCACCTCTCTTGCAATGTATTTCTATGGTATAGCAGTTGCTTATAGCATTAAAAAAAATGCAAAAAATATATTTTAACATTTCTCACTTAGAGCAAAGTGATCCCTATTACTATGCAGCTCCCTTAGGGGCTGGACTGGGTCATTAACCTAATAACACCCCCTGAACCCTGAAGCATGGCTAGTTCATCAGTTCACTACAATGGAATGATCTGGAAAGAAGGAATGCATAACTAGTCAAGCGAGTGTTGGTTTTATGGGTGACTGGTCGTGGGATGGTAGACAGGGGGGTGTTTTAGATCCAGGGTCTCTGATCATAACATTCCTGGGCTGCAGGATCCAGCATTTTCTAACTGTGCTTCCCAGAGACCTAGGAGTCAGTGGGGGGTCCTCTCCCACCCCCCCCCCCCCC
>NW_006792683.1:6027363-6037265 GCF_000442215.2 Lipotes vexillifer
AAAAGTTCACAGGCATCCCTCTTTCCGTGCAGCCAGGCCTGGCAGGTCTTCATGGGGATGGGGCAGTGAGAAGCTCCGCCTTTTCTGAGAAAAGCCAGGGGTCCCCAGTGTAAAGGGTGGCTCAGGGTTTGTGGGAACATGGCAGTGGGAGGCTCCGGAGAGCTGAGCGCTCCCAGTCAGGGTCTTGCGGGGGCAGAAAGAGGACAAACTGTTTCCCATTCAGGGACCAACCGCTCCGGCACTGGGATTCTGGACCTGCCATCAGTGGTTTGCTCTTGGCCGGCCTCAGGGTCCTGCACTTCCTGACCTTGTGCGGAAATGTGATGTGTGTGGACATTTCTCTGGGATGCAGGGGCTGTCAGGTGAGGGGAAGTGGGGGGTGACTGTGACAGTTACACTCCCAGAGGGGTTCAGAACCCCTACTGATGTTGGCTACATGGAGACCTTGAACCTCATCTCCTAGTTCCTTTCTCCAAGTAACTTCTTGAGCTGCCCTCGTGCTTCCTTCAGGGGGGAAACAAAATGCCCTCAAGCCTCGGAATTTGGCATCATTATTGTGCCCTAGATTGTTTATTTGTGTGTGTGTGTGTGTGTGTGTGTGTGTGAATGAGTTGGGATTTGTAAGCTGGTTGTGACTCGGGGCTGGAGCATCCGTGCTTCCTCCCTCGCCCTTCTTTCTGTTTGGACTCAGACTCCTCTGCTCTGAAGACGCGTCTTTTCTGTTGCCCCCAGAGCCCTGTCTGTCCCCTGATCTGTGCTGTTCCTCAGGGCACAGGTCCAATGGCGTGCCAGCAACTGGGGCCAATGGCGGTAGCGGAAACCGAGACTGGTCTGGAAAAATATTTGTTTAATTAGCAGAAATGATCTGTGTGAGCCTCTGTGGGACCAGCATCCACTTTTAACTGGCTGGCCTGGAGCCGAGCCTGATGAGTTTTCCTGCAGGACTGTTTTTGGTTTTGAACTGAGCAATGGGTGTTGGGCTCCAGCCTGAATGCCAGCCCGGAGAAGGCTGAAACGTGGCCCTGTGCTTGCCCTTGACTGGCAGTGCCGAGTGCACTTGAGGAGCCTCGAGGGACATGCAAAGGGGTGCTGCTCTGTGGGTGTGGACTGCTAGCTGGAGAGGAAGGTGACTCCAGGAGAATGACCTGCAGGGAGCTGAGCCCCATCAATTACGGGACCCGTGTTGCCTACGACAGCTCTTGATGTGGGGGAGGGCAGGAGCCTCAGGTCCTCAGAGGGAAATCCATGGGGGTCACCGAGCCACACAGAGCGAGGTAGGTGGATGGTCCCACCGGATCATCTCAGATTTGGCTTTAAATCAAAGCAGCCTATGGAAATCCCAAGGTTCCACAGAGAATGTGCTGGAAAGAGAGGGGATAACACCAGGGAAACCCACTGGTTCTCAAGCTCGAGGTCTGGATTGCTAGGGACCCACAGAATGGTCCACTTCATTCTCAGACCCTAAAACCACCCTTGTCGCCCTAGGACTCCACTCGGGACTCTGGGCTGTCCTGTGTCCATCAGGGCTTTTTGGGTGAGAGCCCTTGGGGTCACCTTGGAGCAGCAATGCCATTTTCCAAGAGGTATAGTTTACAGAAAGGTAGATTTTCTCCAGGGACCTACCCTCTAACCCTTCATAACCAGTCCCTTTATCATGCCCTCCTCGAATTATCCTAATAGGAAAACCATCCTCTCTGGACTTTCCTATAAGTGAGGTTTGACAGTGTCATGCTCTAAGAACAAAGCTCCTCAAACACATGTGCTGGAGAGCAAACAAGTGATGGAAAGTTAAAAAAAATCCTGGGGCTCAGGGCCGCAGTATTGTATGGAATTACGGCCCACACTCTGGACTGGTGCTGGGTAGGACACGTGGGCACATGACTGGGTTCACAGGGGCATGGATGAGAACAGGACTGCCAGCCTATCTCCTGGGATCCCTCACCGAGTGCAGGCGACTAACTGGAAATCATTTGTCCTGGGGACCCAGCCCGGATAATTACACTGAAAACCTCCCATGGTCCTATGTGTACCCAGCCTCCCAGCCACAGGTAGGGGGATGCCAGACCGGAGAGACTCTGCTGCATGACACAATACTATATATAGAAAACCCTAAAGTCTCCAGAAAAAACCTATTAGAACTAGTAAATGAATTCAGTAAAGTTGTAGGACACAAGATTAATATACAGAAATCTGTTGCTTTTCTATACACTAATAATGAACTATAAGAAAGAAAAGCAAGAAAATAATCCCATTTATAATCGCATTAAAAAAATACCTAGGAATAAACTTAACCAAGGAGGTGAAAGACCCACACTCTGAAAACTGTACAACAATAATGAAGGAAATTGAAGATGATGCAAAGAAATGGAAAGATATCCTGTGTTCGTGGGTTGGAAGAATTTAATATTGTTAAAATGCCCGTATTACCCAAAGAAATCTATGGACTTAATGCAATCCCTATCAAAATACCCATGACATTTTTCACAGAACTAGAACAAATCATCCTAAAATTTATATGGAACCAAAAAGACCCCAAATTGCCAAAACAACCTTGATAAGAAAAACAGAGCTGGAGGCGTCACAGGCCCTGAATTCAGATTATACTACAAAGCTACAGTAAGCATGGTACTGGCACAAAAACAGACACATTGATCAATGGAACAGAATAGAGAGCCCAGAAATAAACCCACACTTATATGGTCAATTAATCTATGACAAAGGAGGCAAGAATAATCAATGGAGGAAAGACAGTCTCTTCAATAAGTGGTGCTGGCAAAACTGGACAGCTACATGTAAAGGAATGAAATTAGAACATTTCCTCACATCATATACAAAAATAAACTCAAAATGGATTAAAGACCTAACTGTAAGACCTGAAACCATAAACTCCTAGAAGAAAACATAGGCAGAACACTCTTTGACATAAATCAAAGCAACATTTAAAAAAAATCTGTCATCTAAGGCAAAAGAAATGAAAGCAAAAATAAACAAAATGGGACCTAATTAAAATTAAAAGCTTTTGTACAGCAAAGGAAACCAAGCAAAGCAAAAAAGACAATCTACTGAATGGGAGAAAATATTTGCAAATGATATGACCGACAAGAGGTTAATACTCAAAGTACATAAACAGCTCATACAACTCAACACACACACACACACACACACAACCAAACAATCTGATTAAAAATGGGCAGAAGACCTGAATAGACATTTTCCCAAACAAGACATACAGATGGCCAACAGGCACATAAAAAAAATGCTCAACATCATTAGTCATCAGAGAAATGCAAATCAAAACCACAATGATATACCACCTCACACCTTTCAAAACGGCTATCATCAAAAAGTCTACAAACAACAAATATTGGTGAGGATGTGGAGAAAAGGGAACCCTCTTACACTGTTGGTGGGAATGTAAATTGGTGCAGCCACTATGGAGAACAGTATGGAGGTTCCTCAAAAACCTAAAAATAGAACTACCATATGACCCAGCAATTCCACTCCTGGGTATATATCCAAAAATAAAAACCAAACCAAAACCACTAATTTGAAAAGAGATATGCACCCCAATGTTCGTAGCAGCATTATTTACAATAGGCAAGAAATGGAAGCAACCCAAGTGTCCAACAGCAGATGAATGGATAAAGAAAGTACGGTATATATACCCAATGGAATACTACTCAGCCATGAAAAAGAATGAAGTGTTGCCATTTGCGACAACATGGATGGACCTAGAGGGTATTATGCTTAGTGAAATAAGTCAGAAAGACAAATACTCTGTTACCACTTATATGTGGAATGTAAAAAACAACAAATGCACATAACAAAACAGAAATAGACTCACTGATATAGAGAACACACTAGTGGTTACCATGGGGAGAAGAAAGCAGGGAGGGGTGAGATGGGGTAGGTGGTTAAGAGATACAAACTATTAATGTCTAAAATAAATAAGCTACAAGGATATATTGCATAGCACAGGGAATATAGCCATTATTTTATAACTATAAATGGAGTATAATCTATAAACATATTGACTATGTTGTATACCTGAAACTAATATAATATTGTAAATCAACTCTACTCCAATAAAAAATAAAATAAAATGAACGTCTTCAAGGCAAAGAGAGACACTGCTGGCGTATTAGCCAGGGTTCTCCAACAGGGTATATAGAGATATAGGAGATTCATGCTAGGAATTGACTCACACGATTATGGAGGCTGAGAAGTCAGAAGTCCCACCATCTGAGAGGCCCAGGAGAGCTGGGGTGTGATTCAGTCCAAGTCCGAAGGCCTGAAAACCACAAGCACCGATGTCTGAGGGCAGGAGAAGTTGGACGTCCCAGCTCAACAGAGAGAGTGAGTTCCCCTTCCTCCACCTTTGGTTCCACGAGGGCCCTCAAAGAATTGAACGTGGTCCATCACCTTGGGGAGGGGGGTGAGCTTTCCTCACCCACCGATTCAAATGTGAATCTCTTCTAGAAACGCCCTCGTAGCCACAGGCAGAAATCATATTTTACCAGCTACCTGGGCATCAGTCAGCCCCATGAGGTTGACACCTAAAATCAACCATCACACAAGCTGAAGCAGCAAGAGAGAAAAAGGGTCAGGGTTGGGTTCAACGGTCACCCTATTAGATTCCAAGACTTTTCACCCTTGGCTGAGACAGGCCGGTGGTGATGCAGGAGGAAAGAGTTCGGGAAGGATGTGATTCTCTCCGCAGGAGAGAGCTGTGTTTTTACGAAGAAGCTGCAGAAACACTCAGCATCTCAGAGGCAGAGGGTCGGGGTGGGGAGCTGAATCCCTCTGTGGCTTTTCCAACGCTTGTCAAAACAACTTCATGGCACCTCAGACACGCCAGCATCCGCCAGGCCCCCTCCCTCCGAGGCTGGGGTCCCAGGCCCATGTTTCCGCGTTTTAATAATCCCAGCGGTTCCCTTTGCTGCCTCAGCCTCCGGGGGTGATACTGTCAAGTTCTCTTTACCTTTTGAGTCACCAGAGTAGCAATTTTATACCTTATGTAACTATATGTATCGAATCTTCTCCATTCTGGTACCTGGCGTGGGCTGTCTTCTGTCTGAAACCCGCCCTGCGCCTCTGCAGTTTGTGGGTGTGAGCGAGTCCAGCCTGGAGAAGCGGGGAGGGGAGCCCAGTGGAGGCTGGAGGATACAGGTCAGCGAGGAGCGAGTCTGGAAGGCAGTCTGCGTCACTCCTGCTGCCCGAGGCTCTGGGGCCGTGTGGTCAGGGGCCTGGGTGGTGTCGGGAGAGGGAGGAATCAGGAGACCTCTCCTCTCTCAGTTCTGGGCTGCACTGGGGGCTGCGTGTTGCACGCTTTGCTGCCTCTTCTGGCCCTTCCGTGTCAATGTCCCTGCAAAGAGCCAAGTCACCAGAGCAGGTCTAACTCCCGACCCCGCTGCCTGCCACCCGCCACTGCCGCTTGTTCGCCGGTGCCTTCAGCGGCCCTTGTTAGGACTGGGAGAGTGGCTCTGGGGTCTGGCCTGGGAGAGACTGAGTTCCTCCAGGCCCGGTGCCTGGGTCCTGTCCTGGCCACCAGTCCTCAGGGAACTCGGGGTCCCTTCTGCAAACCCACACCCCCTGGACTGCCCCGACCTGCTCTTGGCAGCTCTAACTGGTTCTACAGGCTGAGGCTGCCTGGGCTCAAGCTGGGCCCTAGGGAGGTCTGGAAGCTGTCAGAAAAGTGAGGGCCTTGTGGGAATGAGGCAGGCTTGGAGGCTCCCTGTTACGTGCCCCCGAATTCCCATCTTGAAGCCCTAACCCCTCCCCCAGCACCTCAGAACGTGACTATTTGGAAACAGGGTCTTTACAGAGGTGATTTGTTAAAATGAGGCCCATAATCTGGCTGGTGTCCCTATAAGAAAAGATTAGGACAGAGGGAGAAGCCAGGAGTGCGTGTGCCCAGAGGGATGGCCACGTGAAGAGGGTGGCCACCTACACAGCAAGGAGAGAGGCCTCCGAGGAGACCAGCTGTGCTGACACCCTGATCTCGGACTCCCAGACTCCAGACTGAGACAGTGACTGTCTGTTGTTTAAGCCCCCGTGTGGTGTTCCGGTATGGCAGCCGGAGTGGACTCAACTGGTCCCCACATCTTCTCCAGCTGATTTGAATCATCCTTGAGCTGGTTTCCCTCTGTATTAGTTTCCTGCGTGTGACAAATTACCACAAACTCAGTGGCTTCAAACAACACAGATGCATTCTCCGACGGTCCGGGAGGTCAGAAGTCTAGAACCAAGGCTTTGAGGGGCTGGTTCTTTCCGGAGGTGTCGGGGAGAATCCGTTTCCTTGCCTTTTTCTAGAGGCTGCACAGTCCCTGGCTCGTGGCCCCTTCCTCACCTACTCCACCATCCGGGAGCTCCTGCTGCTGACCTGACCCTCCTGCCTGCCCCTTGGAAGGAAAAGCTGGTGGTGTAGTTTCAGTCCAAACCCGAAGCAGGGGAGCTGCTGTCCGAGGGCAGGGAGGACGGAGGCCCATGTGCGATGACCCTGTGGTCACACTGGCTATAATCCAACCGCATAACCCAGGGATTCTCCCAGCTCAAGACTTTTAGTTTCGTCATATCTGCAAAGTCCCTTTTGCCTTGTGAGTCCCAGGTCCTGGGGATTAGCATGACATCTTTGGGGAGATATGGTGTGGTTCAGCCCCACTCCCCTCTCCATTCCGGCTCCCTAACTCATGCCCCCTTACAAATCATCAGAGGCTGCTGGGGAAGCAAAAGATATGAGGTGTCCCGGCCTCCCACCCAGCCACTGCTTCCACATCGTCCCCACTAGGCCTCCACAGTGGGGGGCCAGTGAGAAGAAAGGCCTAGTCCTGCTCTGCAAGTCCATCCACTGTGGCACAGAAATGCTGAACGGCTGAAAGGAGTGACTTAAAATCAGGGTCTGGGCTCTGGGCATTGCCCTCTGAGTGCAGGTGCTCATCCAACAGGGGCTTTCACGGCGCCCGAGAGGCCCTGCAGGGGAGGGACGAGTGAGCTGGTTACCAAGTGGCTCTCTGGCCCCTTATCAGCGGTGGGAGCTTGGAGAAGTCACCAGAGCCCTAAACCTCAGTGGCCTCATTTGGAAAATGGGGACAATGGTGCCTACCATACTGGGTTGTCATGCGAATTAGTTGGAAATTTCTTTTTTACGTGGAAAGAGCTCAGCAGAAAGCCAAGCACTTACTGAGGGTTCAGTGAATGCTGGTAATAATGATGATATTCAGAAACTCTGCTCTTTCGTCTGTTCAGCCCTGCAGCATTCGGGGAGCTGACCAGGCCGTGAGGCTGCTGTGTGAGTGTGCATGTGTGTGTGAGCATGTGTGCGTGTGTACAGGGATGGGCGCTATGAGGCCGCTGAATCTCCCAGTGCGGTCCTGATTTCCCGCAAGGGCCCCTCAAAGAGCCCTGCCCCAAATGTGGGCTCCTGACAGACCTTCCTTCCCTCCCCCTTAGTTCAGGCACTCGACTCCGATGAGAAGATACTGCGTGAAACTGACTTCATCCTTCCACCCCGAGGCCCCCGTGTATCCTCCGGGTTGACCCAGCATTAGTCACCCTGCATGACTGCTGAGCTGTGCACCAGCCGCGACGCACCCCACGTGCAGACGGAGGCTCCGCGCTCCTGGAAGGTGCCTGTGTGTTAGCGCCCCGTGGTGCGCGGGGAGGGGTGTGTGTGTGTGATTGTGGGTGAGGGGCTGTGTGCGAGTGCACGTAAGTGTGAATATATGAGTGTGAATGAGCGTGAGAGTGTGAGCGTGCAATGGGCAGGCTGCGCGGGGCCAACCCCCCTCCGGCACCGAGTGGAAGCAACCCCGGGGCGGGGGCGTGAGCAGAGTGCGCAGGGCTCACAGCAGCTGGAGTCTGAGCGTGAACCTGCTCTCGTCCCCGATGCTGGGGAACTGACCCCAGTCTCAAGTCACTGAGACGTGATTTCAGGCTCGGCTATCCCGCTGCCTCGTTGGAGGCCCCGGTTCTGGGTTTGCGAAGGATGAGGGAGGCCGGGACTTTCTGGGGAGTGAACGGCGCCCATGAAGGAGCAAAGACCACGGGGTGAGACTCACCTGGTCCGTGTGGCATCCGGCAAAGGCAGGCCGCCCCGGGAGCTTCGGGTCCTGATGTGGAACCGGGCCGTGGTTCCCGCCTCCCTGGGCGCAGGAGAGGATTCAGTGAGGGGGTGTCAGTGGGTTCCCATCACACAAGAAAGGGCCCAGCGCCCTGCTTGCTCAGCACTCAGGTCCCTCGCCTGGCACAGCACCTGCAGCCCTGCTCTCCCCCCACGCCTATCCCGTGCTCCCCTTCCCCTCCCCCCTCTGCAATCTCTGCACGAGGAGGCCGGGAGAAAGTCCTGCCAAAAAGCTCCCTCACCAGGGCGGAGGCGGCCCGGCCAGGTTCCTGTTTGCCTGAACCAAAGCCGCAAGCCCTTCAAAGGAACCTAGCAAACCCGGATGGAACGGCTTGTTTTTTCCCACACAGAAGGAGGAGTCAGAGAAGTGTGCGAAGTCAGGCTCCACCAAGCTCACAAAAGGCTTTTTGTTCCAGCTGAGACGGGTGAAAAAACTCACAGAATTGGGAGAGGGTGTGTGCTTGTTTCTCTGCTCTTAGTGTTTAGGTAGAACCACCTGGCTTCCCTCCCCATCTCCCACCCCGAGTCCTCTACCAATTAACCCTCTTCGTCTGCCGTAGAGAACTCTAGAGCCGCCCAGCCAGCAGGGATTTCTGAGGTCTTTAGTCCAGCTGAATTTTAATTTTCCAAATAATGATACGTGATACTTATTAAATTATATAGCTCTGCAGTACTTGTGCATGTTTTGTATTGTTGGGAGTGATGCAACTAAGGCTTCTGCCTAAGGTTAACCAGCTGGTCTCTGGCTGAGCTGGGGCTGGAAGCAGGTCACTGGGACTCAGCTCGGGCTTAGCCTGGGATCCTCCACTGTCATTTCTGAACTGATGTGGACAGTCTGCTTGTTCCCGACCCTTTTGTCTATAGTAAAGAGAGATCTATATTAAGGTTTGTTTGTTCCCATGAAATCATAAGTCCCTCTAGGCAGGTCACTGTGTGCCTGGCACCCCTGCAGTTGTGCAGTGCACAACCTGTGAGAGGGAACAGGGTGGGCCTGCTTCCAGGGTTAATCCAGTAGTGTTAATTCATCCCTCTGGCATGCATGGAACAATGCCCTTGGGGGGAAATTATGCCTTTGCTCCTGAGACTGGGGCTCCTAATGCACATAATCTAGTATAACTGGGCCCAGCTGTGTGGAAAGAAACCAGGAAGTAAGGGCTTCTCAGTCCCAGACACCCTGGCTGGGGAGGCCCTTGTGCTCTTAGCCAGGCTGGGCTTAGGGGGAGGTGGGTGTGTGGACAGGGGAACCATCCTTAGCGGGCAGACAGGAGAGTGTTTCTGGGGGGCTCTGATGGGGCAGAGCTCTCAGGCCCAAGGCAGCTAGAGAAGGAAGAATTCAGTAGTTTCTGTCTTGACTCAGAGGCAACCCTGTGAGTTTATGAGCTCTCCTCGCTCTGCATTATAAGCGCCATTTCTTCATCTGTTGAAATGAACAGAGCTCTCCTCGGGCTCATGTGCAGGCCCACTGTCTACTGGGCCATGGAGGAAGGCCCTGGCCTTGTGGGAAGAGTCTCAGAAAGGCAACCTTGCCATGGCCGCAGGACCGAGGGCAGAGTAAGGACTAATGGTGAGAATTTCTGGAGGCCACATTTTATCCCAATGGTGGGAAGAAGTTTCTATCAGTAATAAGAAAACCCTACAATCGAGGTACGGACTCCCTGGCATCTCGGCCCTCTCTGTCCCTCCCTAACTGAGTTACTGCTGGGAGTGTGTGTGTGTGTGTGTGTGTGTGTGTGTGTGTGTGTGTGTGTGTGTGTGTGTGTGTGTGTGTGTGTGGTGGAGCTTA
>NW_006792683.1:6037275-6050543 GCF_000442215.2 Lipotes vexillifer
GTGTGTGTGTGTGTGTGTGTGTGTGTGTGTGTGTGTGTGTGTGTGTGTGTGGTGTAGCTTAATGACACATCAAAAGTGTGCTGTGCAATCACATTCATGGTTAAAAAAAAAAAAAGAAAGCTTTTTTGTCCTCAGGTACTGTTAAAGTAGATATATCTTGAGCCAACCAAACACTGACCCCTGACTGCCAAGTTCCACCCCAAAATCAAGGCTCAGTGGACAACCCAGTTAAGCAACGCTTCTCAAAAAGTGATCCCTTGGCCAGACTCACTCGTGTCTGGGTGTGTCCGCATTGGAAAAGCATTCCTACACCGAGTTGCTACGTTGATCTGCCAACGTTGAGTGGGGTAGGCAGACGAGCATTAACTTCCTTTTGCAAAAGAGGAAATAAATACCTCGCTGGAGGTTGCATGGCCAGCAAGCAGGAGGCCTGGGAGAGGAAGGCGGGTCTTCTGGTTCCTTCTACTAAGCTTTGTCCCGGAAAGGAGTGGGCTACCTCGGCAGTTGCTGCAGCTCCAAGCAGATCAGATAACTGTGGGACCAATCCTGGAAGAACCTCTGGAGCCCGGATTTGTACTGTCAAAGTGTCCTGCTCTGGTCGGGGCAGAATTTTTAGGAGCATAATTTGGCACTGTGCATCAGAAACTTTAAAGATGTGCTATGATTTGACCAGTTATTTTCATGGCTAAGAATGTACCTTAAAGCAATAATCAGAAATGGACACTAGGTTAAAAAGTTAGACATAGGATTACCATATGACACAGCAATTCCCCTCCTAGGAAATAAAAACATAAGTCCATAAACAAAATGTTATATGGGAATGTTTATGGCAGCACTATTTATATTTGCCACTCAAATGAAAACGAGCCAATGTTCGTCAACTGTTGAGTGGATAAAATGTGACATATTCATAACAAGGGAATATTATTCAGCAATAAAGGGAATGAAGCCCTGACACTTCCCACAACACGGATGACCCTTGAAAACATTAAGTGAAAGAAGCCTCTCACAAAAGACCATATACTGTATGATTCCATCTATATGAAATGTCCAGAACTTGTCTCTATAGGGAAATTGATAGAGACAGAAAATAGATTAGTGGTTGATTAGGGCTGGGGCAGGTGAGCGGGGAGGAACAGAGATTGGCTGCTATGGGTATAGGGCTTATTTTAGGGGGAACAAAAACATTCTAAAATTAGATTGTGGTGATGGTTGTACAACACTGAAAATACTAAAAAACATTAAACTGTACATTCTAAACAGGTGACTTGTATGGTTATGTTATTTGTATCTCATTAGAGCTGTTTTTAAAAAAATGGACATCAGGATGCTGTTCTCAGCATTTTAAAATAATAATAGCAAAATATTTTAAAAAATCCAGATCCATAGGAAAAACAATTAAAAAATTATAGTATATCCATAGATGAAATATAAGCAGTCAACAAATATAAGACTACTTTAAACCAAGAGAAAATGCTCATGATATATTATAAAAAATAAAATGTAAAACATATGTAAAGCATGATCCCAGTTTTTTCTAATTTAAAAAAATTAAATGTTTTATTTTGAGATAATTGTAGGTTCACACTCAGCTTTAAGAAATAATACAGAGAGGTCCTGTGTAACCTTCACCAATTTCCCCCAATGGTAATATTTTGCAAAACTATAAATAGTACAACACCACAACCGGATACTGACATTAATACATAAGGTACAGAACGTTCCCATCACTGCTAGGATCCCTTAGGATGCCCTCTAAGGGCTATGCCCGCTTTCTGTCCCCATTCCCATCTTAACTCCTGGCAATCACTAATCTGTTCTCCATATCTATAATTTTGTCATTTCAAAAATGTTATATAAATGGAATTGTACAGTATACAGCCTTTTGGGATTCAATTTTTTTCACTCAGCATAATTCTCTGGAGATTCATCTAGGTTGTTACATGTATCAATCATCCATTCCTTTTTAGTGCCACGTAATAGTGCCACAATAGTGTGGATGGACCACATTCACCCAGTGAAGGACATCAGGCTGTTTACAGTTTTAGAGCATAACAAAGCTACTATAAACATTTGTGTACTTAAAATTTAAATATAAGTTTTTATTTCTCTGGGATAATGCCCAAGTGTGCAACTACTTGGGTTGTATGGTAGTTGCATGTTTAGGTTTCCAGGTTTTTTTTTTTTTTTTTGCGGTATGCGGGCCTCTTACTGTTGTGGCCTCTCCCGTTGCGGAGCACAGGCTCCAGACATGCAGGCTCAGCGGCCATGGCTCACGGGCCCAGCCGCTCCGCGGCATGCGGGATCTTCCCGGACCGGGGCACGAACCCGCGTCCCCTGCATCGGCAGGTGGACTCTCAACCACTGCGCCACCAGGGAAGCCCGGTTTTTAGTTTTTTTCTTAAGAAACTGCCAACCCGTTCTCCAGAGTGGCTGTACCATTTTACATCCCTGCCTACAATGCATATATGATCTAGTTTCTCTGCATCATTGCCAATGTGGTGTTGTCACTCTTTTTTATTTCAATCATGAAGATACATAATGATGTCTCATTGTGGTTTTAATTTGCATTTCCCTAATAAATACTATTAAGCATCTTTTCATGTGCTTATTTGCCACCTGTGCATCCTCTTTGATGAAATGTCTCCTCATGTTTTTTGCCCATTATTTGCTGATTGGATTTTTTTTACTGTTGACTTTTGAGGGTTCTTTACAGATTCTAGATACTAGTCCTTTGTCAAATATGCGGTTTGCAAATATTTTCTCCCAGTCTGGAGTGGACGTTCCTGACCTTAGGGAAAAGCATTCAGTCTTTCACTGTTAGGTATAATGTTAGCTGTAGGCTTTTGCAGATGCTGTTTATCAAGCTGAAGTTCTTCTCTACTCCTTTTTCCTGATAGTTTTAAAATTATAAATGAGTGTTGAATTTTGTCAATTTTCTTTCTGCATCGATTAATATGATCATGTGAATCTTCTTCTTTTGCCTATTAATATGGTGAGTTGCACCAATGAAATTTTTTAAGAATTAAATTTAATTAATTTTTTTATATGCACCAATGGATTTTGAACATTGAACCAGTCTTGTATTTCTGGAATAAACCCCACTTGGTAACAGTGTATAATTCTTTTTATATATTGTTGAATCCTATTTGCTACTATTTTAAAATGGATTTTGCATCTGTAGTCATTGAGGATATTGGTCTTTTGGTATTAGGGTAATGCTGGTTCCATAAAATGAATTGGGAAATGTTCCTTCTCTTATTTCCTGTAAGAGATTGTATAGATCTTCTGGATCTGGAGATTTATTTTGGGGGGAGTTTTAAAATTACAAATTCAATTTCTTTGATAGTTATAGGGCTATTCAAATTATCTATTTCATTTTGGGTAAGTTGTTGTAGTTTGTGTTTTTCAAGGAATTGGTCCCTTTCATCCAGTTGTCAAATTTATGTGGGTAGAATTGTTTGTAGCATTCCATCAATATCATTTTGATGTCTCTAGGGTCTGTGGTGGTTATTTTATTTTATTTTGTTCCTATGTGTAATTTGTGTCTTCTCTTTTTTTCTTTGTCAGTCTTGCTAGAGGTTTGTCAATTTTATTGATCTTACCCACAAACGAGCCCTTTGTTTTGTTGATTTTCTCTATTTTTCTGTTTTTAATTTAATTGATTTTGGCTTTTCTCTTCGTTATTTCCTTATTTCTGCTTTCCTTGGATTTATGTTGCTCTTCTCTTTCTAGGTTCTTGAGGTGGGAGCTTAGGTTATTGATTTGAGGTTTTTCCTCTTTTCTAATATATTCATTTAGTCCTATAAATTTTCCTTGCAGTGCTGCTTTAGCAGTGTCCCACAAATTTCAAAGTATTGTGTTTTCATTTTCATCCAGTTCAATGCATTTCTTTAAACTTGACTTTGAGACTTCCTCTTTGACCCATGGATTGTTTAGATGTGTATTTAGTGATTTGAGGTTTTCCTATTATCTTTTTGTTATTGATTTCTTTTTGTTATTTGATTCCATGTGGTTGGATAACATATTCTGTAAGATTTTTCTGAATATGTTGAGATTTGTCTTCTGGCACAGAATATGATCTATCTTGGTATCTGTATCTTGGACTATAAGAAAATGGTCATGGATGTACTGTTACATAAAAAATATAAATTATAAAATGTATGCACAGTGTGATCCCAGTTTTATTTTTTAATACACATATCTACATGAGAAAAATCCTGGAAGGCTATACACCAAATGTTGACTGCTCTTTATTTTCTTCCTTATCTTTTTCTGAATTAAAGTTTAAAAAAATATCGCTTTTATGATCAGAGACTTATTTTTTTTTTTAATAAAACGAGCAGTGGCTTGTGTGTAGGATATAGGTTCAAAAAACTGGGCTATCATTTACTTAACACAGCAACCCAGCCATCTCAGTCATTCTTACTGAGCTTCATTTTCAGCATCTATAAAATGGGAATAATAATATCCAAGTTGTTGTATTAAATAAGCCAGAGCCAACATTTGTTAAAGCCCTTGGCAAATGCTAAGGACTGTGTACATGTTACAGTGATGTTCTCCTCATGAGGGAGCTGGGCTTTTTAATCTCTTGGGTCACTACAATGATTTGCTTTTAAGCGTCCGTGATTCTCTCACTGAAGAGCAAATAGGACGATGGCATTAAAAGGAGTTTGAAGTGTGCTGTGCCTGTGGGTAAGGTTCTGCAAAAACTGCTCTTCTTTAGGTATTTCTGGAAGCCTTTGCATATAATTGGGATTATTAGGTAACGAACTTGGATTTTTTTGGAAAGTTCCTATTTGTTCTTTTAGTGTAAGAGTGCTTACCGCACCATGTAATTTCATTTCCGGTGAGGAAAATATGGATATTAAATCCAAAGATTCACCCGAAAGGGGAAGACAAATCCCCGGATGTCTGCCATACACCTTCCTCCGGGCTCTTCCCCTCCCTTTTGGGTCCGTAATCCCCAAAGCAGATGGTTGTAATCAAAGTTCCCAAGAATCAGGATATCGATTGGATTTTATAACCCAATTTCCTAGTGGCCGGAAGGGAGTGGAACCTGCAGGTGTGTCAGGGAGGGACTGAGAGCTCTGGGGGTGAATGGGTTCCCTCCACTATCACTTAATTTAAAGGTCCTGCTCCTCGCCTCTCTGTGACTCCCAATCCCCCACTGAGCTGGCTCCCAGGGGACCTGCTGCCCTGTCTCTCACTGTCTCCTTGGGAACCTCCAGTCCTGAGGCTCAGGCTGGGTTCTCCCCTCCCTGACCTGCACCCGTGTGGTCAGCATTGTACATTTTATTACTTAGATGACTATTTATAGGTGATAGTTTCGTGTCCATAGACCCTGGACGGTGCATTTCTTGAGGACAGGGACTTTGTTTTGCTCTTTATGGCTCATAGAGGGTGTTCTAGTAGAACCTGTTAGTGGAGTGATGAACATAGAGGTATATGTTTCCGTAGAAAGTCAGACAAAAACAGATAGAATTAGAGGGAATTAGAGAAAAAACAGAGTTAAGAGGGATTTCCAACTAACCGACATGTTCTCCATCATGTCTGAGACAGAGGACATCCCAAGAAACCCTTCCCTCTAGGGCAGTGCCTGCAAACACAGGGGCGAGGGGCCCTGGACCAGCTCCTGCTGTTCCTGGCGTTGCTCCCATCCTGCAGCCTGAAGGGGAAGGCTGCTCAGGGCTTTCAGGCCACAGGAAGGAAAAACAGACTGCAATGAGGCTGTGTCCCGAGAGCAGGTTCTTAAACAATTACTGAATAGAGGGGAAAAATATGTCAGGATGAAGTGGATGTTGGTTGTATTTGGAAAGAAGTGGAAGCTCCAGGGAAAGATGGGAGCGAGCGGGAGAGTCCAGAGTGGGATGTGAAGACCAGAGACAGAAGTAATTGAGGGAAAGCTTAGAGTAAAAGGAAGGAGGGATGGAGGGGGCAGATCTTAAAGTAGAGAGATGCTGGTGACAGCAGGGGAGAGGAGGAGAGAGAAAGAGACGGAGGAGAGAAGACGGGGCAATACAGGTCTAAACGAGGGAAGAATGGAAAGAAAATGATGAGGAGGCTTCGAAAGAGAGTTAAACACATCGAGAATCAGAAACAGAAAACCCACAGCATGAGAGGTCTGGCAGAGAGAAGCCCACACATCAGGGGATGGGGGGTCATGGAGGGAGAGAGGAAGTTAGATCTAAAAACAGGGCACAGGATTGGCATCACCACATCTTTTCTTGGCATTTAGGAAGAGCCTGATTTAAATGTTTGCGACTCTTGGACACAGACCCTAGGTGACCTGCGGGGCCGAGAATCTCGACCACCGAGATGACTTCTTGGAACATGTAGACCTTCCCCCAGACCTGCACTGACCTTGGGGAAAAGTAGACTCAAGCTTCTGCTTCCGGACCCTCGTAGGGCGACTCCCTCCACAGCCCGGGAGTGTCCCTGCAAGGTGCTCCCGTGGTGTGTTTGCAGACAATTTGCAGGTGCAGTCGGTCACGGCTGCCCTCGCTTTCCTCCCTGATTTAGGCAGGCTGCAGTCACTCTGTGTACAGTCACGTTATCCACACACATTCTGGTAGAGAAATGGCCTCCGGAATGCTTCTCCCACCACCGGTCTGTGGTCTCAGTGCCACGCGAAGACATCCGATGATTCCAGGGCACGGGAGGACGGGGTGGCGAAGAGAAATGAGACTAGACATTTATGGAGCTTGCGGCTGGGCTGGGGAAAAATCTTGCAATCATCAGATGTAACACAGTAAGGGATGGGCTTGGTTCCTCTCAAAGCCTAATCAACACTGAGGTTTTCATGTGTTGGGAATACACACGATGATGTAGCTTGGGCAGTTGTGATGCACCCCACATCTCCTGGGTGACTCGGGATCTCCGGCCCTGGAGACGTTTCAGTTCTGCAGCCCACCTGTTGGTGCTTTCACTAAACAGTAGCTACCTGAAGGCAGGTGTTTTTCATCTCCAGTAAACAGCCTAGTGCCTGGCAGGGAGCAGACAGTCAACAAATAATTGTAAGATTTATAAATGAATGAATGAAACTCACGTTGGAATCAGTATCTGATAGTTCCTTCTCCAAGCACCATGAATGGAGCTTTGTCTGCACAACAGCAGAGACCAGTCCTGATGAAGATGCGATCCCAGATGAAGGAAATGTCCTTTTCCTCACCTACCACCTCCCTTCCAGCAGGTCGACGAAGGTTAGAATTGAGAATGTTGGTGGGGCCGGATTCCAGCATCCAATTTCCTTTGCCTTGTTGAAGTCCCCATGTTCTAGGTTAAAGAAATCTTGTTTTTAGCCAGTTCTTTGGAGTTTCCTGACGTCCCTGCAATTTTTTTAAACAGAGCGCTTGCCTGTTGCAAAACCTCTTTGCCTGTTTTTGTTCCCTTTCAGTGGAAACCTCTCTTTGGCGCCAGAACTAAGTTTCCTCACAGGTTTTGGGTTACAAAGAGTCCTCCTCCAGCCCCGGAGCGTCTCCACTGGGAACACTGTATTATTTTTTGAAATTGTGACTGTGCAGAATCTGAGACTTAGATGAGGCCACAAAGCCTCCGGATCCAAGAACTGAAAATTTACTTTCAAAATTACGTAGAGGACTTTGGACCCAGATTTTTGTTTGGAGAGCCTGGTTCTTGGAAATGCAGCTGGTATCTCTTGGGATATCTTAAAAAAGCTTTCATGCATAACTTCAGGCGTTTACTTACCAACCACCTATGCAAAGCCTGCGAGAGGGGCTTCGTGGAATACAGAGACTCCCCCCACGTAGCCGATGCTCCTGCACAGGTCAATTTTCTCATTTGGTATTCTCTGTAGGCCTCTCAAGATCTGTGCTATTGTGAAACTCTTTTTCACCCCTGATCAAAATCTTCCCTGTGGATGTTTAAGACCATTTCCTGTGGCTCAGTTCTTCCTGGAAAGGAAGACTATCTTTTTTTTGGCCACGCTGCACGGCTTGTGGGACATTACTTCCCCTACCAGAGAATGAACCCGGGCCTGCAGTGGAAGCGCAGATTCCTAACCACTGGGCCACCAGGGCATTCCCAGAAGACCATCTCTTTACCAGCTTCTGCCTAATCCCCCTCTTTCTGAGCTGAAAGACCTTAATCCAGTCCCTCTGGGGTATTTTCTTTCCCTCCTTTGGTGGTGCCGATGGTGATGGGGGGAAGGGTCCGTGGGGAGAATTTACAATCTCAGCCCAGGCTGATGACACATTCTGGGCTGTTAGCACCTGTTTTCCAACCAGATCTGTCGCCTTGGCTGCGATGGATCAGGGAGAAGTTCTGGGGCTTCCAGCCTGCTATGGAAGGGGTATTGAGGATGGGGCCTGAGCTGGCCCGGCTGGAGACCTCCCCTGCGGGGGCGAGGAAGTCCACGGGGATTGATATCTTTAGGGTGGTCATTTCCCCCAGTCAGGGTGTAATCAGTACCAGCTGCACTGTCTGGAGAAAAAAGCCCCCCAAAGAAAAATCCGAAGTTGTGTCAACGGGCTGGGTGGAAACAAACATCAGCCCCTCATGAGAGACCCTGCTTTGTCTTCAGTGTGGGAGGATGGAGGGGTCTGAGTGGAAAAAGAGTCTGGGAATAGCAGCCACTCCACTCGCTGGTGGGCATCGGCCTCAACTGGCAGGACCGCACGCCTGGGGGCAAATGCTCTGCCATCCTCACTGTGGTCCAGGGCAAAGAACCCAGGGATGCACCTCCCCTCTGAAACCCTCTCCTCTGCTTCCGCCACTCTGCTGGCTCCTGGCACCTCTTCCATCCGACCACATGCTTCCATCTCCGTGGGCACCTAGTGCCCCCCATATTGTAGCCCTACCCTAGGAGTGAAGGACAGCGTTGGGGGCAGGACTGGGCACGTGGTTCAGGGGGCCCAGTGCAAAATGAAAATGTGGCCCCTGATTCTTAAGAATTGAAAAATCGGTAGGAATTTCTGAGAAGGGTGGCGACAGCATAGCATCGAACTAAGCTCGGGGCTCTTCTGAGCGTGGGCTCTGAGCGATGCCTCGAGAGCTTGGATTCTGTCTCCAGCCCGTTTCTCTCCGCACGCCATCCTCTCCCAGCTGCCTCATTGATTCCTGCAGCTTCCTAGGGGCACCAGTGGCCCCCAGACCTTCCACCCAACCTGGCCCCAAACTCATGCTTCCGGAATGAGTTTGGAAGGCCCATTACCTGAAAATCAACAAGACCGAAAAAAAAAAAAAAGGAGTTTATTATCTTGTCCCTTCTCCCGTGTCCTCCAGTCGTCAAAATAAAACGGAAATCCTTCTCTTAATTCTCACTTTCAGACAAGGATTATGCCATCAGCCCAGTTGCCTGAGTCTTTCTGGCCTCTTCCTTTCCTGAATCCCACCAAGCTCTGTCTAGTTATCTTCTTAATCCATTTCCCTCTTTCTGCCATTCACTCCCCGTGGCCACTGCCTTGTGTCACACCCTGTCCTCTCTCGCTTGGACTGTCACCCATGTTTCATGACTTGCTTCTGTTTACTCTGCCTCTAATCTTCATCTTTGAATGGCCGCCAGCATGTTTTCTCCCCCAAATCAATCTCCTGTGTAAAAGTAACCCTTGCCTCCCCACTGCCTGCGGTGTGAAGACCAGACCCCTGAGAAGGGTGGGCAGGTCTTCATCGCCTCACCATCCTGCCTCCCCACAATGAGCTCCAGTGTCTCTGGTTGGGACACACTTGGTGTCCCCATCCATCCGTCCATCCATCCATTCATCCATCCTTCCTTCCTTCCTTCCATCCAACCTTGCATCCATCCATCCTTCCATCCTTGCATCCATCCATCCATCCATCCTTCCACCCATCTATCCATCCATCCATCTATCCATCCACCCATCCTTGCATCTATCCATCCATCCATCCATCCTTCTATCCATCCGTCTATCCATCCATCCATCCTTACATCCATCCTTCCATCCATCCATCCATCCTTCCATTCATCCATCCTTCTATCCATCCACCCTTCATCCATCCATCCATCCTTCCATCCATCCATCCTTCCATCCTTGCATCCATCCATCCATCCATCCTTGCATCCATCCATCCATCCATCCTTCTATCCAACCATCCATCCATCCATCCATCCATCCTTCCACCCATCCATCCATCTATCCATCTACCCATCCTTGCATCCATCCATCCATCCTTCTATCCTTCCTTCCATCCATCCATCCATCCATCCATCCACGCACTTGCTTTGAACAATGACCCTCTGCCAGTTCTCTGCGAGGCATTCGGAGATGAAGTTGATGAACTCAAAGAGGTGACAGCTCCGTGGGGAGATCACAGATCATGACAATATCACGGGTTAAGTGCAGAGGTCACAGGTCTGCAGCAAGTGTCACAGAGGACAGAGCGAAGGGATCTGACCCAACCTGGAGGAATTGGAAAGTCAGCCTTCTTGGAGGATTGAACAGGATTAGAAGGAAGGACAGGAGGTGATCGCTCCTTTGTGCCTCTGTGCCTTCTCGCATGCTGTACACTCAGCCTGGGAAGAGCAAATCCAGGCCTGCCTACCCCCCCACCCCATCACACTGCCTGGCTGCTATCAGGACTCAGCTGGCGAGTCACCTGTGTGTAGTCCTTCCCCGCCCTCCCCCGCCCCTCCACTGGCTGGACAGCCGGGGCATTTCCTCCTCCACACATCCACTTTCTCCTCCACTCCCCGGCACTGTCTTGTAACCACTTCTTTACTGATCTTCCCTCCATTTGTGGTGAGGTCCTGAGTCTTAATCATCTTTGTGTCCCTTGAAGTCCAGCACGTACACACACACACACACACACACTCAACAATATTTGTCGGATGAGCAGCATTTATCACTTGCGCGCAAGTCTGTTTTGACCATGAGCTTCATTCTTAGAGGTGCCGTATACAGCACAAGGAGATGTGGCCCCACTACCACTGGCATTGGTCACACCTGGCTAGGGCCCGGTGACACATCGACAAGAGAGACTTTGAAACGCTAAAGCATGTCAAGAGGTGAGGCGGCCTGAACATGTGTCACATAAGAAACTCTGGAGGAAATTAGAGCTACTCTGCAGAGGAGAGAGTGTAGGGCAGGACCTGATGGTCTCTATAGCTGTTTGAAGAACTGACAGAGAGGTGTTCGTCATATTTTCTGGGGTTGTGGAATCTACCCAGGATGTAGGTAGAAGGAAGAAAGACACATTTCAGACCCACATAAGGAAACACTTTCTAAGGATAAGAATTATCCAACTGTTGGCCAATTGACCTTGAACTCTCTAATGGACACTTTCAAGGAGATGCAAACCAGCCATCTCTCCGGGGTGCTGTCATATTTAGGCCTTTCATCCTGGGTGGGAAATCAGGCGGTGTACAGACCCAAGATTCTTCAAGTCTAAAATTTTATCTCTACCTCAGGCTCCGTGGAAAGAATGTCACGTTGCATTCAGTCGGGGGGATGGAGAGAACGCACCCTCAGGTTTTGAAGCGCTGTGCATTGTCACGCCGACTCCAGTGACTGTTTTACTTCTCAGAGGCGCTGAGGTTGGGAGAGGTGAGTCTGCAGTACCAGAGTCTAGGAAGCGGCAACAGAGTGCATCAGAAGGTGTTTTTGCATGTGGCAAGATCTCCTTTCTCCTTGGATTCTCTCAGAGTCTAAGGTGTATGACTCATGAAATCAGAGCTGGACCAGGAGAAAACCAGTTCGGGGACTCAGACTAAGACAAGAATCTGTGATACCCCTAACCCCGCCTTATACAGGGAGTATTATGCACTTGCTGGGCAGCTGTAACCAAGCGCCAGAAGCTGTGGGGCTTAAACAACAGAAATTATTCTCTCCCAGTCCTGGAGGCTGGAGGTCCAACATCAAGGAGTCAGCAGGGCTGGTTCCTCCTGAGGCTGCTCTCCTGGGTACGTAGACGGCCGTCTTCTCCCTGTGTCCTCACGTGATCGTCCAACTGTGTCCAAATTTACCCATCTTGGGAATTCCCTGGCAGTCCAGTGGTTAGGACTCTGCACTCTCGCTGCCCTGGCCCAGGTTCAGTCCCTGGTCAGGGAACTGAGATCCCACAAGCCATGTGGCATGGTCAAAAAAATAATAATGAAATAAATAAAAACTGTAAAAACCCTCCACAAATTTCCCCTTCTTAGAAGGACATCAGTAATAGTGGGTTGGGACCCAACCTAATGGCCTCACTCTAACTTGACTGCCTCCATAATGACTCTATCCCCAAATAAGGTCACACCCTGAGGTTCTGGGGGTCAAGACTCCAACATACGAGTTTGGGGAGACATAATTCAACCCACGAGGACATGAGTCTCTTATGATTGCCCATCATCACCCCACAATGTGAGTCTGGGGGGAGGCAGCATTCTCCCACAACAGAAGCCTGGAGGCCCAGACATTCCCGAGCTCCTCTCCCAGTGACAAAGGCCTAGGCCCAGCTTTGGCCAGAGGGATGCCTGCTCAGCACTGCGAACTGATTGGCATCTACTGTCACAAAGACGTGGGCCAGGGCAGAACTCTCTCCTGGTGATGGCTGCCTCCTCCAGTTCCTCGGGGCAGCAGGTGCCACACACTGCATTGCCCTCCAGTGCCTGGGCAAAGGCGGGGGGCCACGCGGTGAGGACCCCATGCAGGGCCCAGGGCTGTGGGAGGCTTGACAACACTCCCTCTGCAGCCATCCAGGCGCTGGCACAGCGGCTCTCACGGCTCCCTCAACACCAGCTGATGTCTGTCTTCTCCCTGCGTCCTGGCTGCCCACGCCCTGCCCAGCAGCTGTTCCCACTTGCAGGCCTTTCCCATCGACATGCCTTTTGCAGCTCTGCTGGAGCCTCAAGACTTCTGCAAGGTCAGGCTGCCGTCAGTCTCAGGCTGCTTGCTCCGAGAAGCTTCTCTGTGATGGTGGAAAGGATGCTGGCTCTGGAGCTGGTCAGACCCAGGTTCAAACTCTGATTTACTAGATGTGTGATTTGGGGGAAGCTATTTAGACTCTTGAGGCCTCAATCTTCTCTAAAATGGGTTCATTAAAGCAGCTGCCACACTTGCTTGTTTTGAGGATTTAAGGAGCTGAAAACGCAATGCCTGGTGAGCACTTCACACCGTCCCGTCTCGGCATGGAAGCCTGCCCTCAGTGAGACCTGAACATCTATCCTGGGAGCCCTCCAAACCAGCCTGCAGGGCACGTGATGGACGAGCGATGGGCCAGCTCGGTGTCCAGGGAGATGAGCTTTACCCATGGGCCGGCAGTGTTGCACGAGGTCCGTTTCCCCGTGGCGGGTGGGGGAGGGTGGGGGAAGG